>NW_022280046.1:7235220-7319159 GCF_004355925.1 Anarrhichthys ocellatus
TAAACAAGCAGTTCACCAGATGCATTTATTTCCGCTTGACTTTCGCCCCCCCCCCCCCCCCCCCCCCCCCCCCCCACCTTTCATTTTCTCTGCTTTACCGCCTCCCTCTGTTCACTTCTTGTGTCAACAGAGGGTTTTTGATTTTTTTGCTACTTTGTGGTGCTAATGAGTCCTCGCCTCCGCGAGTGTAAACACAGGATGACGGCCACAACAGGCGCATAAACAGAGACACATCTTTTGATTGTGGTTACTGTCCTCTTATTGACACATGAAGAGGTTGAGCCGTGCGAAAAAGAGCACCAATTACAGAAGCATAGTGAATTGAGCCTGAACGTCTCCATGTGAGTCGGTGAACTCGATCGAAAGTCAAGCGTTAATGAATGCATCTGGTGAACTGCTTGTTTCCATGTTACTTTGCAGAGCTCCTTCAGTGCTCACACGCCTGGTTTTATCGGCATGTATTGGAACACAAGACGGGAGGAGGTAAGACGGAGGCTAGCATCTTATTGGTGGAGATAATGCTTTCACAGGAGGGTACTTCAGACAAAGCCTGACACGACCGTGACTTCTGCGACAGGAAAAGCAAAGTAACTGCAGCTGAAATAAACCCTCTTGCAGGAAAGCGCAAGATTGCCGAGGCCTGGTTACACTGAACGCTTTCAACTCAACAGTTCACAAAATGATGGTAGAAAAAAGTTGATGTAAATGTAAATCCTCCGCTATCAAGCGGAAGGGGGGGTGAACAAAACAAAAACAGCACTTAATTTCTGTCACAAGCGATGACTCAATTACAACAGTTTCCATCTTGTGTCGTGTAATTGAGAACTCATGTTCCAGTCAAACACCCACTCCTTACCTCCTCCTCCTCTCCCTTCATGTATCATTCTACATTTCCTTACCCATTCTTTGCCTCACTACATAGTTCTGGCCAGCACACATGCGGTTAATGGGATGATGGTGTGCAGACCTCTTATTACAGAGGGGGGGGGGGGGGAGACGCAAGCCCCAGTCGACTTAAATAACCAAATAATTGGAATTTCTAAAAACAATGGTTTCCTGACTTCTCCACGACCCCTCACCTTATCATTTGAGGGTCACGGGGGGCCTAAACTTGAACCCATCTTAACTTGAACTCCACAGCATTTGGCTGGCTGCCACCTCGGGTTAACCCCACAGCCAGCGGGCTGCCACATGAGTTACGGGGGGGGGGGCCACGTCAGTCCCACTCAGCGGATGTGGACCGCTGAGATAAGCCCTCCCACTCGACTGCTCTTGCGTTCTGCTTCCTTCCACTCCCCCTCCTGCTCTTTGCTGTGGTTTTCTAAGGCTGACAGCAGACATTCGCACGGAGCTAAAAAGCTACATGCTAATGAGAAGAAGACACACACCACTAGATTATCAACCAGTGAGCTATGCACACAGTTTGCACCTACTCTTGAAAAATACAAAAGGACTTAGTATAGTGCGAACACACTAAGGTCTAATAATGTCAGGCTGCAAGCCTGTTGATCCAGCTTGGTACCAGGGAAACAGCGGCGAGTTACCTTGGTTACAGATCTCTTTGAGCGTCTCCATCTAAGACCTGCTGCCTTAGGAGAGGGGCCGACAGTTGTTATGGCAAAATTAAAATGGATTTCAGGTCAAGTAGTTTGAAAATGAAAGAAGGGCCTTCCGCCTTCAAAGGATTGGGACATCACATGTGTATAGTTTTGTGTTTTTATCCGGCCTCAGGTTGCATGTGCAGTCAGAGGGTATTAACAGAACACGGGTGAAGATGAGCAATACAACCTGCAAAACAATGTGAATTCATTTGAGCTGAGTATAGAGACAGCTCAATTCAACTTGGCTAACTATAGCGCAGGATGGACACAATTGTTAGAAGGTGTTGAAGGAACATGAACCAAACATAACATTGAGTGGGAAGCAGCGCTAATATTAGCAAACTAGGCTAACTTGCATCCACAGGGAAGTACAAATGGCTCGTCCCAAGTGTTGGATATAAAGGGACAAATATGTGAAATCACTGACGATATTGTGACCAGCGCTACGTGGGCTTATTTGATTGTTTTTAGGTGGCCTGCAGTACATTTTAATATATCTCGAGCAGCTTTCTAATAAATGGCCCCTGCTCATTACCACAACATTTTGTGAAATTATAACTCAATCTCGTTGAATTCATTCCTTATTCTGGCATTTGTCAGAACTCATTGGCAAGAAGGAAGGATAAAATAACACCGAACGAAATGAAGCAGCAGACAGAATACAAATATAATTTGAAGGCATTAACAGCTCGATACGGGATCAGAATATACTCCCACCTGCAGAGCTGCAGACACCCTGCTGCTGACAGCTGATTTTACCATATTGAAAGTGAGGGCAGATTTGTGTTGGGCTTCACTAAGTGAAGGAAAAATATTTATTTTCTCATCTTCAGATTGTTTTCCTTCTATACCTTCATTATTCTCTTTGATGTGAAACCCAAAAGGAGCACATTGTTTCATTATTATACATAGATAGAACCTATACCTTTGATTTGAGCTCTTCATCACAGCAAAGCATACCAGTCAAAACAATATTAACAATAGATTAAATAAAAACAACCAGTCGGGCAGTGATAGGAAGCTACAGCAAGAATTTTAAGAATTTAATTACATTAATTGGACTTTTTTATTATTATTATCATAAGACGGATGGACATGTTTTCTTTCTCCTAGCCGATGTTCTGCCATATTCATTCAGGCTTTATTCTCTTTTGTAAAATGACAAAAACATTCTCAGCCGCTCTCCTTATCAAATGAGGAAACTGAACCTCTGTCCTCTTTGCAGCCTACCGACAAGGCTGCATGGCACAAGGTCATCACGAAAAAGGGTTTAGAAAGCCCTGCCATTGAGGATTCAGTTTGAGATTATATTCCACATTTTTCAATTACAGAATCTACCGTTGAGATATTTTTCATTTTTACATGATCCGTGTGGACAAACTGTTTTTTCTGAATATCATTCCTTTCTTTTTTTTTCCATAAAAGCCTTGCATGTGCTGAAATATTTGGTAAAAAAACCCACAACAAATGTAGGAGGAAATCCTATTACTGGCCGTGCAGATACAGTATTCAGCTGTGTGACACGATACAAGACACAGCTAACTGCTTCAATAGATGCTCAAAGCGTTTTGCCTGCAGACGGTGCCTACAGCATGCAACATACAAAATAGTGTCTAAATAAGATCTGGGATGTTGTAAGGACCTCTACGTGAATACAAACTGTAGTTTGGATCATAACGATCACAATCTGCACCAAGCTTTGCTTTGACATTACTTCACACTGATGGAAAAGACAGATACTATCTCATTATCGCTGCTGAGAAAACACCACTTTCCACTGGAGGACCGCTTCTGAGGGCGAGACAAAGAGGGGTTTGTGTAGAGAGCCGTCCCCTGCTGCCAAAGACAATATGACGTGGAAGCTCTACCTGTCTCCACACTTCCTGACTCGTGCAAAAAAAAAGCTGCTTTTTTATTTTCAAGATAGGACTGGTCCTGGATCAGCTTGAGGTAATGTGATTAATGCACCCGGAGGCCTCACGCAGGATGCAACGGAGTGACTTCGCTTTAATTAAAAGGCTTCAGCTGAAGCCGGGGCACTGGCTCCTGGCTATGCTGTGGAGAGAAAATTGAAGGGTTGAGAGGGGCATGAATTCACATGTACTCTTCATATATCATAAACATCACATGTATATACACGCACAAGCACAAATGCATAGGGTAAAGTAACAGTTGTGCTTTCTGTGGAGGGGGGAGGGGGGACCTTCTATCTCCCCAACTTTCCCGAGAAAGTAAGAAAAGCCTCTTTGTTTTCAGCTCGACAACTGTGCATTTAGAGTTTAACCACGCTTGACGGGTTTTACATTAAACCAGCATTTATACAGTAGCGCGCGCGCACACACACACACACACACACACACACAGAAATATAAGGGCAGCCTGTAAAATCTATACTTTCTTTCACCGACGAGAGGCTGAGCCCTGCTCGGCGATCTGTTTGACAGACAGCTGAGTTGGCCGGGGAGAATATTGCCCGTGAGTGGAAATACTCCTCTGCGTCATAACATTTACCTCAAGTCATCATTATGAAGACGAAAGGCACAATGGTTGGCAGTGTGCTTCGCTCTGCGCGCTGGGCCCCGCACCGTTATTAAACATCATTAGACAGGCAAATGTGACGGATGATGAGGAAGACAGCGCAGCAAAGCCCCCCCCCCCCGAAAAGGAGTCTTTTAAAATCCCATCTCGATTTTTTTTTTTTGCCCACTCCACTCCGAATCCAATTCCAGCAGCGGTATTAAGCTGTCAGTCGCGAGTGTGGCGCCACAGACTCGCTCCAAAATGTGGCGTAAGCGGAGGGAGACAGACTGTGGGTGAGTGCCGTTCACATCATGCCTATAGCTGGGAATGGAAACATGAACATTTTACAATAAGCCACTTGCAATCTTTTTTTTTTTTTACAGCACTCCTCAATTGATACTTTCCCCACATGTCCCTGGGATTTATATTACTGTTGCAAGTCTTCGAAAACTCCTCTGTTCTTTGCTCAGCGTGCCTCTTACATAGACAAAAAAAAGTCACACTCTTTCAGCAACTTCCTCTCCTGCCACCAGCTCTCTGTTATCCTCTGCGGTGTTGATATTGAAAGGAAAAGCAGTGAGTAATGGATGAAGAGAAGCTTATCGTCAGGCCATCGCCGATGCAGGAGACAGAAAATAGACAATTTGATGGCAATATATTCACACACCAGTGTCATGAGAGGTCTGTTAGGGGACATGGATTCAAAGCCAGAGTAGGGCAGTCCTGTTCCGATTCAGGTGGATTGCATTTCCCCCATTCAAATAATGTCTTATCCGGTTTCTGTGACAGCAGTGAATGACATTATACACACAAAATACAAGAATAAACACAAAACAGTAGTGCTCCGAATACCAAGGACAGAGTAGCAGAAATGAAAGTCCTTCAAACTAAACAATACAAAAAGTTGTTTCTCTGTCACGACCAGTAAAATCATTGCTGGTGACTGTTTTCTGTCACCTCTGTGGTAGAAGAAACTCGGGCAGGGAAAGGTTGTGGTCATGGTTCAAAGAAACTATAACCGCGTTGCATTACTTGGGCCTTCGTTAGTGACAGACGGGACAGGAGTCGCAACTTGCTCGGTCACGAGACGTCACTTTTAGCAGTACAGTATGTTGTCCTTTTAGACATTTGATAAAGCGATTGCATTTTTCTAGTTAGGACAGTCTCAAAACGTACACTTCTTATGCTCATATCTGATATAATGACTTTGTATTCCAGTGAAACAATTCTTGGTGAATTTGAAATTAATAAGCATAAGTATGTACAACATAAGCATAATAAATGATCACAAACTCTACATTTGATCAAGGATTGCTTACCATACACTGGTAAAGAATGTTTCACCATGCAGGGTAGTATACCAACAGAACTTTGTTGACAATGATTCAGGACCCGCATGTGGCCAGACTCTTCTTATTTGAGTGAGACGTTTTGTTTTTAAACTAGTAAAGGGAGACATCTAGTGGCCATGAGTATTAACTCATTGCTTTCAGTGACATCTTTAGTGTTGACCTGGAGAGGATTACAGACACTGAGGGGGATGCATGACGTGTGTGATTCAAGCACACCCACCCCACTGTGCAGACTGCAGACCAACCACTAGGAGCCACTGGTGCTGTAACAAGAAATATTGTGCTCATTGGAACACCGATCAAGCTAAAGGTTCCTTGCCCTGCCAGATGCAAAGGCCGGCCCTCAGGGTTAAAGTGGGACAATCCAACGGCCCCAGTGCAAGGCGCTACATGGGGTGTCATCAGCCCCGCCAGATGCAAAGGCTACCATGAGAACCACTGGTCCTACTTCGATGTGGACTCAGTGGTTATAACTTCCCCCAAATTAGTATGAACGAGGTTCTGTGGAGAAATTAAACCCACACACAGTGCATGCTGGGAAGTGGGCTTAACAACCTCTCTGAATAAGTTGATTTGATGAGTTTAGTTCAACAATTAGTTTTACATTTACTCAAAAATGCCTTGTATAAGTTCTGAAATGTTTCAACAACTAAGGAACACAAGTTAACAAAACGTTCTGCAGAGAGTGATGGACTTTATTGAGCTTTGAGAAGAGCAGGAGTTGAACGTGGAGGAGGAAGAAGCATCTCTGATGCACAGCTCTTGTGCCCTTGTTCTTGATCAGCTCCTGGTAGATCTGGAAGTCTGTGAAGTCCACCAGGGCCTGAGGAAAAAACACAAAGAAAATGTGTTGTGTGAATATATCATACAGCTCCAAACCTAGATTAAATGTTAAACATTTGAGTTTACTCCTCAGATATAAAAACTTAATGAAAACAGGTTTAATCATTTCTAACATGCATTTATAATCAGATGAACTAAAAATACATGGACAGATAGTGAAACATCTCATATAATTGTGCATTATACTGATAACAAAGCATTGTGGGAGGAAGAAGAGCTCTTTCTGGTGGATGAACCGTCCCGTTCTCCAGATAGTTTCATGTTGATGGCTTTGTGTTCTTCCTTCACTCAACATGATACCTGTGAGGAGAAGAAGGTGATTTCAATTTAAACATGAAGGCAGCTTAAATTCTTCAGGCCAGGCCGACTATTATGACACAGTTAACTATTTGCAATCTAAAAGGGTATATTTACCATTGTGAGTGCATCCTTGGCCTCTGCTCTTTCACTTCTAGGTCTTCACATGGCAATAGGAAAGTTCCTCCTTCACATCATCAGGATACAGATCATCTTCTCAAGTCCGTTCGCGATGGAAAAAATAAACTACTATTATCTGTAAATATTAAGAGGGAATTTGTGCTTAGGTCATCAATACGGGTACATTTAATGAATTTCTGTTCATCTGGCAATTGTGGCAGAATCTACAGGTGAGGCAGTGATGCAGGTCGGTGACGAAGGCAGAAGGCAAGGTCTGGAACAGGTTGTAGGTGTGTTGAAGCTGTCTCTCTGAATTCCCTGGTGAACAGCTGTCTCCTGGGTCAGAGAACAGCTTTTGTTTTTCTCACCTTTGGCGTCTGATCCCCAAAAACAAGATACTAGTCTTCCATGATGGCATTTCACTGGCGTGCTGTGACATAACACCCTCTCCCACTCCGCCCCCTGGCGATTGAGATGGCATATTGGCGATCTCGAGTAACCCCAAATGGATGACGTGAAAGTAGAAGTGATCACCCAACCTTTATCCCATCCAGTTTGGAGAACAAAATGTAAATGAACAGTAACCAGGCAACAGCTTTCCTCCTGTTCAGGGCTCAATACAAACTAGGTTTTGACCTCATATGTCAGCACAAAGGTTGTGCTTCGTTTTTCTTCTACCATGTCATCTTAAAATAGCTCAGATACCCAACAAAAGAACAGTATCCTGGTCAGGTTGAACTCATGAATTCACAGTGATGGGATTGCGTCCTTCACTGGGCAACACACCCCCAACAAAAGAACAAAGACACAATAAATAGAGGTTTGCTGGAAGAGGCTGTAGGTGGAGGTTTGGGTTGCAGCTGTCCACCAGAATCTTCAAGTGGAGGTGGAGTTGCAGGTTAATGGCAGGGACCATAGGTGGAGGTTCAGGCAGACTGATAGTATTTGAAGGAGTAGACGGAGGCTGGAGGTGTCTGGTGAAGGCTCAGGGCTGGAGCTGGATGAGGCTGGAGGTGGAGCAGGTTTCCAGGGGTGTCTTCCAGGATCGACAGGTGGAGGCCAGGGATGTAGATTGCTGTGGAGGGCTGCAGGCTGGAGGATTCAAGTTGCTGGCAGAGGCTGTAGCCTAACATTTGTGCTGACATAACATATGCTCAGCTTTGATTTGAAGTCCTCCTCACGTGAGCTTGGCTTCACACAACACAGGCACACGCTAGAGCTTTCAACAAAGTCTGGCCTTTGTCTTTAGTGTCCAGAGAGCTGGGTAGTGTAGCTGTCAAAGAAATGCCTCACACGTGTTAAAGCCACATGCGAGCCAAGCTGTCCCTCCTCTCACCACACCATCAGAGTGTGCCTCCACTTACAACGTACAGTATGAGAGAAATGGATGCCACAGTGAAGCCATTTAGTGTGAATGTGAACATGTGTCTGCAAAGAGCTTGTAAACCAGGTCTATTTCATTAACAATGATCAGCGCCCCCGCTCTCTCACCCCCCGTCCCCATGTCCAGTGCCTTTCTGTTCAGTGGTCTCTCCCCAGTGTTGGACCGCTGGGACTTGCCTGTCGCAGTGTTTACCTTCAACATCATCATTGTCCTCTACGTCCTTTGTACCGGCCCAGACAACCCTTACTTCCCATACCACCGGAGCACAATGGCACCGAACTCATTGCAGTAGAGGTGAGGCGTTCCAACGTTTAATTAAATGTTTGTGGATAGGTTGAGTTATACTACACGGAAGCCAGGAGATTGCTGTTCAAAAGCGGACTCTTACATCATGATTGTCTCTCAGACCTTGAAGCTTGGTCAAACTTCAGGATAATTTTCCTACTTTTTTTCATAACCAGTGTAAGTCTAGAAAACACACCTCAAAGATTTTACTCTACTATATTTTCGAGACCAACCTTCTTATGATTGCAAATTAGTTTGAAATAAAATAACATACATAACAAATATGAGAACTGAAACAAACGGGAGATAATTGACACACTTATACAGGTAGGCAAAGGTTGTTCAATCAGGAGAAACTTCATTTACAGTCAACAAATACATTTATTAAATTGTGCAAAGTAAAGATTTTGGAGAGTCGACACTGGTGGGGGTGTTGAAGACAGCGGGGGCAGGTTGAAGATCTAGATGATGGCATGTGGCGTGGGACTGAGTGCAATGAGCTCAGTGGAAGAAACCTTGAGCACCGGATGTGATGATGAATGGGGAGGAGGGTCACACCGATTCTGAAATGACAGCTGACTGCACAGAAGAGAACAGGTCTTTAATTAAAGGTTGACGGGAAACATATGATAGGCTGAGGGAGGCCGTGGCGAAATCGCCCACTGTCAGCTGATAGAGTAGGAGTCAGAGAGCGAGAGCCAGAGCGAGTTGTGAGTGAATGAGAGCATGAAAACACTGTCCCAAAGTTACAGGTCAGATATGCTACTGGTTTACACGACAGGAGTTTGGTGTGAGTATCTCTCCACAGCATCCTACATCGGACACACCGGAAGCCTGAAGTGAGCTCTGAGGCAGACTGGCACGCAGACTTCCTGCCCCCAGGTAGCATTGAAGACTGGTCGACCATCTTTACACAACGCTGACGGCAGCCTGTGGCTTGCCCCACACGCATGCAGGACTTAAGAGCGCGACTGAGTCTTCCCCACAGTTTGAATGCCCACCATCAGCATTGGCTCCGAGAAGCCAGGGCAACTACCAGGGAGCCCCTCAGGAAGCCTGACCACAGTCATATATAAAACTTTAACAGAAATTATGAGCAGCGGTTTTGCCGCGGCCTGCCTCAGAGCTGTGGAGTTGTTGAAAGCAGTAGGGGCCGGTTGAAGATCGTGACGACGGCATGTGGAGTGGGACTGAGCTCAGTGGAAGAAACCTTGAGCACCGGATGTGATGATGAATGGGGAGGAGGGTCACACCGATTCTGAAATGACAGCTGACTGCACAGAAGAGAACAGGTCTTTAATTAAAGGTTGACGGGAAACATATGATTGGCTGAGGGAGGCCGTGGCGAAATCGCCCACTGTCAGCTGATAGAGTAGGAGTCAGAGAGATTTGTGAGTGAATGAGAGCATGAAAACACTGTCCTAATGTATGAAGTTAGAGTAAATCCAAACATTTTAAATAGTTAATTATTTTACAACTGTATGATTATAAATATTATATTTCAAAATAGCACTCCTATGAGCAAAGCTCTCTAAGTTTTACTGTACTTTACTCTCAGTAAATAATCAATGTTAACAACTTGATATTAAAGGAGGGATTTGGTAATCCTTAAATCATTATGGTGGCACCAAACATCCTGAGCAAAATTATGAAAAGTGGTAGCAGTCAGAGTCTATTCTGAATCCAAAGTTACAGGTCAGATATGCTACTGGTTTACACGACATGAGTTTGGTTTCTTACCTGCTCCCAGGTAGCATTGAAGACTGGTCGACCATCTTTACACAATGCTGACGGCAGCCTGCGGCTTGCCCCACATGCCGACTCCTGTCACCATGCAGAACTCAAGAGCGCGACTGTGTCAGCTCCACAGTTCAAACACTCACCGTCAGCATTGGCTCAGAGAAGCCAGGGCTACTACCTGGGTGTTGAGTGGTTGAAGATACTGAGGTTAATGAGGTTGGCACAAGCCATCTGGCTCTATACATAAGATGACACGTCAACATTTTAATTCTGTGATGGAACACACATGTTCCATCCAGCATTCTATTCTGTTCTAAAGGGCAGATAATGTCTCCTTTTATGAATTCACTATTCATAGTGAATAGTCCACCATGTTTTCCATGGCAGTTTACACAAAACTCCACACATTATGACCCATTAGCAGTAATGACATAACACTGTATATTACAAAAAAAAATATTTTTGTCTGTTGCTTTGCAGATTGCAGATATTTTAAATCATACATGCAACAAGTCACAACAAAAGTTTAAACTGTTGCAAATAACTCCACAAATTATCCTTTTAACATTGTTAAGCTGTATATGTTTGCAAACTCATATTCAAATGCTAATATATTACATCCCGTGTACTGTATGGTAACTATAGCCACACCCAAATCTCACCTGCACCTGAGTTTGGGAATTAGTCAGTTGTTGGATTTAAGACCTTAAAACCGTTTTGAACTGAATTATTTGGTGGATAATAGTTATTAAGACAAATAAGTCTTTCATTTTTTCGACATACTATACTATGAATTTTTTATGACTTTTTTCGACATGCTAAACTGACTTTGTTATGACTTTATTCAACATGGTATACTATGACTTTTCAGGTTTATTTTTTTGCAGAGTGGTGTCCAAGAATAGCAATGTTTTTTTCCCCTCAACTTTTCATCCTTCAATGTTTTGTGTTTAATGATCATCACATCTTTACTGCCAGCATGGCCTGTTAGTTGCATGTGTGGAGAAAGCATTGTTTTTTCTGTCTAACAAACTTAATGCTTAATTGCCTAATGAAATACTTATTATTATACCTGAAGTGTTTACAATCCGTCTTATGTGTTCATCTTCTTACCTCCCTGACCGTTGATGGTTCCTCAGAGCTGTTGGATATGTGGCAATGCTTTGATCTGTATATGGACTGATTTAAAATCCTGTGTTCTACAAAGTAATCCTCATGACTCGGTGTAGCTGCTTGTTGACAGATGCAAAGCTGTTTTAAGCCACTACACATGTTATATTCACTATTTAAGAAGCTTCACATGAACTCAATATGACCGAAGTTGAACCAAAAAAAAAATCTCACAGTACAAAAGTGTCACTTTTGATGACTTGACTCGGGAACGGGGGGAATGGAGACTGTAGGGTGGGGGCCGTCTCTTCGGAAGCTCCGGCGGTGCAGAGTCCCCTGTTCTTCCTGTAATCCTGCAAGAGAGAGAGAGAGAAATAGGAGGACAAAAACGGGGTTGGGGGGGAGGGATGTGAAGACAGAGTCGAAGAGGAAGTGAACGGGTTCGTTGTGCTTAAATAGTCTGTGCAGAGGAAATGAGCTGTGTTCTGGTCGTGGCCCTCTTCCTGAACTAAGTTTATAAAACTACATATAAGTATATATGCTCATACTCATCTTTTAGTCCAGCGTGGAAGGTAGCGGCTCAGGAGGTGGAGTGAGAGAGAGGAAAATAGAAATAAGGGTAAGACAAATAATATTGTATTCATTGAATCAAAGATACTAAATGATTCATATAGTAAGTAAGACGGAGAAATAATCTTTGAATGACTTTGAAAATGAATGAAATTATTGATGAACAAATAGACGTAGCATACAGTTTGTAGGTATGTTACATAATATGACTTTGTTTTTATATTGTAGACTATTCTAGGTCACTTTCCCAACAAAACAGAAACTCCTACTTACTTTTTCCGGCCAAAGGGAACACAATGTCAGCCCGTCCCATCGTAGAGTCAATCCGAGTCACTGTCTTCGGACCACCTCGGCCTCTTCGCAGCAGCCTCCTCCTCCTCCTCGTCTTCGTCCTCCTCCTCTTCAGGTAGCCCATACCTGTACCTGTCAATAATACACTCAAAAGCAGCATTAAAAGCGTCACCATCATATGGGTCAGTGTTAGGGTCAGCGTGAATCAAAGATAGTAAATGATTCATATATTTTATAAGAAAATAAGACCAAATAAGAAATTATTTATGAACAAATAGACGTAGCATAGTTTGTAGGTATGTTACATAATATTACTTTGTTTTTCCCAAAGTGTGGTGCACCCCTGGGGGTGCGCGAGCTGCCTCCAGGGGGTGCTCGAGAGGAAAAATGTAATGGTGGTCTAATGGTGTAATAATTGATGTTAAATATAATTTTAAAAAATTTAAGTGGGATTTTTCACAAAAACATGAATTATAAAAATTCCCTTTGTAACATTTAAATTTACAAACTTCAAATTTAATAAATAAATGCACTTCTGCTCCTGCCGTCAGACTGTCTTTTATGTAACTGAAATTTATTGAAACTTTGTTGCAGTGTTTCAGGGCGTTTTCACACCCGTAGTTCGTTTGCTTTGTTCCGATTCAGGGATTAATATGATACAATGTTGCAGTTGCCCCTTTGTTCGGTTTGTGTTCACACTGCAACATTTAACAGCGGACTAAATCTTGTAAACAAACGCCACGCGCGAGCAAACTGTTCTCTCATTGGTCCGATCGTTATGCGGCTATAAATAGGCTCTGTTGATTTTTTTTTTTTTAAGGTGTGGGGGATTGGGGGTGCGTGAACCCGGTTGGGATGTAGAAGGGGGTGCGTGGCCTACAAAGTTTGGGAACCGCTGGCCTAGAAGGTTAAATGCAGGCGGCATCCTCTGGGTGTGAAAAGTGAGGCCAATGTGGAAGTGCCTTAAACTTCTATTCCTTCCAATGGCCATCAAGGGGCAACTCCTCTGGTTGCAAAAATAATTCTGATTGTATAGAAGTCAATAAGAAAATTACTCTACTTCTCGCTTGATTTATTACCTCAGTAACTATCGTAAACACAAGTTTATGGTCTCAATCTCTAGTTTCAAGTCTTCTTCAAAACACTTGATGTTCATCTAGAAAATGATGGTGCAGAAAAACCAAGATGGCCTAAAACCAAGATGGCAACGACCAAAAACCAAGATGGCAACGACCAAAAACAAAGATGGCATCGGCCAAAAACAAAGATGGCATCGGCCAAAAACAAAGATGGCATCGGCCAAAAACAAAGATGGCATCGACCAAAAACAAAGATGGCAACGGCCAAAATGTAAAAGAGCAGCCGACAAAGCAACAGGTGATGTCACAGTGACTACGTCGTATGTCCACTTCTTACAAACAGTGTATGGTTAATTGTAGTCAAGTTAAAAAACATTACATGTTGATCAACATACAACACCTTCAATCCTTAGAGCCTTGACTCAAATAAGGAAAAACGACACACACAAACGGAAAAAATATAAATAAGAAAATAAATGCGCTATTGTACATGTACATCCAAGGTAAACAACATAATCATATCTGTATCTATAGCAGAGTGGATTTATGGGATGCAAATGTGTTAAATCTTACGTGAGACTACCAAAAACGCAGATTGAGAAAATGTCTATGTTTTAGCATGTAAACATATTATGATTAAAACATACCGTACAATAATGATCACTGTTGTAATTTGTTTGTACTACCGTAAGTGTTAATGACGAAGCCATTTCAGAACTCATAACCATTCTGAATACTTTTTACGAAGGTCTATCGGGTTACTGACAACCATTGTAAAATATTGGCATAACACAAGATTGAAGGTGAAAATGCTGTGCAAAAATCAAATTTAAGACATGCTGCACAGCACGACTGCATTTTCTGTCAGAGTCCTTGAGTATGTACAGCATGGGAATGACTGGAGTCAGTCACGTCATTCAGGAAGACCTTATAAAGCCTCGTTTTTGGGCTTTCATCTCCCTTCATGAGGCGACAGACTGCTCTGGGCCTGTAACAGTCGGTGTTGTTCTCTGATGTCCACAGTGTGCACGTTTAACACTTTCTATGTCATTTTTAGCTGCGACAAGTAGCAATAAGCCACTCAAGCATAAATACTGCACATGTAACCTCAGGGGACACAGCTGTAATAACAGACGTGGTATATGGGATCACTGCCATTTTCTCATGATATGTGGTACGACAGCAGCTGATCCACTGAGCTTTACAATTCTATTTCAGCATCGCCTCTACTGGTATTTTGCTTTCACTTTAATTTGCTTTTCATTTTTTTAATGACTTAGTTGTTCTTATATGTTGCACACTGCTGAAGAACCACTGAACAGATTTTCAATGTTGCACATTGGCAATAACAAGCTATTCTATTCTATGGATTTGTTTTGGCCCATGACTTTACAATGTATTCCACATTATAACACGTTATTTGAATATTATTTTATGAATAAAGAAGAGTATTGTCATAGTTTTCTTGAGTTTGTCTTTGGTTCTTTCTGTTTAGTATAATTATATCCATTCCAAAGGGAGACAGATCCACAAAGACAAGCTGGATCATGTTGAATGAAACACAATCTAGAAGAAAATGGATGTGGAAACCCTGACAGAAAGGTGTAACACTGTAAGTCAAAGGTTATTTTCAGCTGAGGACCTCTTACAAGATAGGTAGTATACAGAGGAACCTAATGTATGAACTATGAAGCACGAGAAGAAGTTTCATACCAGTATTATATTTGATTAGATTTCTGATCAACCATCTGATTTAAATATATGTTCATTGTAGACTGAACAACAAAAGGAACACAAACAACTTTCTTTCTTGTTTTCATGATCTGTTATTTCCCTCAATAACTTTTATTGTGGATATAATTAAGAGAGAGCTGGAGAGGCAAAACACTTTTTACATCATTTATCATCATTTCCATTTAGTCACGTGATGCTGATCATTCCAGATCAGCATCACGGGTTTGATGAGTTTTATCATTTAAATTTCCCCCGAAACATGGAGCCTAACATATTAATTCCAATATTCAAGAGAAACCATAATCATATTCTGGGTTAATTAATAATGACGTCACAATCAGAATTTCAATACATACAGACGTAAGTCATAAATACGCATTGCGTCGGTAGAAATCGATTCTGTGCTTATAAACAGATCACAGAGCAGTTTGTTAAAGAGGTAACGAGCTACAGAGAGAAAACACCTCTACTCTGGCAGTGATGATAACTGTGTGTCTTTATTTGTTACTTCTAGTAAGTACAGTGATCATGTGAGCAGACACACTTTTCAAAAGTTTCTCCAGCTGTTTAAAGCCGACTGACAGCTGATCAGATCCTCCTTCATCAGAAACAGACGTCTCTTCACGTGGCGATACAAAGGAAAGGACATCTCGTGTATCTTAAAACATATTTCCTTGTTTCTTCTCTCCTCGCATGGTTTCCTTGCGCCTCTCCATGCATCCCTGGTGGGAGGGACTAAGTGAGGGAAACGGGGATGCAATTAAGAGACTTGGGATGTACCCAAGGTGTCGTAGCTAGCATGAAGCCCACACAAACATACAAATTTCCCCCTGGGGATGAATAAAGTACATATCTATCTGTCACTAATGGCACTTGAAGACATAGTAAAAACAAAAAAGGGATTTCAGAGAGAAGCAGACAGAAGGGTCTATCATCTGCATTTGGAGGATATATTCAGGATGAGAAACTGATTCAGCAGCAAAAACAGGTCAAAAAGATAAAGTCAGAAGCTTTGTTTCTCTTTTGCAAATGTTGGTACTGACGTGGAATGTATGCACTTCTGTGCGCCCTTTAATTAATAATCCCCTGAGAGCATTAAGTAATTGTTCAACATTGCAAAAAACAATATATATGTCTTTACTTTAATGCACCCGACAAACGTCGACAACCGTACGGTATGTCAAAGACTGTTGCATCATGTTTCAGAAGGAGACACATTTAAGAAGGAAAGAGTCACAAAACAATGTCATGCATCGCAGGAGGAGGCAGACGGAAGTTGCCATATTGTACGCAATCACTGCTTAAATCGGCCTTCTCTCCCCCGCTGTCGCTGACCGACACCACAGCGACATGGCAGTGTTAATGCCAGGTATCAATCATAAAGTCTAAATCATAATAATCGCAACAGATTTGAGGCGTATTTCAACATAACTTATACAGTGGGCTGAATTTAAAAGTTACCAATCATGAGAGAAAGATATTTCATGTTTTTAGGAAAAGCAGGTATAGCTCCATGGAAAGATTTGGAATCTGTTGCAAGTCACCTTGTCAACTCTATTAATTAAATGATTGAATTTTGTGTGTGTGTGTGTGTGTGTGTGTGTGTGTGTGTGGGGGGGCATATGGGCTGAGGACAATAACATGTCTTTAATAAAAGAGGCACAGAGGGAAGATCAGCGTCGTGGTGTTGGGTGCATTGTCCTGACTGACCTCAGAGCCTCGACCATAGCCGCACAAACCGCAGTTTATCATTGTGATAGAAGATGAAAAACACTTCTGTATCGCAGCAATGCATCAAAAAGCTCTGGCAGAAAAGTTTATTCGTTCGGCAAACACAACAACTGTTCAAGAAAAGAAACACCCGGAGGTTCAAGCCAAGATGCAGAGGAGGATGTTGAGTGTTTGACATTTCATGGCACCCACCGTTCTGGAGGATTTATCGCAGTATTGATTGGCACGCGCTGTGAAATCATATTGCAAATGGCAAGAAATGGCAGTTGATTATGCACCAAAAACCTCATTTGTCTGCAATAAACAATACAAAAAATGACTGATGCCACTTAGTTTGATGTAAATGTTATCACCGTCATCCCACAGAGCCAGAAGCAAATCTATTAGTCAATTAGAGAAGGAAAAATAACACAAAGGTTACAAAAAGCAGCACTAAATAAAGTTGTGATATTGAACCAGATAATTGTACCCGCAGCCACAGCAGATGGCAATGTTGCGCCGTCTTTAGTGCGGGAGGGCATGACAGTGAGGAAGAGGTAAAAACCCAAGCAGGCAGTAGATGGCAGTCTGGCTTCACTACACTGTGGGCATGGCAGATTTATTTTTGAAGACACTCCGGGAGGGAGCGAGGGGAGGGGAGGGGGGGACTCCATCACCAAAAATACAGGAAGGCGACGGCAGCAGGAAAATGATGTCACGGCAAGAGATGACATACTTGTTGGCTCGGACTGAAGAGGGAATGAGAGCGGTGGAAAGAGTTGGGGTGTGGGGGGGTTGAATCGGCAATGAGGGGCTGGAGGTCGGACAGAAGGGCAGAGTGTGTGAACGACAGAGATTAAAGGGGCTGGTACACATGAGACAGAGGGGATGGCTGCAGAGGGCCGCTTTCATACGCATCAGGATGCAGTGGGGGGGACTTGGCTTGATATAATTGTGGGCCCCCAGCCTTGGATGCATGGGAATTCAATTTAATTGCAATAATAATGCCTCTTGATTTGCGAATGTCACGCTCCACAACCCCTGCGCCCTTATGTTTTTTGCCCAGGTGGGGTGCTTGACTCGTCACTAAAATCAAACCAGTCACTGGGAGGAAATGTGTGATACATTTTTTTTCTCTCTCTCTCTCTCTCTCTCTCTCTCTCTCTCTCTCTCTCTCTCTCTCTCTCTCTCTCTCTCTCTCTATGCCACCCCATCACTCACTGTGTGATCCACAGTCGATAGCACGCATACTAATACACATCTAATGTACATTAATAGTCATCTGCATACAAACAGAGGACAGACAGAAAAGAAAAGAGGCTCAAAGCAATCATAACTTGCTCAGCTTGTTTTTCACGATGTGACTCGCGTGGATTACCGCGCCCCCGGCACTCATTTCATTTCCAAGAACGCCACACACTGGCGGTATTGTGCAATTAACCAAATGACCCCTTAATCATGTCATCTTGCTGTTTATATATCACAGGCAAGTCTGATCGCTCATTTCAGCCGATCCCCCAAAGCAAAAAAATATAATGGAAACCTAATGGAGTGTGTTAAATGTCCTTATATTCCATCCCCTGCACAGTGAACAGGGGCCGCTCCTAAACACAGATATGTTCATCACTGTGGACAAAACTCCAAACACCTCACTGAGAGCATTTCAGAGCTGGAATTGAATCCTCACGATGCATTTTTGGGTTTTGCATGCGTGCTAGTTAAACAACGGCAACGGATGTACATTGATGAAGGGAGTGGCGCCTCCGTGTTTGTGTGCCCGGCGTTCTAAAAGTCGGTCATTTATTTTCATTAAGTGCCGTCAGTAAGGACCATTAACCAGGCTGGAGAATAATCACCTCTTTAGAGAGATGACCTGTTTATGGCACAGGTAAGGGTTAATAGATACAGCCCACCTTAATGACACAACACTCATAGCACACACACACTTTCTGTAATACTTCATTATCATTTCGGACATTTGCGTGGTCTGTGCCAAAAACAGAAAAACACTTTCTAAGAAGGGCGAACAATTAAAGCCATTTGTTTCTGTACATGTGTTATGACATGATGAATGTGGTAGCAGTTTTGGGGGGAGGATTTTGCTCATCAGACAAATTAAATCAACTAAATTCCCACCAATCAAATGTTCCTCAGCAAAAGCAAGACGATCCCAGCTCAATTCCCAGAAGTGATTAAATATTGCATGGCTCCCATTACTTCATAATGCATGAAGGAGGTCAAGGCAGACCACCCAGGACTCACAGCTTTGTGTTCGGCTGACTAAAGAATGTCAGAAAGTTGTAATCCCTTCAGAGAAAATGAAGCTTTGTAGTTCTTTCAAAGAAGAAAAAACACAGATAATAGTCATTCAACTTTGCAGCTCTTTTACAACAGTTCAGGTTTTACAGAACATTTTAATATTGTTTCATCTGACTGAGAAAAAAAGTACCACTGTGTAGAAAAACACCGTTATGAGTGAAAGTCCTGCTTTAGAAACTTTTCTAACGTGAAAGAATAAAAGCATGAAAGTACCAAAAGTAAAAGTAGTAATTATGCAGGATGGCAAATATTTGTATCATTGGATGATAATTATTGATGAATTAATGTTCTCATTACTTCAATGTTGCAGCTGGTAAAGGTGGAGCTCATTTTAATTACTTTTTATACGCCTGAGTAACTTGTGAATTTCCCCCAGGGGGATCAATGAAGTATTATCTTATCATATAATAACACATCATAATGAATTTGTTGATTACATTTTTGTATTATTCATCTGAATCTGCAGAGTAATTCATAACTAAAGCTGTCGGGGATATTAAGTGGAGTGCCTCAAAGATGTAAAGGAGGACAAGTATGGAGTGGCAGAAGGTACTCAAGTAAACTACACACATCTCAAAAGCTTACTTAAGAACAGAGTGAATGTCAGTTTCCTGCTTCCTGCGCGCTCACCGAACAGCAGAGAGACAAAGTTAGCGACTAGCTGATTAAGGAAGTCTAGCAGATATAGAGGCAGATATTTCTCTCAGGAGTTGGCCAATTGGATACGAAAACACAGCTAAAAGAGTTTGTTGTTTTTTTAGGCATGCCAAAAACATCACAACTTACGATTTCCAGCTTTAAGAAAGTGGACGATAACAATGCCTGTCCACCAACTCTTACTCAACTGTGCAAAACTGCACAGAATGGGAATTCTTAAAAGCGGTCCCCCGATCTTCTCCTCACCCTCGTATCTTTGCCGTGTGTCCCCGATGACAGCACACACGGCACAATCAACGCACGGAGGAAGTCTGATACAATTGAAGTGCGACATGATCAGCATGCAGGTGTCACGTGAGGACTAAGCGATCATGACAAACCGGCTATCGTCGCAGGTATCCAATCTGCTGGTGCTGCTTCGGAGGTGTTACGAATGATAGGCCACCCCCCGTTTCACAGTTGGGGTCGTCGCAGCAAAAATTCGAAGCAGACTGGATTTGAAGGATTATGTCAGCTACTTTCTTTCAACACTAATCTGTGCATGGATTATGCCGTGTATATGACACGCTCTCCGAGTCTTGGTGAGGGTTGAAAAAATAAGGATTGAGGAATATAATGGTCTAAATCTGATCCCTATCTGCCATATGGAGGCTGTGTGTATCCATTATCCATCAACGTGTCAACCACTGTGCAAGGGAGCAGCTGTCCATAGAAGGCCAGCCAATTGATTTGATACAGGTGAAAAGTGATGTATGATTGCCTTAGCAAACCCATCACTCTCGGGCTGCCAGATGGCTTTGGCCTAGGGACCCCGCTACCGTATTAAGACCTTGATTTCTTCACTCTCTAAGGTTTTCACCAAGGTGTTACTATCTTGGGTCTGGCCTGCTTTCCCCCAACCCCATGTTGATGGGTAACCCTTCCCTGGCCTTGTTATTTGAGCAAACTAATAAAAGATACTTACAAGGCACCAAGTGCAATCCTGTGCTGTTCTGTGGTTGATGGCGAGTCTTCGCCGACAGTGACAAACGGCAACAGGAGTGAAGTGGAGAAAGTGATCTTTTTATCAAAATCTCGTTAGGTTGCGTTCGGACCACATGGGGCTGCAGAGGAAGTGGTGGTGCTGTGCTGCTTGTTGGTACAGGTCCTCGAGAGAAAGTGAAACTGAATCCAGGAAAGGAAGTTTGAATAAAACATCCACACGGTTAAAGATTCATCAGGCAACAACACACTGTAAAGTGGTTTATGATATTATTTAGTCAAGGTTTCCCCCGACTAAAGTTCTACATAGGCGAAGCTGATTGGTCGAGTCTTGCCTATCGTCAAACGATTGTCAAATGTTTTGCCTTGGCTCATTGATCCCTCGGTTTAAGCTTTATTTAGCTAAAGAAAATGAATAAATACAACATAATGATTGGCCGAGATACATGAGACAACCACCTAGCTGTTGTTTCAGAGCTGTTTGTTGTGTGTACTGCTTGCTTTTTGTGGCTGTAAATGGAACATCCATCCATCCATCCACTCTGGACAGGTAGCCAGGCTATCAGAGGACCGACACATAGAGACAGACAACCATTCACATGCACAGGCACACCTATGGGCAATTTAGAATCCTCAATTAACCTAAGCTGCATGTCTTTGGACTGCGGGAGGAAGCCGTAGAACCCGGAGAGAACCTGCGCTGACAAGGGGAGAACTTGCAAACTACACAAGGAAGGGCCATTCCCCCCCCCTCCCATTGGAGCGATCCACAGACAGAAGGGAAATCACAGGGAAGCGAAAGGGACAGTTGACGAGAGACAGACCCCAGAACAGCTGTTTCTACGCGCCTTCCCCCAGTTGATAATAACAAATCTTTCATACTTTCTTCTAGGAGTTCTCTGATTAATAAGCGTGTTCTTTGATTTTGAAACAGTCGCCTTGTGTTGTTATTTAGCCTTTCTGAGGCCATTGCGAAGATGTTGCTCTTTTTAGTAACATTATTATTAATGATCTGATATTTAAACTAAAATAGGCATTCATATATCATGATTTATTGGGAGAAACCAAGCCATTCTATGTATAATTAGTGATTCAGGACCCATATTTAGCCCGAATCGAATGATCCTTTGTTTCAAAATCACATCTTTCTGCCACTCCGATGATTCAACTGCGAGTTGAATCAGGCTCCTTAAATCGGATGTTGACTTGTACTTATATTCGACCACCTAAAGCCTTTTACACTAAATGTCAGCAGTCACACCCATACATACACTGATGGCAGGGGCTATTATGCAAGGTACCACCTGTATGAAAAAAAAAGAAAAACTTTTCATTCACTTATTTTTATTTTGAATACTTTGCTGTATTTTTCAATGTTCAAGACCACAACTTGAACTTTCAGGTAACATTTTTTTTCAAATGATCAAAACTATTTGCCTGGATTTGGCTCCATACACCTGCCCATCAGGACTAACGAAGCATTCACACCTAAACATACACCGAAGGCACCTCTTGCCCAAGGACACATCGACATGGACAGGAGGCTGGAGACTGGGATCATACACCTGTTAAACCATTAATCTAGAACATTACAATTCCACTTGAGATCATAAATATAAGTACTGGAATGTGCATTCGCACGTCTGTGATTGGCCTACACAGTGAGTTTTGTGGATTGTGTTGCATTGAAGTGCAACAAAACCCAAGTCAGGATCAGCTTTTGCTGGACGACCCTGCATTTAATACACTGGAGCCCTTTCTGAGGCACCCCTGTTTCTGACATGAATGAGGCTGCGTTCTTTGATGCGATAACATTGTCGAAGTGAACACAACCATACAGGCTGTCTTTCACTGGACCCTCATCAGCCGTGTTTTTGAGTCATCCGTGTCAGGCATGTCCGGCAGAACAGAAATTTGTAGCTGGATCTGCAATCAGAAATCCCATTTGTCCATTTTCTATTGTTATGGAATAAGCAACGGTGTCATATTACACTTTCATTATTAATAGGCCGTGAACGATTGCTGATCACAGTAGCACATTACCTTAGTTGTAATTATTATTTATACATCTTAACTGTTTGGAGAGGAACCCTCAATACCTTTTAACTTGCTGAGGGACTAATTACATGCCGTTAAGAATGGCATTGATTAGAAACGGACTTTTCCAAATGGAACATTGTGTGTTTTATTCCCGTCGAATTAACATCTCAAGATGATAATGAAAAACAGAAAGAAGCAATTAAACTGATTTTTACTCCTGTGTTTTGCACATTTTTTTGTATACGACTCCATGTATTATGACAGGAAATGCTGGAGAGACAGGAAAAGAATAAATTGTGAAATTCACGATATATTAACCAGGTATGGGATACTAAGGATACTTGAATAAGGATGGTTTAAAATACTTCTTTGGGCCTATGAAAATCAATGCAGTGTCATTGGCGTTGGCCAATCTGATACCGATCAATGCTTGTATTCTTTTCGGAAACTTTTTTAGACAAAGCTCCAGTATTACACTGAAAGTGTCACGACCTGTCCTTATGTTATAGGGACATTTCCAAAGTTGAAACCATGCCACTCTAAAATTATAACAAAGCAGCAAGAAAGATCTAATGATATTCCAAAATCCATATTTTTCAGACAAAAGCCAACATCACAGTTGCCATGATCGTTTCTTGATGGATGTGCCAAGTGCCAGTGTTTTATTTGATCACTTATGTTTCACTTGGTGTTTATGATCTGTAAATCTAATGACCACTAAAGAGCCAGTTTGAACAAATACCCAGCAATTGCAATCAGGAGCATCCCTAGTCATTACACAAACAGAATGGCCTGAAAGGGACTGTTTTTGTCATGGGGTATGAGACATTATTGCAAAGATGTGTTTGTAGACAACACAACAAATATATTGACACCAGAAAAAGGTCAAAAAATAAAATAAAAGCTGGCATTTATCAAGTCTCACAAGGGTGATAGCCCGGCTCAGTGTGAGAAGGTCTACATCTTCCTGCCGTCAGGACACGAGCATAAGTAAGTGAACTTCTTTTAAAGAATAAAAGCAGTTTCAAAGAAAGTACAAAGTAAACTAGAAAGGTGCACTCAGTAGAGGGCAGATCTCTGCCAGGCGTGTCTGTAAAGACCACTGCTGTAAAGCATCAAACAGACTTCATACAAACACAAAAACAAGAGGCGATATAATGTTATACAAGCCATGGGTTTGAGATTGTCCCATAGGGCACTTCATGCAATCATGCAATGACACGAAGGTAAACTCACAAAGCTCTCTGTCCACTTAGCAGCGTCTGAGTGGTGGCGAGGTACAGCAGTGTGTGCACCGTTAGTTCCATTAGCTGTTAGCCCAACAAAAAATTCATCCAGAGTTGTATAGTGATCAAGGGTGGGGGCATGTGTACTGGAACATCCCGTTTCAGGCCATGGTAGTTAAAGTATGCAGTCAGCTGCTGCATATATCACAAGTCTCATGATGCAAGCATATGATACACTGTTTCACAAGTATATAAAACAGTTCTACTTATAAGAATATAAAATACCTATAAGAATATCAAGTTTCCATCACACAAACAGCAAGATACATTTGAGCACGTACGAAAGGGTGAAGATCTACTGAGTTCAGAGCTAAAGTACAAGCACTTAGGCATTTACACAATATACTAAGTAGAAATTTACCATTACAGTACTCAGCAGTGAGTGTACTGGTAGTTCCGTTAGCTGTTAGCCAAACACACCTTCCAAAACAATAAGAGTGTGTTTCCCCCATTGTGTCTCCGGCAGCAGAGCAGTGACATGATTCGGCGATGCACTCAGCTGTCTTATCACCAGCATCCCCTACTGGAGGGGGCCAGGTTAAGAGTAGTGAGTGAGGAGTAAGAAGGCAGTAAATGGCAGTTTAACACAGGCAATAGAAGGTGTTTTGAGAGAGTGAGTAACCGCATCCATGAGAGGTCCTTGGGCATACAGCCATGACTGGCCACACAAAATAATAAGCAGTTTGCTGCAGCAGAATGCCAGATTAGCCACGGACAGACACAGAGGTGCACACTTACTCATAAATGCATGGTCTCACACTCGCACAATCACATACACGGCCGAACACATAACCTTTCAAAAGGAGATAAAGAGTACAATATGAGTAAATGTTTAAGATCAAATGACTCCTACACGTAGCAGTTATGTCAACAACTCATCAGCACAGAAGAGTATAAAACAGTGTGGCTGTTACAGATGATTTGAGAATGAGGAGTTATTGAAAAATTTGACCACAGTAACACCAATGCAGCTTCAATAAAAAGGTGTCAATCATTGCCAGATCGTCTTATGTAACTCTCGTTCTTGTGTCAATACCCATCATTTCCCTCGCCAGCACAGCCTTGTGTCGAGCTGCCTCACACTGAACAGGGTTTCCTATAAAACATAAAACAACATTGTCGTCTTCTAGATCTGTTATGCTCTGTGAGCTTGATTGAATCACACACCCGTGGCCACAAACACACACTTATCTTCCAGCACGCTGAAACATGCTATCATTTTACCCCCTGTGTGGTTCATCAGAGATGCCATTCCTCACCTTAAGGTTTGAATTCCTTATCTGTCTTAGGGGAACATTAAAGCAGGCAGACCATAGAATTGCCTCTTTGTTGTGTACATTGGATTTGTGTTTGAGCAAGATGTAATGACAATGTCTGCTACTTGCATGGTGCTAGAAAGATACCTTTTTTGTGTCTCATAGCTTCTGCAGTCCTTGCTAATTATTTTCTCCCTTTATTTTCCACTTCCCTGTCTTTATCCTTGCTCGTAACTGTCATAAGGTAACTTGGGTATTGTTAGACCTGAATTATTACTTGTTATTTTAAGGTGTCTGACGAAAGCTTTTTCTTTACCTTTCGCTTTCTGTTTGTAATTGTATCATGTGACTTGCTGGAAGACAGCGGTGGAAACATGAGTGAGGGTTGGAGGGAGAGGAGTGCTGGTGCT
The DNA here is from genome assembly GCF_004355925.1 of Anarrhichthys ocellatus. Lineage (NCBI taxonomy): Eukaryota > Metazoa > Chordata > Actinopteri > Perciformes > Anarhichadidae > Anarrhichthys > Anarrhichthys ocellatus. The sequence continues at coordinate 7,260,806 of NW_022280046.1, forward strand.
GTCAGAGTTTGTTGTTGTCGGAGTTCAGAAAACGCAGGTTAGGGTATTCTAAAAGAATTTAAATGTCAGGCTGAATAGTTATTCCCATAGACAGAGAGAGAATATGTGAGAGATGATAACAAACAGAGAGGATCAACGAAAGGTAAAGACAAATGTTTCTTTGTAGGGTAGCCCAGAGTCCAGTGCATACATTTAATTTGATGAATATAACAGTGATGTGTAAACTTCAAATTTAAGCCTGATCACAATATTCTAGATGCTTCCTTAACAAGTGAGCGCAGTACCGATCGGGCAGTTGCTAGCGGAGAGTGCAGCCATGCAGAAAAATGGGAGCAAGTTGGGAATATTTTACCCTGGAAAAACCAGTAAGTCACATTGTCATGGCCTGTCTTTAAACAGTCAGAGTGACTGACTTTCCCAATGATAAATATTGACAGATTTTATGTATTAAAGGTTAGCCGCTGAACAGAGGCACATTATAAAGACCGCATTAGCCTCATTAGTAAAACACCCTTGCAAACACGTTTTGCTGCAGTGAGCATCCCCACCGCTTGAAGCTGTAGCTCAGTTAGTCTAAAATAAATAATTAACCCAAAATGCATTGCAAATTAGCCTCAATTAAGATAGCCCAGAAGAAGAGAACTTTGCTAATTGTTAGATCAGAGCCATAATCAAAGTCTACCTCTTTGCTCTTAGATGCTTCTCACAAAACAAAACAATTACATACTTTCTTCTTCTTCTTCTTCTCTCAGCTATGTAAACAAGTAACTCTGCCCCCGGGCAAGCTCAGTGGCCTTTTCCATGGAGCTCATTTATAGAGACCGAAACTGCCATCGCAGTCGTTTCAGAGCAAACTGTACTGGCCACGTTCATCGCAGTAAAAGCCTATGTCACCCAACGCAACAGTATGGCTCTGTAATGTCTTTTTAATGGCTTTTGGAGAACAGTGGAGTTCTCTGCCACAGTAGCTGCACCAAGCTGCCGTTACACAAGCGGTACTTGTTAGCAGGACAAATTTATTGTTGATTTTGCTCTCTTCGGGGGATTTGTTAATAATGAGAAAGACAAAATAACGCCGGTTTTATCCGTTGAGCGTAATCACGCCGCTCTGCACAAACTAGACCAAAATGCTAACCATTGCATTTGAAAATGACCCCACGCTGACAGAGAAATAATGACATCTTATACAAGCACATGGGAGCTGTCAGGCCTAAGGGTGTGTGACAAAGGCAAGATGGAGGCCCGGACAATCAATACTTCACTCTGTATGAAGCAATAGCCATTAAATACTCCTCTTTCTGCTCCCCTAGGGAAAGAGCAAACATATCACTCAAAACCCAATCATCCATGCCCAATCTGCAACCCTGAAGCTTCATGCCAGCTGTCCCATGAGTGTGGACTTTTATTTTTAGTATTCATAACTGTATTATTGCAAATAATTAGCATCCATACATGCATATTCTGTTTGTGGATGCTTGAATGACCTTGGCAAAGGCTGGGAGCGAACAGAGGGAATGCAGTATGGATTCAGCAGGGAGGATTTTTGGCCTCCCCTCTGAGGACGAGTTTATGAGAAGAGATCTCGCAAATGACTGTTGACAGGGCAGGGGGCATTCATCAAGAAAACAAGCCACATGAGCACCGAGACCGGAGTTAGGGCTGGAATGAATCTCATAGAAACAAATCTAATCCAAGCGCTGCCGGAGAAGCCATTTATAATGTTAAGATCACAACATGAATCCAGAGAGGGGAGCGCAAGGGGGAGGGGAGGGGAGGAGAGGAGAGAGAGAGGGAGAGAGGGAGACGGAGGCAGAAGGGTAGCAATCGAATAAATTAATGGATAAACTTTGCAGTAAGAACATAGTATTTTGGGGCATTACTCTGCTGCCCTATTGTTAAGCAATGAGGTAAAAAAAGACTTTGAAAGGGAGCCATTTTGGTATTAAAGGTTCGCTGTCAGTGAATCTCCAAATTCCTATTGATTTCAGCCCATTTGCAAAACACAGCCGCACATCATCCGCTGACAACAGCTCCTTTGGGGGGGGCGGGGCGGGTTCCCACTGAATGATGGCAGCACGCTCCGTCTTCCACAGCAGGCTTTCGCTCCGGCAGTCTCATCTGTTGACGGATTTTCAACAAAAAAGGGAAACTTTTAAAATGGAATAGAAGACAAACTGGAGATGGGACTGTGTTGAATTCATCTCTCAACTCATAAGCTAAATGCATTTGACAGAAATATGGACAAGCAAAAAGTACGTTTTTTTTTATTAATTGACATGAGGAAATGATTTAATGGTCTTGTCCGCAGTTGTGAAAAATGTTGACACTGAACATTTCTGCAAAATATAAAGCTGAAAATGTGCAGTATTCTATGTGCTTTCTCCACGGCATAGACACTTTTTAGTTTATTATATTTCAATATTTACCACAATCCCTAACCAAGTAGTTTTAGCAGTCTCACCCTAACCACAAGTGGAGTCAGGACACAATCCCATTCACAGTCATAAGCCTGCACTTATGCATCATCAACCCTGCCCAACTCCCTACGAGTTCTGTGTAGTTTGAGAACATAGCACTGGCGCAACTGGGAAAAAAAACGAAAAGAAAAACGTTGCCAGTGACTATAAACTAACATGATGTTTCATTGAAGCTACACTATCATTTATAATATCCAAGGACAGAGGACAGCTTTGGACAGGTCTTAGACAACCTCTCATCAATCATACCCGGCATTAAATAAAACACTGAAGTTCAAAAGCATTGGAATCTCGTGGAGGAGACACTCAATTTACTGGGGTTTGTTACAGCTTATTGAAATAAACCTCAGGCTTCCACATAACACGGTACCACAAAGGGCAGAACCAGAAGGATAATGTTTCATCCAGTTGTTTTCAGGTGAAATTGATTGTCTCTTCTTGGATTGGATGCTGCCACAAGCACTACAGGCCCTTTTTTCTTCTATGTTCCTTCTCTTCTGATGAAAATTGGCAATCATGTAATAATCCACTTATGAGGGTGGAAGCTCGCTTCACAGCAGACTCAGCAGCGGTTCTCACTTCAGAGGCCACGACCACCTCGGGCCGCTCCATCATGAGCTCTCCCAGGCCAAACGTGGAGCTCTCATCTTAGAGCTTCCTGTGTAATCCCAGATCAAAAAGGTCCCAGGGAAACTGGAATGGATTCTCCGCTCTAACAAGCACACTTTCTCAGATGGAAGAAATTAAACCCATTTTTCTTTATCTTCCTCGTGCAGGTTTCAGTGCACTGAAAAGCTGGACCGTGAGTGCAGGCCTCGCTCATGGCAGAACACAGAGGAAGATAGTGTCCCGATGCCTCTCTGGCTATTTCATGTCTGTTTTTTAATCCCCCTGTTTTCATGCTCATCAGAGTAACAACTGATGATAAGCAAAAGAGGAGGCAACGATTTCAAAAAGAACGTGTTGTCCCACTCACCAGGACTTTTCAATAAAGCAGACAACCTTATTGAAATGCATTTAATACTGACTAATAACACACACCAAAAGAAAAGAAATCCTTTGTTGTCAGTGTCCTGGTACACAATCCCAACCATCCCCTCTGCCATGTTTCTCCAGTAACTCTTTGTTTGTGCCAAGGAATAAAATAAATCATTGAGATATGTAGCATTTCAGAACTGATGTACATTAAAAATAAAGTTGGAGTTCAGCCATGTTTAGCCCAGTTTAGCATACAGACTAACAGCGGAAACAGTGAACCAGGCCCTGCAGAAGGTTAAAACATATGCCTGCCATAACATCCAAATCTCACCAATTAATATGCATCTTTTTTTTCACCTGTAAAAATAGAACTTATTTTAACGAGTTGATTAAAATAACCCTCCGTCTTAAGCAAAATCGTGTAAAAAGAAATGAGCTGTGAAAATCCTTTTCATCTGTGCCCCGAGGGAGTAATTTTTAAAACGGGGCTGTCACAATATCAGATTTTCACTCCACGATCACAGAGGCCAAAGGAATCCACGACAACAATATTATCGCGATATCTAAAGTAAAAAAAGCAGTGTAGTTCATCTTTAACTTTGTTTATTGTGTGTTTTGTCTCTTTTTTGACAAATGAATTACACTCATAATACTAGTGTAGGAAAGTGGAGAGTCTTTAACCATAACATAATTACATCAATTATCTAAATCTGAATGTATGGCTATGTCACAATATGACAATGACAGAGCCGTCAGTGCTGTGAAAAAAAATAATATATATATATACACGTATATATAAATATATATATATCAAAAATTGTGATCTTAAAATTGAAAGCAAAAAATTAATCGTGGATTTGGAGAATCGTGACACGCCCAAACGTTATTATAAAAGCAGTACAAACCTCTTGAAGATGTTTTTCTGTTCCACCATTAAAGAGTTGCCTGTTGCATGCCTGCCTGTCACATCGGCTATCAGGAAATAAGGAAGACAAAAGCGGAAGGGCTTACTAAAAAAAGAGGGAAGTGAGAAGAGAAGATCAGAGATTGAAAATCTGGCCCATGTTCAGAGCTTCCGTTTCATGCTCTGGAGCCTTTGAAAATCAGAAGGGCTGACTGGCAGCCAGATCTGAAGTGATGGAGGGGTGTGTGTGTGTGTGTGTGTAAGAGGACATAAAGAAATGCAAAAGGAGAAATCAGATGGAGTCAGACAAATCTATGGCAAACAAACTCAATAAAACAGTCACTTTTTCTCGTGTATATTTACAGCCCCCCAAAAAAGAGACAAATATGAAATCTAAAAAATATATGATGTTGAGAAGACTTTGAAGTACTCAGACTGTTACATGAACGCTTATTTCAACCCTACTCAGACGAGCATTGGTGATACAGAAGACCATGCTAATGCTTTGTTTGCAAAGTGAAACTTTATTTTTTTATTTTTTTGATAATAGCTAGTTATCTTCTGTCTGTTTGCATAAATGTGTCTCCTGTGTTTCACTGTTCCAGCCTAGTTGTTTACAGAGTGGAGAACTCATTACAGAGGGGAGCTATTTTGTGCTTCATGTGGGCAGGATGCAAGGGCAAATTTGCACACCTCCTGGAAATTTCACACTATAAAACATCTTCTCCGCAGCAGGTGGTAGCACTTCCACCAGGCAGCTAACAGCATTGAGAGACACGCTGTGAACCCCCGACATTATCAGGAAATTTGCGAGGATATTCTAGCACATCAGAGTGGCAATTTACCTAATGAATGTGATGGTTATTTAAGTGCTCTACATGAACCAACGCTTTGCTTTTATTTTACATTGGTGGAGAACACAAAGGTCACACTGAACTGTCTTTACTCAGTAATGTGAGGTCACTTCAGATTTATTTTTTCATTTGTGTTAACTAAATATAACAACACCAGGTTAAGTTAAAGTAGTCTTTCATATTGTAAACTGTGATGGATATGTTCCTGGTTTGATTCTGGAATGGTTCTGTACGCTGCATGTCATTCCCTCTCTTTGTCATACCACATTCCCTGTAACTTCTCTACCATTCACTTTTGGTGAACGGTAAACGAACAGCAGCCTCTTGTATTAAAGTCAGAGGTTTCGCCGACCCATCCCATCTTCCCTATGCAGACAGTCTCTATAATATCACCCCACTTCCTTCTTTATGTAAACAATAACTCCAATATACTTCCAAAAGTAGTCATGGCATTTTGCACAGACATTCGGTGTCCCCAGAGGATGAATCCTACTGACTTTTGGTGATCCCTGACATTTTCTTCGAGTGCAGACATGAGGATGGGATTTTTGTTCTCTATTGGAATGTCCTGACAACTAATGGATGGATTGCAATTCAATTTGGTACTGATGATACCCATGGTGCCCAGAGGATGCATCTTAAAGACGAGTGAGATAGCAAAATAAAACACATTGACTTTGTGAAAACTCATGATGCAAGTGACCAAACGGGGTGAGATTCAACAATAAGCAGGATTATCACTTAAAACCAGGGCCTTGAGGCTTTTTTGGGCTCATGACAGAAAAGAAAAAGCTATATTTACCTCACTAACAGTCTCAGAAAACGTACCTGTCTGTCTTATTATTATTGAGAAATGTTTAGAAAGGAATTTATAACTTTGCCTTATAAAATATAAATCCTAATATCATATAATTACAGTATTTAAAATAATCAAATACTTGGCATTTGATTGCATTGTCTGAGGAGGTCCTTACCAATTCATGCTCCCACGTTGCTGCAAAATTACCCTGTATAAGTCCAATGAATTTCATTAATTGTTAACCTGTAAGAGAGAAAGACTCTTGGAGTCCTGAATTCAATGAAGTATTAGATTGTCAGTTTTGGCTGGAAAAAGTTGTCTAATCCAATACTGCATACATTTAAAAAAGTCTCTTAACCAAATTAGATCAGATTCAGTTTTTATTGTCATTGCACAGAGCACAGGTAGTGAGACAACGACATGCAGTCTATCATCTAAATAATGTATATATGTTCAGCAGTAGTATAAATAATAGAGTAAGGGTTTGTTATGAGAACGCTGATATATACAGTAATATATAGTGTGACAGAACATCGTTTCTACACAGTCTCCTCTCTTATTGTCGCACAGCTGGGATTTTTGAGAAGTGGGTACTTCATACAGCAGTATGAAGTAGAATTTCACTACAGTCACTGAAGCTATGCACAAGGATGTTTATCTGCCGCAGTGTGTAGGAGGGAAACTAATAATGTGACAAAACTACACCCACGCTATGAAAGGATATGTACACTATGAGTATAGGCATAGCCTTCTCAGTCCTGCGTGCGTGCGCAGCGTTGCAGATTTCTTTTGCACACATGTGCCCTGCGTGCCCCCCCCCCCCCCTTAAATCCGCACTTGCGACATATAACAACAACTACAGCATGGAAAATTATGAGATTAATTAATATCAATATAATTGTTTTGTAGGCAGATTGTCAGCTGACATGACGTGTAACACATGATATCCTTTGTCATTACATATAAAAAGGTGCCAACAAGAACCTTATATCGTTCTTCAACTTGTCCCCATGGCATAGGAGATCCCTTTTTGATTCCTGGTAGAACCTATTATAAAGTTTCCATTTGGAACCATTTCGGAGGGTTGTACCTAGAAGGCAGGGAGGGACTGTGCCACAGTAAACACCATGTCAGCCCCTGTGTATAGAAAAAAAGGAGACTAGTGATGTTACACTCTTCACACAGTGCTGCAGATGCAGAAGAGTAGGACGTCAAATATGTATCGTAATGGCCCCCAATGCACCTCACTAACCCCCGATGTTCTGACATATGTCTGCGACTGTCATCGGGGGGACCCTTCAAGAGAAATGATCCTTGGCCGAAATGAGTTTGTTAAAAAACTTTAGGTGCAAATGAGGTATTAGGCTGTGAAGTCGTTTCTCTTATAGAAAGGCAGGACGGCGAAACCTACAGCACACAAAGGTCGCTCGCTGTCTTAGCTGAGAGCAAGGAGGAGCGCTGCCTTGAGAGAGATTTCGGCTATTGGCTCAAGAGTGCAAAGCACCAGCGGTAAAGAGCCTCAAATAGCACTTCACCAAAGGCTGTGCAAAGAAAACAGCCTCTCTCTATATAGCTTTTGTGGCAGGACAAAATGGCTGCAGCATACGCTTTAACTGTAGATGGAGAACAATCGATTGGGCGGTGATGTGGGATCTGATCCTCTCTCCACACACCAGCACTGAAAAGCAGACCATCTATCACGCTGCAGTAGAAGGGGCTCCAGCTCCCTGCATAGTGCGCAACATTTCTACATTTTCCAAGTGCTCTCCCATTCAGCCCACTGGGCTGCAGCTGCCAGAGGAGGATATCTCGTCGGGATAAGGAGGATGTTGAGGCTCGGTGGCAGCAGTGGCTGGATGGAGCCTCCTCTTGGAGGTCTGTGATGCTGCGGCTGAGGTGCAGCTCCGCTCCAGAAGGTGTGTTTTCTCACCTTTTGTTGACTGCTTTACACTGAAGCAGTAATTGGAGCAGAACTATGGTCGCACGGCTGCTATATGTGCTGAGGTAAGGGAGGCCAGCGTGGAACACAAGGGCAGGCAGAAAAATGAACCCCAATAGCGGCAGCTCTTCAGAGGGCGGAGCCTATACGAAATAAGAACATAAATCATACAATACACTTGTTTCTAAAGACCTGATGCAACAAGTAGAGTTGTAATTCATGAAAAGAAGAAAGAAAATCCTGATTCAATACATTTCTTTCAAGATGTGATTGACAGCAGACAAAGACCTGCATGTCGTTGCAGAAACCTGCCTGCAAAGCATCTCATTTTAGTGTATGCGTTTATTTTCGCATAAGTTTACGTAATGACTCATACCACATACATTTCACAATGCTCTCTATTAGTAAACAAACAATATATTTTTACGAGTAACAGATGACAAAACACATTTTCTCAGGTGGCTTTGGATTGTAGCCCTGAGAAATACTTTGTAATTAATTTATGAATATATATACACTTTACTTTTGCTTTGTTTCTTAACTTCGGAATAAATAAGTCACCCTCCGGGATTGGCATAGTTGCAGGCATTATTCGCACACGCCAACCAGAGTTGTGAGAAGAGCATTGACGTCACATAGCAGATAGAGATGGTAATGTAGTTTGACTTGGCAGCACAAGACTATTCTTGGGGATACTCCCCGCTGTGGCAATAAAGCACATCAGCAGGAAATACAAAGCTACATGCAGAGTGTGTTGGAAAAAAAAGAAAATCCCCCCCCCATGGGTGTAAAGTAGAAACAAACATTCGGTGCACATAGAGTGTAACCACAGCGGGCGAGGGCTGGGGTCGAGCAGACTTTTGACAGCAGCAACAGAGGTAAGCAAACATCAACGTCCACTGGGGATTCAGACCAATATCAGAAGTGTATCCAATCATTTTCTCAATTATAATAACATTCTATTTATGTTTAGCAGGCAACACTCTTATAATAAAAGTGATGACTCGAACCATAGGGTTATTCAGCTTATTCTCATTAGAGAACCCATTTTTGGTTCCTGGCAGAATGTTTTCTAGAGCCCTTTCAGAGCGTTACACCTTGAACAGGGTTGAATTTAGAACCATCATTATAAGGCTTCCCCCAGCACCCCTTATGCAGGTTCTACAGATAACCCTTATGTTATAGTGCGGACCCGGACCTACAACCAAAATTTTGACAGAGCGCATCTTCTTCTTCTGGCGCAGCTTTTCCAGCCTTTATGGCACTCGTTCAGCAGTCCAGGAAACACATCGACTAATTACATGCGTTGTAATCCATCTCACGTGATGCTACTCAGTCAATCAAATATGTGTATTCCAATAAGTATCGCGGCTTGAGGGGGAGACGGGGAGAGAGATCGAATAATCTGAGAATTACGCGAGTCAGAGAAGTTATTTCACATGGCGTGCTCCAAAAAGAGAAATGTGGACAGCGAAACCAGAGCCTTTACCCAAGAATGGACAGACTCTTTATATGTTTATTATTCCCACTGGCAGTTCAAAACCAGTATGTCTCATATGTTCAGAGACCGTGGCGATTATTAAAAGCGCCAATAAGGAGATAAAGCACAAATCTTTTGAGCAAACGTTCCCACTCACATCCGAAATGAAGGCATATAACAAAAAACTATCTAAGAGTCCAATGTGATTGATCCACCAGAGTCCTAACACAATCAGTCACTGCCCAGTGTTGATGCTCACAGAGAGGTGAAGACAGCTGAAACAAGTGGTTTCAATCACCATATAGTCCCTGCACACAAATTTCTCCTTTTAGCAGATGAGAAGAATATAATGTCATGGCTTCTTTTTTGGGTGACATCACTTCACAAATTAATGAAGTAAATGTAATGCTGCAGGGCAAAGACGGTTCAGTTCAATAATGTTTTCAAAAGCTCTCCGTTATGTATATTTTCTTTTTAAATGCAGACCTTTTATTTGAAACAAGAGAAGAACATTTACTTATTATTAGAGTATGTATTATTTACGATTCATCCAGTACAAACTGTTGAGATATTATTCAATAGAACTCTCTTTATTTGATTTGACAGTCAGTTGACTATATACAGAAGTTAATACAACTGCTAAGCTACGTCTATATATATATACTGTATATGGGACTAAATCAGAGTGTAAGTTAAACATTATTGTGATGTTCTGGACCTTTGCATGAGGAAATTCTCTGTAAATGGACCTTGTTTATTATTACAGTGGTTCCCTCTAGAACCCTCTGTTGATATTCTATCCAGAAACTTTTTACCTTCTAAAGATACTACCCAGAAACCACCCAGGGGGTTCTGTCGAGAACCCATTTGTATTCCATAGGTTTCATCATGAACCATTTTAGGGTTCCTTAAGAGGATACTAAAGTGCCAGGGCTGATGTTGTGGAGCGCAACCATGGTTCACCAACAGTTTTGGGGGCGTGGGCAGGGAGGGTCTATTAACATCCATGCTTTCAACAATCCTTAAAGAACTCTTCCTTCCAAAAGTTGTTCTTTGGATGAACAAAGTGGAAGACCCATAGTCTTATAAAGAACCCTTGAAAGACCCTTTCCTCAAAAAAGGGTTCTTCAGAAGCACACAGTTGTGGTTTGAACCTCAGCCCTTCAGGAAAAACCCTTAATTGTAATATGAAGACAATGGAGTAGAAGCGCTGGTCTTTGAGGTAATCACATACATGTAGTCTTTGGATTCTTTTACGGTATCTTGTTTTAAGCGGGTCTCCTTCCAAACTTAATCAGAGGCACATTGTAGGGTTTGTGCAAACACACCACCCTGATGAAAACCTGTCAGGCGCAACACGTTGGTCATTTTAAATATATTTTGCCATGTAGTATAAAGCCTTGGATTATTTTTTAACACCCGGCACATTTAATGTAGATTAGTGTTTTGCAAATTTCCACAACACATTCATTCTGTTCTGAATAAATGGTTACAGGAATTGTCCTCCATACAAAAATTAACTTTTTTTGGCAAGTGCATAAGCTACGGCCAACCACTTATTATAATGCTGATTGTCAATCTGTAGCTTCCTTAGACGAACATTAGCAGCAAGCGGCAGCTGGTCTGAGACCGACCCGCTGCAATTTAGTGGGAATCGAGCGACACCGATACAATATGCTGAGCCGTGTCAAGTCAAAGTGAACTTTGAATTTTCCTTATGTGGAACAATTCAATAACCTCCGTTCCAGGTCTTTGTCTTTGAGTTATCCACATAATATTGTAATTTAATGTTTTATCAGACGCCCTCTTATGAGACATTATTCACTCTGCCAACTCCAATTTAGTTCTGATAGCTGGCATGATAATTGTTTATTAGTATGCACAAACTGGCAGAATGAGCAGAATACGGCAAATTGGGAAAGCTACATGCCGGTGCTACACGGTGCCGATTAGGGCTGCAACTAAGAACTCTTGTCTTGTACCACATTTGCCTGTGTGCTTTCATGCACACTCTTGATTTTTCTGGCTAGCAATGACAGAACAGAACAGAGAGCATGCTGAAGCTATCTGCTGGGTTACATGATAAATGGCGCAGTGCACGAAGCGCTGACAGCCGGGGACAAATGTGTGTAAAGGAATTAGCCGAATGACCTTCAATGACAAGCTACAGTTGAAGCTGCGACACGTGTCTTGAGATGGCCTTAGAAGAAAAGGCGATTGGGTTTCCTTGACCGAGCTCTACAGCAGATATGAAATAATACTGAGCTGCGGGGATTAACCTCTCATCCGGTTTCCCTCCTGATGTCTATCTCACACACATTCCTTCTGCCCACCTGTCGTCCTTTCACTTGATTCATCGATTCAGCCCTGTAGGCAAGATGAGAGTGCTGTGTTGGCAGAATGAAGTACTTGCTGAGGGCTATGGACATGACTGTGGCTGAGCAGGAGAAAGTACAGCTCGTTATACAATTTGCAGGCAGCATGAGCCTAAAGGCCGAATGAGTAAAGTTCTGATAGGGAGGTCAGCACCTCAAATCCCTGAAAAAACACCTGAGGAGAGTGAGCAGTTAACACTTTTTCGCACGATCAACAATCACTGCTGAGAAGGATTTAAAAAAGGGGCACCTGACTGAAGTTTAACCTCCTACCATATATCAGCCAAACAAGACCAATGTTTAGAACACTGTCACTGTTCTGAGTAGTCTTGTGTACATTTTCGCACCACCAACAGTAGCCCGGACGTTCACACCAGAAGCACCGGTCAACAAGCGGTTCTTCTCCTCTGCTCATTTCTTTAGACCCAAACTCTGTCTGTCTGACTGTTTGTGTCTTTGTGCGAGTGTCTGCTGGTCGTGCTCGCTCTCCGTTTCTGACAAATATGTGGAGTAAGTGATTAAAAAAATAAAAAATCACAAACTATTGACACTGGCCATTTCTGCTAAATACAGCGGCTGGATTTTGAATTTTGATCGTGTAGGGGTGTATCGGGGAATTGAAACGCAGGGAGGAAGGGGAGAGGAAAGATGTGGATTGCATATTTTATCATATATCAGAATCAGATCATTTATAAATCATACATTATTTATATCATTTATAGTAGATTATCAGTGTGTTTTCTCTCCAGATTCGCTCACGGTACACAAGTGAACAACACAAGAAACGGAGACCAAAATTATAACTGAAAATTGTAATCCATCTGGCCAATTAGTCATGGGAACAAGGAAGTTATAAAGGAAATTATTTTATGGTAAATGGGAGATTTGCTAACATAAGTCAGTACTGTGGGAGTCACTCTTTTCTCTTCACAATGTTTCTGAAAGTAAAGACAAGCGAGCAAACAAAATAATAAGATATCCAACATGTCTAGCCGTGTTTGGAATTAACAGGAAGAAAAGGATGCAGGGAATGTTTGCGTTTCATAATTGACTTCATCTCGTCTCCCAAGTGCATGCAATGACTAATGTCTGATCAGAGATCAGCTTTGTAATGGTACGTCGACTTCAACAGGAATGTGTAAGCTTTGAAGCGGCAGCTACGCTAACCAGCATACGGACACTCTGTTTCAATGATCACTGAGAAGGCTTAGCCAGCAGCTGCTAGTTTAATACTGTGCTTGCAAGACAGCAGTCAGGAAGACTATTTCTATCAAATAATCACAACTAATGACATATTAAAACCACAAATATATCCAGGTCCATCAGTATTCTGACTCCTGTAGTGACTGGGACTGCATGACATGATGGGATCTGTGAATTCTTCAAATTGTATGAAATCAACGGCAGGACTAAAAGAAGGTAAAACTGCCCCTTCAATCCGCTAAAAACCCCGGTCATAACTTTTGGCATTAAAGTTCCTATCATTTTTGGGGCTTTGTGGGATGTAAAGAGGAAGTATAATGTTGCCTCGGAGTCAGTTTGTTAGTTGTGGGCTTGAGCCCCCATTTTTGTGGTTTACATTTGGACCATTTAAAGTATGACCAATCAGCTCTTTGCTAATTCTGTTTGCAATGTACCCATGGAGGTACAGAAAACCATGATCACTGGATTATTTTTGATACTGCAGTAAATTGGAAAACTTGATGATAAAGTTCTTGAGCCATAATATATCAGTCCAATAATAAGAAGTGGATTCATGGGTGTTTAGTCGCAATGGACATTGGAGATGATGGTATCCTCATGAGTTTTCAGGCACTATTGTTAATGGGAGGTTAAAAAAATATATATATATACCATCATGCAAGCAAAAAGACAAAAACTTTAAATTAGACGTGTTTGCTCTAGAAACTTCGGAGTTAAAAAGAAATGTCTAATGCTATTTGAGGTAATGAAATCGATTTGTTCCTCATATATAGCTAAATATAATCCAATAAAATCAAATTGTTAAGGAAGACAAAGCAAGATTACTTGAGTTGTGTCAAACGGCCTTGCAGTCAGCACCAGATAATCCAATCCACACTCAAAACAAGTCAGGGTAATAATAATACATCAATTTTATATAGCGCTTTTCAAAATACCCAAAGACGCTTTACAGGGCAGAGACAAACCGTAGAGTTGGGTGTCGTCAGCGTAGCAGTGGAAGTTGAGACCATGACGACGGGTAGATTGTAAAACCTAAATGTAAGGTTATCTCACAGAAACATAGTTCTTTGCATTGCACTGTTTTTGGTCTGCATTCATTTCAGTAAAATGTAATGAGCTGTGACAAAACAAAACTCAAATTAAACCGTGAAATCGCAGAAGGAGCATGACCGGAAAACAATTATAGATTGTCACTTAATCATGCCCCGAGCGTTGGAGCAAGTCGACAATACCTTAAATTACAATGTCACAAAACTGGGAAGGAGTGAGTATGCACAGAGTTGATATCTGGTGTCTAGGCTCTGACCTTATCACTCCCTGCAAGCAAACAAACAAGCTCAGCACAGCAGAGAGTGAAGAGTGGTGATAAAACACCAACATATACAATATATTCAGAGCCCAATGCCAGTTGTTATGTGGAATCTATGTGTGGCTACTCTCATACATAGCACATCCACACAGGGAATATGTCATCCAGTGCAGTGAGATTAATAAATTCAAACCCAACTTCCACCTGATATTCAGCAGCGGAAAAACAAACACCCAGCAAATTAATACAACCCCAACTCATCAAACACCCAGCAGAAATATGTAGCCTCATTGGTAGATTAGCAATATTCATCCCATCACAGAAAACAAATAGCCTACCTTAGTGAAGTGAAGCAGAAGTTGCCGTGGATTCCAACCTGTGAACATGAAACATGAGTTTGTAACATCTGTAGATAAAAAAACCAGCCTTTTTGCTAACTCTGGCTAATATACGGCAACTTCTTGTGCCATGCTAAATGTCTCACCATCCCCGGAGCTTTAATTCAAAACTCGGTGCCAATCAACGCTTCACGAATGCAAGTGGGAAAATGTCCTTTAACACGACAGCATCACTCCCATGTTCAATGTCCAAAGCATGGGCCTTGTTTTAAATGCAGACCATTTGATATCCAATAGCAGCCATAATTAAATCACATAAATAATGGCTAATCTCCATTTAGATGTGTCCGGGTGCGTTCCAATACTCATACCACCATACTAAAGTATTTAGTATGCCAGAAGTAGATTTGGACTGCGTTCCACATCGCATACCAAAGTTCAAAGCACAATATCATAACAAAGCAGTATGCCCCAATTGTATGCACAATGCGTGCAACAGTACGAAGGCTACTTTGTAAAGGCAGCCGCAGGACGTACTAAAAGAAAAAGTATAAGCATGCAATTTGGAACGCAGCCATGTTTGTTCACTGGCCTGGCATACTCAGACACTTAATTGGAACAGAGCCATCTCCAGCCAATTTAGCTACACCTGTGCTTTCCCCCCCACTATGACAAGTCAATGTCTGCAGTAAGCAAAGGCCCATTGGCGATGCTCACTACAGCCAGCTAGCACTGCAAGGAGGCAATGTGGAACACATAATAATACCTTCTGATTGGGCCCTGATGGTCCGGTGTGACTCTGCTGAAGTGCCACGATCACACTGTTGGCAGGCAGCAGGCTTCCTTATTCAATGGCACTGCAGCAGCAGAATTAGAAGTGCTTACAGCCGAGTGTGGAAATGAGCAGGAAAGCAGTGGCATTGACGAAAAGAAGGAGTGGGCAGGGCTTTGACCGCTTGGATAAATCACCTTAATTAACCTTTGTGCAGTCTTTAAAATTCTCCGCCTTTGCTAAGCCCCTAAAATAAAGAAACGAAATTGAATTTTAAACCCTGAATTTATTTAGCTTGAAGATCTGTGTTTTCATTCTTCACGGTTCAGAAAAAAAACTGAAAGGAAACAAAAACTAACTTTTTTTTGGCACCAAAGTCATACACCGTACATGAAGGAATTCAACTACAAAAAAAGATTAGTCTTTTCCATTTTTGAACCATTGCCCCCACCCACAAGGCGTATTAACAATAAATGAGTAAAATAAGAAAATAAATCAAATCAACTCTAATAAGCACTTGTAGGACAGTATGCAAGTCTGTGTGCATGGACTTTCCAGATATATTTCTCATATGTGCAGCACACGGTATTTTAGTTTAGAGTTCTTTACAGACATCTAAAAAAAAGAAAGAAAAGGCACCCATGTGTCTGTGAGTGAGTGAGTGAGTGTATGTCTTTGAGGTTTTTGTGGCGTGTAAATGATTTTACAACTACCGGGTCAAAAATAACCCTAAGACAATCTTTGTACCTGCTTTCTCAAGGATCTTAGAGAGGAAGGGAAGGTTAGAGATCGGTCTATAGTTAGCCAACACCTCTGGATAGACAGTGAGGTTTAATTACAGCAACTTTGAAGGACTGTGGTACATGGCCTGTTAGTACAGACAGGTTGATCATATCTAGTAAAGATGTGCTAACTAACGGTAGCACTTCTTTAAGCAGCCTAGTCGGTATAGGGTCTAAGAGACAGGTAGAAGGTTTAGACGTAGAAATTGCTGAAGTCAATTTGTCAAGGTCGATGGGAGTGAAGCCATCTAAACATATATCAGGGTTTACTGCTGTTTCTAAGGTTACTCTATTTGAGGATAGATCGGTACTAGTTGAGGTCAGAAGATGATACATTTTCTCATAGTTATCTTATCATTAAAGAAGTTCAGTCATTACTACTGAGATCTACAGGAATACACGGCTTAACAGAGCTGTGACTCTCCGTCAGCCTGGCTACAGTGCTGAAGAGAAACCTGGGCTTGTTCTTATTCTTCTCTATTAATGAGTAATAAGCTGCTCTGGCATTACGGAGGGCCTTCTTATGTCTTAAGACTGTCTCGCCAGACTAACCGAGATTCTTCGAAGTTAGTGGAACGTGATGTTTGCTTTAATTTGCGGGTTATACCATGGAGCGAACCTCCTGTGTTTTGACATCTTCTTTTTTAGAGGAACAATAGAGTCTAGTGTTATTCTCAGTGAGCCTGTAGCACTATCGACAAGATCATCAACCTGGGACGGACTAAAGTTAGCGCAGGAGTCCTCTGTTGTATTAAGGCATGGTGTTGAGTTAAATACAGACGGAATCATTTCTTTAAATTGAGCTACAGCACTATCAGATAGACATCTAGTGTAACCTTTTGCCTAATGGCGTACACCCCGTTAGTAGGAATTCAAAAGTTATTAGACAATGGTCCGATAAAAGGTGTTCTGTGGAAACACAATTAAATCTTCTATTTTAATGCCATAAGCCACCGGTACACTATAACAAATATAACTGGCTGTATTGTTTTCCACGTTGAGTGTAAAAGACTAAGAACCAGGCTTTCAAATGAGTTATAGTTTAGTTTAGGTTTTAATAATAGACTTGAGTCAAAGATGGCTGCTACTCCACCTCCTCAGCCAGTGCCTCGAGGAATGCGAGTATTAATATGATTTGGAGAAATTGATTTATTTAGGTCGACATATTCTTCATTACACAGCCAGGTTTCAGTAAAACAGAATAAATCAATATGATTATCTGATATTAAATAATTTACTAATACAGCTTTAGATGACAGATATTTAAGAGTCCACATTTAATTATTGTATTTTGTTGCACTGCAACTTGGATTCGGTTATTTTGTTTAACTCTTCGACTGTTTACTTTTAATTTAATACATTTAAGTGGCCGTGGGGCAGACACAGTGTCTCTATGGTTGTGGGTGGGTAACTGCTCGAATGGAAGCGCAGAGAAGTGTGTAAGACTGCAACTCTGCTTCCTGGTCTGAAATCTGGGTTGTCACGGATTAGATCCACAAAGAAACGTGTGGACTTGTGACTGCTGCAGGTTAGCCGATAGCATGTGGCTGCCCCTGTTGTTGGGATGGATCCCGTCTCTTTTAAACAAAGAGGCACGATCCCAGCACAGGTTACAATTGTCAATAAAACCCATGCTGTGAGTCCTGCTGGCAGATTGGAGCCAGGTATGGAGGGAGGGTGAGGAGTCTGCTAAATCGGTCAGCTCCATGACCAAGTGTGGGGATAGGCCCTGAAATAAAAACAGTATTTCCACAGTCCTTTAAAAACGTCAAACAGCAGATTAAATTGTTTTTGGTGAGCTCAGACTCCCGTTGTGTTGTGTCATTTGTCCCCACATGAACTACAATTCTCTAAATGGAGTTTGGTAGTGAAGGCATTAGATACAGGAGTTTATCCAGGATGACGGGGACAGTTGCTCCGGGGAAACAGTGAGTGAGAGCGTTTATGAAGCGAATGTTCCTGGTTATCGAATCCCCAATGATTAATGTAGTTGGGGGGGAAAAGGGGACGAGAAGCGTGTGTACTGGTTGGAGAGGACGTTTAGAAAGCTATGGTATGAAGCAACACTGACAGACTGGAAAGTGACTGGGGGGAAAGGGGGCTGGTACATGTACTGCCGGGCCGATGAGGGGAAGTGGAAACAGGTGAGCAGGTGAATGAGAGTACGGTGACTTCATGGGGCCAATGGGAAGGTCTGAAGGCCTCTGGTGGACAGGTAAAGAAGGGCTGTACCAATGGTGTTTCTTTTTTCCCACAGGACTTTGGTGTTAACAGTTTATGTTCAATGTTGTTGTACTGTATTTGACCAACCCCACAACCTTAAGCTACACCGACAGCTCGATAACACCAAGGTAGCATAATTATTGCTGACATGACATTATTTAAAAAAAGCTACATTTCTTGTTATGACAAGAGGTCTTTTTTTTGTCTTCAATCGGAATAAGTTGGTATCTAGAAAAGATTATCAAAATAATCAAATAAAAAAGCTAAGTAAAGTGAAAAGGATTTTGGTGTCAGCAATATGCTGCTGTATTTTTTCATTGCTTCCCTAGCTGGAATTTAAAGTGTTGTTTTAACGTCTTAATGTTGTACTATATTTATCCAATGAGACTTTGCTGGGAGCAATTTACTAAAGTTACTAAATTCCATTTATTTATTTTTTTTTACTTTGCTTTAAAGTAAAACAAACAAACATATATTACACATAATTATTATCTCTTCCTTACAGAGATGCAAATGCTAATGTGGAATCACGGGCAAGTTCTATACTCCTGAGTTGCACTTTGAATTGCCCTTAAAGCTGCACACTCACATCACATAACTTCCAATTTTTTCGCATAATTGGTACAATGTTGTTTTTCTATCCTCGCCATTTGGCAATCTCATAAAGCCTTGACTTTTAAAAACCCATAATTCAGTTGAAAGATTGAGTGACTCACGGCCAAGCAGAGCAGTTCTCTCTGATGGCCTTTTGAAATTCAGCCAAGCAAAATCTCAGTTAATTAGAAGTCAACAAAGAGGAGGGAGTGAAGGGAGAACACTAAGGTTGACAGCGGTGTTCATGCCCTGGAAGAAACAATCATGTGTTGTGGGTGGTGGTTCTTTGGCAGTGAAGAAAAAACAAGAAGGGAAAAGATAGATGACACAAAGTGATGGAGAGGTAGATAATGTGAAGACTCCTTTTATCATCCGTCAGTAGTGATTTCATAGAATCTTTATGAAAATGGAGCCAGATGTTTCTGCGAGCTTCAGCAGTGGGACCTGCGCAAGTATCTATTTGGCACTGCAAAGAAGTACAATAATTAATATTGCTTATTGAATTAGATTTAGACAGGTAATTCAAAGAAGGGCATTCATTTTATTATGGTTATTTGCTCTCCATATATGCCATACTCAAATTCTTCAATATTATTATTGAGTTTGATAAATGACTGATACGCGTCCCATTGTAGAAAGGTTTTCCAGTCATCAAATGACAAAACAGTTAAATTCCTAATTACTACTTATTGGCTTTGTCTGAGGTCCCTTTATGAAATCCCATGTTTGTTTCCCTTTTTTCTTAATTTTTCCTGGAGGATTTCTTCGATATCCGTCCTATTTTTCTTCTTCCTCTGGGTCGAGAATTAGTGAGGCTGCCATAGAAGTAATTAATGCAAGCTTTGATGGCATTTTTAGTGCAAATTTGGGCTCATCGAGCTCCTCAGCATGGAGGCCATTCAGCCAAGGGGCAAGCTCAAATCCATTAAAAGAGTAAAATCTTGGAAGAGAAAGACACAGACGACATGGATTAGTGAATATATTTCCTAAATCGCTCGTCCTGTGTGAGTGTGGATGTTCTGATGAATCTATTCCGAAAGTTCTGGAACCTGGACAGTACTAAATAGGCCAGCCTGAAGTCTTTGCTTTGGGATGAATTGCAGAAGCCTAGATTCAGCATCATGAAAGCACATATCCGGGGCCTTTCCAGGATGTGCGAAGAGAGGAAATAAACCTGACAGATCCCCACACTTTCCCGGCTTTTGTTCTTTGCTTAGAAACACATTCGGATCTGTCAAAATTAAAGCACGTCGTGCTTTGAAAGTAGCTCCCTTTCATGGCCTTGATGCGAAAAGACAAGCTGTTCAATCGGAATTGCAGCTCAAATGTCAAAGCTGATAGTCTTTCTTCGACATAAATGGAAACATTAGTTTTAGGCCTTCAGGGAATGAGTTGTCAAAGTGACTACTTGAGTGTATTCCTCCGGATCTCAAATGTTTGGCACTGTCCTGCTTCTCCAGAAGAATGGCTGCAAAGCAAACCTTTTTGGTGGCTCATTACTGTGTGTTTATCTCACAGGAGGAGCATTGGCTCATTGTCTGTGGAATAAAAAGGCACAGTGGACTACCTGAACTCGAGAGCAACTTTCACCTTCAGTGTGGCTTTGAAGGGACCGACATTTATCACCATCAGCATCCACACGACTCCACTGCTCATTCACACATTACCTTAATTAGGATTTTATGAGAGGTCATTCCTCTTACTCTGCCACTTAAAGAAGTGCACTGTAGACATGAAAAGGGCTAAACAAATCACATTTATTATCTCCGTTAGCTCACCTAAACTCACAGTGCTCCATGTGGCGCCATGAGAGATGTTTAGGGCGCCACTGTAAAATTTGACTGTAAATGTACTCTCACCAGCAATTAAAGGCTAAAATATGGTGTGGCGGAACCAGCGATATCACGCTGCCACCTCCCCCGTTCTCCATCATCAGCCCCGATGAAGAGCTTGAAAGCCGCATATAGAGTTCATCAAGACTCGTTGGCTTAATAATAACAACTCATGCACGTCTACGGCCCACAGGGACGGTGCTGCCAAAGTTTAAGCCGACTTGTGGGCAAAAGCTGTGGGCGAGATTGTCTCTCTCTTCCAGCACATTTGGCCTGCCGTGAAGTCAAGATGGCAGCCAGGGTCAGGGGGCGCTTTGTGTTAATGATGGGAAAAGAACAATCGCCATAATAACAAGATCTGATCATTGGTATCGTGCAAAGGGTATGCAGCCTCAGGCATGTGTGCCACCATTGGCACGTGGTAGCGTTACCTATGGCACACTAGCAATAAGTTGGAAAAGTTAAAGTGCCTACTCATCCGCATGCTTTCACAGCCATTGCCAGTTGCGAGGCCTGTTATTCACAGTAGTTTGATTGTTTATTTTTTTCTCCACCCACATTCCTCAAAGAATTCCTATTCTGCCTCCGATTGTCTAGTACTTGTTGCCGTCTTTGAAAAATTAGTTGATTGCTGGTGAACAGGATTGGTGGAAGGTTGGTTGGGTTAATGATTTAAATTCAGATGTGGATGTTTTCATAAGGAGCCAACATATTCTTTTGTAGGATTACATGTCAAACAGTACCAGGTTCGACAGCCATGCTAGCGGCTGTCTTTGGCTGTACAAAGGCTCAGTAGTTCTTTGAGCTAAATGCTAACGTCAGCAAGCGAACATGATTACACTTACAATGCTAACATATTGATTAGGAGGTAATATTTACCATGTTTACCATCTTAGTCCGTTAGGATGCTAACATTTGATCACTGCCAGTAAACACAAAGTACTAGTGAGGCCAAGTTTTGGTCACATTTTTGACCTGATGGGGAACATGAATGTTTGTATCAAAGTCATCGCATAGTTGTTGAGACTCTCTCATAATAAAAAATGTCAACCTCATAGTAGCATTAAAGGAAAAATCTGAGGATCATCAAATCCAATAGGATACATGCATGTCCTAAAGAAAGAGGCAATACATTGTTTAGCTATTTCATGAGAATAGTTGTGAAAATTGTAACTGCTGGTAACGCGAGAGAAAAAGTTAGAGGATCACTAAAGTCATGAGAGTTCATCATCTAGGGACATTGAATATCTGTGGCACATTTCACTGCAATCCATCCCATATCTGGAATAATTTCACTCTGAACCACACGTATCAACCTCATAGGCTCACTCGAGGAAGGTTAGGCAATCACAGAAGTGATTCATGTTCTGGGGACCATGAACCATGACCATCATATTAAAATTGCAAGGCAATCTATAGTTTTTTAGCCTCACTCTGAATCAAAATGTCAACCAAATATTAGCACTAGAGGGAAATTAGGAGATCATTAAAGCCATTAGGATGCATAGCCGGGAACCATGAATGTCTGTAAAAAAATATGAGCCAAATGAATATATTGTCCAGCTACCTCACTGAATAATTATGAAATAATTGTACTCCAATAACATAGCTGATGCAGTTGTGATGAAGACAAACTCTCCAGCAGAACAGAAAGATGTGTTCAGCTCCAAGTTGCTGTGGTTCCCCAGAAACTCAGACAAATCAAATCCCTACATAATTTGATAAAATGATACCGTGCAAATTGATTCAGTTTAATCCAGAAATATGTCACATTATGAAGGCTCCATATAAGTGACTAACCTACACAAAACCCTGATCCACAAAAACTTAGCGGACTTGCCGATAAATCAAGCCTGGGGAGACAGTGATTTGACCATTTCTATTCTCAGAGAACCATTAGGGCCAGAGGAATGGAAAAGCGCCTGAAGTGGCATATCTCTGATGGATCCTGTTAGTCAAAAAGCGTTTCAACATGAGTCATTAGACTGTGTGACAGGCGCAGTCAATACCGAGCCAGCATCACTCACCTGTAACTGGAAGCCCTGTTCTGTGGCACTAATCTGACAATCAGGCTGGATCAAATGCAGAGGTGTCTTGCTTCATCACCCTCCTGTGTAACTCAAGTTCTCTGGTTATGTGAGCAGCACCTTTGGGGATGGAGACGAGTGAAAGGTGAGGGAAGAGAAGAGGAGTAGTTGGAAAAAGATTAGGAAAATCAAGAGGAGAGAACTCCGACGCCCTTGATGGTTCATTTCCTCTCATTAGTTGGAGCCAGAATCCAGGACACAGATACAGCAGCCTGAATGCGGTGACAGCTAATCAACTCCTCATTCATATCAAATGTCAAATCAACAACAAATCTTGGGCTCCTCATCTATTTAATATTATGCCCAATTTTTGTCTTTTGCTCAAACAACTGAATGCTCATCATGTCAGACCTCTATCATTCAGAGACTGAGCCAATATCCCCTGAATAATAATAAAAAAGAAATGAATCAAATCTTCAGTTATTAGCTCCTCCGACCAAGACAGGAAGGAGGGCGGGGGGGGGGGCTATAGAAATTCAAGAATAGTGCACTTCTTTTCAGCACTTGGCCAAACAAAGTAGAGCAAACAGTTCTTCTATAGGTGTAGCTGCTGTGTGCACATCATTAATCAGGAGGCACAGAAAAGGAAGTTTGCTGCGTTTTTTTTTTTTTTGTCGACAGTATTTCAAAGAAACACTGGAGCCAGAGGAACACAGTATGCTTATCAGCAAACTTACTGTGTGAGTGTACGGCACTGTGCCTTTGTTCAACACGAGTATATATACCTGCAGACAAATTCCCAAATAGAGATGGTCTTGTGCATTCACAAAGCACTTTTTTGAGCGAGATTGGTGGAAGACACGATGAAGTTGGTTTTCCGTGAGACAGAAGCCGTGTCTTTTGTTCCACAAGCAAGAATAAAATATCAAAGTACAGCACCGGCCACATGGCGACATTTTTGTATCAGTGTTGTGCTTACTCAGCTGAACACTCCCTCTGAGAGGCGGATGAGAAAGCCTTGTTGAGGAATCGAGCGGGTGCATCCATAGCTGCCGTTATGATTTTAAATCCACTACCGCCGAGTTCGTGGCTCCGCCCCCTCCCCTGCGTGGATGGGAAATGACCTGTCTGTATCCGCCTGGAACTCTCTCCATCTCCACCCGACCCTCCAGACCCCTCCAATAACACATGCTGCCGTGACTCTTCGGTTTTGCTCACACAAAGTTTCAAGTCACTGGAAAAAACAAAACGCTCCGCAAGACAGCTGCATTGTCCTGTGACCTGTTGTGTCTGATCCATGAGGCCTTCAAGATACACAGCAGGAGTGTATCCGTGGAAGTCTCCGGTTCCATCTGCTCGGGGGCCACGCCAAACTAGCTAGGGCTCGTGCAGGGCAGATAGGAGGAAGTTATCACGTAAAGTTCTTCCGGGCATCGCGCCTGTCAGTGATTCACTATTTTTGGCATTGCCTTTTAGCGCTCGTGTGCTGGGGGGGAAAAAAAAAAAACGCCTTCCGGAAAGTGTGACTAAATGTGTGAAAGTAATCCGAGGTTTCTTACTCAGATGACCGGCAATTACAATTGTGCCGGTTACGTGCCAGGAGTAAACACACATGCCACTTTCTACATTTAAGGGAAACTGGGGCTTTCCAAAATACTCCGATAGCAGTTAGTGTGGGCCACATCCATATTTATGAGCAACAGAGACGCAACGTTCTTTGCCGGCAGCAGCCTGTGCAGAGCAGTAAATTGAATTCTGCCACGCAGCTCTCCCTGACAGAATGCTGAATAAGTGAGAGGATCTGTATTTTAGAAAAAAGCATGACTGGTGGCCCGCATACACATTAGAATAAAAATGATATGTTGGGTGGAAAACTCCCATGGCACTTGACAGACAACTGCAACTGCACAATATCAGCTATTTTAAAACTGGACATGACGGATAAACTTTAGTGAAAGGCAAAGATTAATAGAATAAGGATTTGTTTGGTCTCGGGAATGCTGACTTTAAAATATTCTTTAAAACGCTGGAAGGCATCTGGCATAGATTAGTGCAATGTAAATAGATATTTCATTTACTACATTTTCTAATTTGGTCAAAACTTTGACGGATTGAATTTCTTGCAGCCTGGGAGACCGACAATAATTCCTTTGGGCTTTTTTTGTGTGCGTTCGGCAGCCTTTTCTTCTCTGAATTAAATTATCTGATACTATTGTAATGTGGATTATTATGCATAATTAATAACAGCCGCAGTAGTATCGCTTATTAAGTCTGACGGAAATAATTTGGAGCTGTGTGAATGGGAATTATAGGAAGCGAGGGTCTTTTGTGGATGGAAAAAAAGGAAAAAAAAAACAACATTGCTGGCATCTGTGCATGCATTATCTTGCCAGTTATCCAGGTCAGGTGTGCAGGGGCAACGAGACAATCACGGCAGCTCCCACATGTTTTTCCCCAGCTGTTCTGGGGGATCCCCAGGCAGTCTTAGGTTGGCTGTGTGGTGCCCCAGTGATTATAGTTTGGACTACAAAGACCACCAACACATACTGGACATCTAAATAATACATAGATAGATAGCTAGGTAGGTAGGTAGATAGATAAACAGATAGATAGATCATTAGCATAGAGATAGATTTGAGTAAATACACAACATAATAAGTTAATAATGCAGCATGCATAGGTTTAAAAAACAAAAAAGGATTATTCAAAGCCAGACACCGGAACCCTCCCTATCAGGGGTGGACTGGCCATCGGGAAGTTCTGGAAGAACCCCGAACAGCCGATCCATTCCAGGCCGGTGGTCATAGAGTTTTTAGTTTTGAATTTAGGATGTCAGTTCTTACTCTACGGACCTCCGCCTGGGCCTCGCAACCACAGGCAGCACAGAGCGGAACTCTGCCTGTCAGAATGGGCAAATACAAGCTGCCCCTCCCAATTTGGTCTGATCTTCGTTTTATTAAAATCTGATTTGCTCAGTCATTTTTATTGTGATGAACGCACCAGCCGTTCACTCGCGTAAACGGCCTCTCCATTGTAGAGTGCCGGGCTCAATTATAATCCCAGCACATCACTGCCGGGCAGGGGGGGGTCCAGGTGTGGTGGGAGTTGCCAGTGCAGTGATAGTGGTGGAAACATGTGGAGGAGATGAAGGGGGGGGGGGATGTGGTGGGAGAGTGAACGGCTGGTGCAGGGCAGATGTTGTCAAACTTAATGTAGAACTGGTTGAGCTCATTGGCCTCGTCCCCATCATCCACTGTTACCTGGCTATTCTTTTTTCCTTTGTAACCAGGGATGGTCCTCAGTCCCCTCCACACCTCATGGTATTGTTGTGCTGCAGCTTCCTCTATACTTTCCATCTGTAGTCCTCCTTTGTCTGCTTTAATCTCCTAATCAGCTCTTGTAATGTATGAACAAAAGATGTAATTTCTATGATAAACTTGGATAATGATGTTTCAAACTATTTCCTCTTGCTGCTATTTTGGCCAGCTAGAGCCAAAGAAAATACAGTTCTGACATAACTTTCAATATTAGCATCAACAATATGTTTCATAGCCCCAAATAGGATTTAAAATAGTAACAGACTTGAAAGTGTCACCCTCATTCGTTGTAAGAAAAGTTCTCGCGGCAATTTAAAGATCAGACATCTCCAATTCAATGAATGAGCACGTACACAAAGACAACAAAGAAACAACAGAACAGTATTCTGCAGTTACAGATATGGGTTTTAATTAGATGTTTTGTTCTATGACCTAGTTAAAAATTCTCTAGCTGCCACTTTGTTCTTTAACATGTCTGTTCTCCGTGTTCAGCGTTTAGCCGCCATGGCTCGAGTCACATGTCAAAATGCGATGCTGCATGCACCTTCGCCGTTTTATTCTTGCACACTTTTTTTTTAGGATATAGTATTGTAGAATTGCTTTACACTGCTTTTTTTCTTCTTCTTTGTGAATACGACTGTGCAGAGGCAACAGTGATTGGCAGAAATAGCATCGCTGAGTACACGCCAAAGAAAAGCAATTCATGCAAGAGCAGCCACAGAACTTCCAGAACTCTGCTGATTTGTCAGCGCGCTCAGTGTGCTGGCGGATGTGGATGATAGAACTTAGTTAGAAGAAAATACTGTCTTTTGGCGGTGTAGGAAAAAAGCTCTGAAAGACAAGAATGGCACTCTTGTCATTAATCCACATTCGGTTGTTATCGCGAGGCAAAGGCTTCGTCTGTGTGGCTGTGGGGGTTCTGCCCATCACACTTCAGCAGCTTCGAAAGTGGAGTCAGCACTAGTCTCTCTTAGTATGAACATTTTCAGCTATTGCAGATAGCAAGATAGACAAGGTTAAGACTATTAATATAATAGTATATCATATATAACATAACGGTGTGTATACTGCAAACTGAAAGACAGTCATACATATAGATATAGTATATATACAAAGACAGATAGGGATATTGTTTCCTTTATCGATAGATGATATGGCTAGAGTGCCACCTATTGGTCAAATAGCTCCACATTTGTCACTTTCACATCATATCTGCTAATTTCCACCAAATGTGGTCCCAATAGCACGAAGGAGATATGACATTTCTTTGGTTAATATACAGTAAGCCCTGCCCACAGGTGAGCTAACTTGGAGGGCCAGCTACAGCAAAACTGTATGGAACATCAGAAATCCAAAAGAGAAACCTTTTCCAGCTTGGTCCAGACATGTTTTGTGCTAAATTTGGTGACGATTGCTCAAAATTTGGATGAAGAAGTAACAACAAATCTGATTTGGGTATAATTAAAAATAGCGGAAAATCAATCTACATGCACTCGTGTGAGTTGTTTATGGATCGATTCGTCTGGGCCCACAGAAATCCAGGAAAAATAAAAATGGATTTGGTTTCTGAGACTCAGAGTTCAGAAGTTACAGGCCAAATTGGAAAGTTTTTTTAATTTTCATATAGTGACCGCCAAAAGACACCCAGCAAGTGTGAAACCAATCGGAGGATCAGATAGAGATTCCTTGCTTTATAGTCAGATACAGAACAAGAGAAAACACATTCAGTCACGAAGGAAGGACTGATTCTCTGAATCTGATGAGCTGAAACAAACACGCAGTACGTAAAGAGGTACGTACAGAAAGCAACCGGCTTCTCAGGGGTCAGCCTGATGCTTGAAAACAGAACAGCTGAACAGATCAAAAGAATCGTCATGGCATCGAACGCTCAAGGCACACTCCCCGGCTCTTGTGCTTCAGGGTTGAGCTCTGATCAGATTTGTATGATGCTATTTTTAGTCCTCATCTGAAGCTCTTCAAAGTTCCTTTTCATTACTTTGTTTGATTCTACATCATACGCTATTGTGCTCCAGTTTATGCTGCATATATGGAATGAAAAAAACCAGGTATCACAGGTATTGTTGCCTTTCATATTCAAGGGGCACTGGGAGAGATGAGGGCATATATTTTATCCCACAGATTGATGTGCCGATCGTATGGATTGTTTATCATTCACCAGGGTGGAAAATTGTCATTTCCTCGCCAAGACCTACCACAATCCGAAATATATGATATATTCAGGAGAATAAAGCGATGTGAAATATAAAAAAATATTCAATAAAGTATTCTATAGAGCAGCTTTTGCTTCTCAGGTTTTAGTTAAATGCTGGTTCCACTTTAAATCAGTATTTTAAAGTGACCAGAATCCGTCCACTGTATGAGTTTCTTTTCAGCCCCTCTGCTTTACGGATGATCGATAACTTTGGCCCCCCCACCTAAAGCTGTGATGAAACCTTTGCCCTTGGTTGTGAGGCATTGCTTATGTGTCTGGGTGTGCGCCTCATCTACCGAGACGTCTGCAAGCCGTCAACAGATCGATACGATTTGATTCAGCCCTGATGTCTCCCCGCAGTATGATGTGGTGCAATATGATACAATTCAGTCCGATGTCATGCAATGTTCTAAACATTTTTAGGTTTGTTGTCAATCTAAAAGAGATGTGACAGCTTGCAAGGGGGAAACTCTAATTGCTATACATGTACTCACTCTAGTAATGGGGGAGGGGGCGAGAGAGAAGGGTGCTGTTTATGTTTGTTCTCATTCATAAAACATGACAATTAGTCAGCTGGAAATAAACAAGCAACTGTTTGCTAATGATGCATTTCTGTAATTAGATATTCTATGTTAACAATGCGAATGTTATTTTCATGCTTTTTACTCCTTTTTCGATACTGTTCATTTTCAACGGCCACGTAATGTATTTACATTCAATGAGTACCTCTTTATCATAGTTTTGATGATTAGTGGCAGAGACACACGCAATCACATCGCTAGATTCAAGTTGCCTTCACACCCACTAGGAATTTACAGGCATAAGATCCTGTGTTACTTTATCTCACTGATATCAGCCTTACTTCTTACTGTTCACTCTACACTCTACAGTACATAGCTGTATATCTGCTAATGTAAATGGAACATCCTACTGCTGTTTCTTCACATTAAAAGCGCTCAACTGGCGAGACATGCGGTGGCTTTTATTGTGAACGAGCCACAGGAAACCCAACGCATTCGATCATCAAAAAATGCACCGGCAAAATCAAGACAGCAGTCGTTCTTGGTACTTTCTGACAGCGGATCAGTTTGAAACACAGCAGTGAGCTCCTCATGCTGGAGATACGGGCGCTGCTTTGCTGTGTGGTATAAGCTCCTTATGCTATGGTGAGCGTGACATCAGCTTAATGATGATTACTGACTGACATTTATGAAGACAACTCAGTTTGAAAACAGAGTAGCTGCTCAAGGAAGTGTTTTCCACCCCCAGAGATCTGAGACCTGTTGTATTGAACTGCACTCGCTGTTACTATGGTAACCACATGTGTCGCCAAGTGCAACCAGGACTGAAATCTTAAGGATGTAACTATCAATAAAGAGATGGCCTTCGAAAACACTGTTTCAACACTAAATCAGGAGAGATGGATAATAAAAACACAATTAATCTATTCAATTTGATTCTAAGCTCAGCTGTTTTAAATTGATAAACATCAGCTTCATCATGAACTATAAACAGGAACTATTGGCTATAATATGTGAATAGTCACATCTGTTCCAGTCTGGTCTACATACTAAGAAAGGAGAGGTTAAACATATGGAGGTGATGTTTCGTGAATAACAGCATTATGCATCAACAGTTTTACCTTTGTATTATGGGAGAGACACACATGTGAAAGGTTTCAGTTTACACCTGACTTGAGTCATGAATGGCCTTAAGAACTATGTGGAATGAGGGGACTGATGTGTAAATGCACCTTGGTGTTAATTGTGAATTGGCCTGTGGTACATTTTGTGCTCTATTTCTGTTGAGCTTAAGGGCCTTTCACTTGATAAACACGATTAATGCTTTTTTAAAATGTGAATATACTGTACAAACACACACACACACACACACACACACACACACACACGCCTGCTCTGGTAAAATTCAGACGCGAGTTAGGTTTTTTACTGGACAGAATCTCAGGACTTGCCCGTACAAGTCGCTGTTGCATTTGGCAGATGGTATTTTGCAGAATTCCCCACAACAGCATTTAAGCAATGTGTCACAAGGATACCTGCCAGCAGCAGATTCTTATTGGACCGAAACAAGGAGAAGAGGGCTTTCTGGATCGCTTTGCAACTTCATCTTGTTGCATTAGTGTCCTTATGCTGCAAATTGCTGAGGGGACCTTGGATAAAAGTGGAATACACTCCAGCGTGTTTCTGTTCCTTTCGACACAACCAGCAGCGGTTAGCCTGATTTCATGTTCGAGCTTGACCAGCGTCTGTTGTGAGGGAGGTGTGCTGCTGCCGTGTGAAGAGGGGGAGGAGCAGATGGAGGACGGCCAGGTGAGTAACAGCCAGCGATCGGCTCTGAGTGATGAGAATGGTTTACATAAACAGACTGCATATATTTCATCTGGGCACAAGGAGAGCTACCTCCCCTAGATGGACCTAAAGAAAGTATGAAGCCCCAACGCGGACCACAAGACATGATGTGCATCCCTAAAGATAGACTCCTACTCTATGGTACTTTATAAACCAGGACAAAACACCATTAGTGCTGATGAATACGATGAACATATATATTTTTCATTTAATGTGGCAAAGTAAAACTATCCAGGCAGGTCCCGGGTTTGAGACAGAAATGTAAGCTGTATGAATAAGCTAAGAAACAGGAGCAACAAGGACACGGTGCTTTGGTTGTTTTATTAGACAATTCAACACCACACGAACAGAAAACATTTCTGTTTCAATGCATTTCAGAGCTTTATGTTTCATTAGAGTCCATCACTCAATTCAGTATTCTCAGTTCCAATAAAACACACATTCACTTCTTCAGTTAGCTTCTCTTTCTGTGATAAACACATTTCTAGTAACTTGTATATTCCATAAACATCTTTAGTACCTTAAGTACATTTTTCACAGTATGCAACTGTTTTAAATAGTACTATCCATATTTAGTGCAATTTAAAAGTGCTGTACGATGTCCCTTTAAATATGCCAAACTTGACATTAAGCTTCTGCAATAATGACTTAATAATAATAATAATAATAATTCTTATGTTACAGGTTACAGAAAACGTAAGACTTTGGTCTCACTACCTTCAGTCGGTAATTTCTAACAAAGTGGATGCTACTTTTAAACATCAGTAACCAATAACTATGTCAATTATTCACAGTGTACAGTAGTCTTCAGATACACCATATTACTGGTAAGTCGTCAGGCCACGTTAGTCACACAATGGCGTCACATCAGAAAAAACGTGCTTTCGTCTTTTGTGCACGTCAGTCTAAACTTTTAACGACATGTCACGTTAAACAAAGACGGACTTTACAAGGTAGGCAGGAATGGTAGCAGGTAAAAACAGCAGCAATGATGACATTTGGCATCGTCAAGCCTGACTATTTGTAATTTGATCTCATTGATAGAGGCTTCCCTGTGAATAGATAGTTGTCATACGGTCTCTATTAGAGCTGTTTTTTTTTTTGTCACTGCTCTTATTTAAATTCAAAGTGTGCAGCTGCAGACCATGAAGCGGCTTTGATTGTGAAAGAGCAATGTATTATGATAATGACAATGATGATTTCCAACTGGACTCTGGGACATAAATCACACCCACCAGTAAACCACAGGTGTCAACCAACCTTTACTAAGACATACTGTGAATTTACACTACGGTCCATGCAACCTTACGTCTGGAATATGGAATATTTTATTGGTTGAAAATGATCATTTGACAAGATATTTTTCAGTTCACACTTAAAAATGATCTTCTCTGAGAACATCACGGGCCGGTTTCATGTGGATTTAACATGAACATGTTTGGTTGTCGTTCATTTTGAATACATATCACGTATTCCATTTTTGTGTCATATATTTAAAAAAAAAACACATATTATTGAGTCCACATATTATTATTCTTCTGTTACAAATCTGATGAAAATCTTGATATCTATTTTTTTTTACAATAGCACACAAATTTCCCTTGATAGAAAAGTGACATTAGTATGCTGCTAGGATTCCTCGGGTAGATCTAAATTAGTTTTGCTGCAACACAGAAAAAAGCTTCACATCCATCTTGCACAAGTTGCATAGGGAAAGATTTAGTTTTATGTAACATGTGGTGGCATTTCATTTCTGATGAGCAGACAACGGCTGAAAATGATTGCCTCACATTAAACAATGCGAGTTTGAGGCAACCTGACAAGCATGGCGCTCATAAAGGATGAGAATGGGAGCAAATCGGCTGATTATACAGAATCCTCCCTCTCAGCAGGAGCTGCTCATTCTGACGCCCGCATGCAGAAAATCATTAATCAATGAATGCTTCCAATTATGC
Organism: Anarrhichthys ocellatus; assembly: GCF_004355925.1. Classification (NCBI taxonomy): domain Eukaryota; kingdom Metazoa; phylum Chordata; class Actinopteri; order Perciformes; family Anarhichadidae; genus Anarrhichthys; species Anarrhichthys ocellatus. The sequence goes on from NW_022280046.1 coordinate 7,293,545, forward strand.
AGAAGACAGCCCATCCATTCATACCTGGCTTTCAGTTTCTGGCCCATTTCAACTGCAGAGACAGAAGCGGAGACGGAGGAGAGGGCGAAGAGGAGAGAAAACAAAAGCTGAACTGTTGTATATCACAATGTGCTACAGTATTTTCCTTTTCTTTTTTATATATCCTCTATCTGGTGGACAGGATTAATGATTGACCCACCAGTTTACCATTACATCAGTCTATTTCAGCTTTATTAAGTTTTTTTTCATTTATTTATTCATTTTTTAAACACGTAAAAACAAACATGAAAATCTTTTGAAAAATCTTGAATTTAATATTTATTGAGAGCATTTTCTTTCTATCCCATGAACCACTGATTTATGGTTATATGGTATAAAGTATGTTGAACAGTGTCTTTTTGCTGGGTAGAGAAAGAAATCGAGTTGAGCTGATTAGCTCTTAATAATCCGGAGTGCATCAGTAAAAAATGACAATTAACTAAAATCAAATGATTGTAGCATTTTGGGGGATTTTGTCTGTTTTTCAGTAAGCGGTTGGTACATTGATCTTGCAGGCCGTATCGGATCTTCCAGAGAATAGCTGCAATGTTGGGAGGCAGTAGTGGAGACGGAGAGGCACGGAGCAGATGGTGCAGAATTCTCAGGGTTTATTTCCGGAGAGTTCAGCGTTTACGGCTCATAAACTGACTTAATCATGAGACGGAGGGGATAGTGAAGCCCCGGAAGAAGCATTTAAAGAGGCAGAGAAATCTTCATTAAGACCATCAAGAAGATCCGGGATCCCTGACAAAATCTGAACCGAAGAACCTGATTTAACTCCGACAATGCGTAACAGGGATTGGAAGTGATAAAGCACCTGGAAATAAAAATCCTCACTCTCACATTATGAAAGAATTTCATAGGAAAGAAAACATTATTAGGGACGTCTTAGTCGCACTTTATCCAACAATGTCAGGCTTTGTGTGTGAATCGTTGTGGCATTAATCCCCACAGGCAGGGATTGTAGCTACAGTATAATTTGAGGAAGGTGTGGGTTATGATTATGTTATGACTTCCCAGCAGCGCTGTGCTCCTCCCACATATCTCCTAATTTCCAAGCACTTTAAGCGAACAGCAAAATATCTCCAGCTACACCTGTAATTTAAGCATTATTTGTTGGTGCATTTGAACAATCTTTAACCATGCTCTAAGAATAATTGTATGAGAAGAACCTTTCCTATTAATCTAGATACAAATTAACAAGAAACATTCATGGTTGGTTTGTAAATATATGCTGGGAACAAACTCCTGCCAGGTGTGTTCCATATCTTGTAATTTGCATTCCTCCATTTCTATTAGTGTATTAGATTAGAGAGACGCGTGGTATCACCTGGTGTTACATTATATCGTACACTACAAACTGCATGCTGAAAACACAATTTATTGTCATATTAGCATAAAACCTGAGGTTATCTCTCAACAACAGCCTCCGATCACTATTTCAGAGCACTCACATGAGTAGAAGCCGGATCTGACCACTGTCCGCTTTTTGCAATTGACTTGTTAAAAACAATGCATTGTCCCCTCAGCCACTTGCAGCAGCTCAATTCTTTCCCAGCGCCTCACTCAATAGTGCGACGACACATTGCAGCAGCGAAAATGAGCTCTTCTTCGCTCTGGGGATTCAAACAGCTGCTCCAATTTCCACTTTAAATTGTGTAAAACAGTGTAAACATCGCGTTCGCAAATGATCTGTAAAAGCCTTGACTTTGGAGGGAAGAGATTAGGGCAGAGCTATATCTGGATGTTACTCACATTTTAGCTTCAAATGGGGGAAGGATCCGTTGTAGACTAAATCCTGCAAAAAGGCACAACGCTCTCAGAGGGTTTCGGCGGGTCTTGGTCTTCGTGATAAAATCTCGTATTCAGTGCGAGGCCTTTAGAAAAAGTCATCAAAGAAATCCTCTAAATGGAGCTCATTAGAGTAGCTTTCATTAAAAAGACGGCTCTGCATCTTCACAGTTTTGCCTTTCTACATGTGGTCTACACTGCTAGAATCACAACAGTAGCAAAAAAACACATCAAACCTCCAGTTGTCAGCTGTTTCAGTTCTGAAGCAGAAAACAGTGGACATAGCCCACTTAATACAATGTTTAGAAGAGTGGCCCTCCTTGTTAAAGACATTTGAAGGATTTCACGCCGCCGTATGGCATACCAGATCAATGCGCCAAAATTAGTCAGTGACAATTCTGACACCGTCATCCCTGAGTAACAGGCAGCCGTCTTTCTGCTTCATGGACCGGAATGGCCTTTGCTTCCGTGTCAGGCTCGTAAGTGACAGTTCTCTCACTGCTGACCGTCTCACCGCTTGCACCAGAGGGCTGTGAGTGGTCTTAGGGCGCTCTCACAAGCCAACATTTATTTCATTTCACTGAAACTCTGGTGCATGTCAACCCCAAGTGTGGTATGCTTCGGCAGCTGTGAACGCAATATTCAGACTCACGGTGCAACCCGAAAGAATCGATTCGACACCTCTTGCGAGACGTGGTCTCTCCAAGTGCAATCAAGTGCGGTTCGATTGCAGTAAGAACATAATCCAACCCAACAACAGAAAGTGAACCAAAACGCAGACTGCCTGCATGGGCATCTGTTGACATGGACCGGTTCTAAAGAAGTTGGAAGTGCCTTAAACTTGCATTCTGACTCCTCTGGTTGCAAAAAGAATTGTGGTTGTATAGAAGTCTATGAGAAAGTGACTCTACTTCTCACTTGGTTTATTACCTCAGTAAACATTGTACACATGAGTGTATGGTCTCAAGTCTTCTTCAATACAGCATAATGTTCATTTGTAAGTAGTTCACTTTTGTTTCCAAAAAAAACCCCAAAATGGCGAGGGCCAAAAACCAAAGAAGACAACTGCCAAAATGTAGAGCCCTGGGCTTCAAAACAAACCATAGTCAACAAACCAAAGGATGATTTCACGGTGACTACGTCCACTTCTTATATACAACCTGTGACACTGACACAGGTAACTGGCATGAGTAGAGGAGTCTGATGTTTGCTTGACATCTGGGCCAAAGAGATCACACAGAATATGCTAAAAAGAAGTCCACAAAAATAATAACTCACTATTAGAGATAAACTAATGGGAAAGGGATTAGTGCGTACAGTAGATTAGTGCCAAGTCAACTATAGCTTGTGAAAGATCTCCTTACAGTCAATAACTGTTTTAGCTGCGGCCAGCAGCTCTATAGCTCATTCTGTCAGTGGAGTGTGGCAGTGGCCTATGACCAAAGAAAACCTCCAAATTGTTTACGTACCATGGCCTAACTCATGGGCAGTTGGTCGTAGACTCTTGTGGGAGGCATCATTGACTTTCTTTTTTTAAAAGAATAAAATAAATGATAAAATCATTTATCTTACAGAGATCAAGTGTTTGCTGTCGTTCGAGTGAGTGTGAATGCATGCACTAGTTGATGGTCGCAGCTCAAAGTGTTTTAAAGTGGGGAATTGTCATTAAGTGAACAAGTTTTAATAATGAATAAGAAAAGTAGGTGATATTGTGAGCAGATAGATAGATATAACTTAATTCCTCATTGCCTAAATTCCATAATCAAGTAATAATAATATTGTAACATTTTAATATTATATAGGTGGAGGCTTCAAATATGCCCAGTTGGCTTTTTGCCTCTTCCTGCACTATGATATTCATGTATCTCTGTTATGTTTGTTTATTTATTTTTATTGTTTGAATGATGCAAAATAAATAAACTAAACTAAACTAAGTCATGGCTGCAGTCTTGAAGTGGTTTGGTCATATTCTTGAAAAGACCAGGCTGAATACATGACATCAAGATAGATATTCTCCGATAACCTGGCAGATAGAAACACGGTGATTTTTCTGTCTAAACATCTGACCTTCTCTCAGTGCTATTCGTGGCATTTTCAAATACACTATACTGTTACTACACAAAGAGAACATTAAATATGAATTGAAATGAATATGCTCCTATTGCGTTTTTGCACACATGCATGTGCTGGTCAGAAGCCCATGCGAATACACTCCAAAATACAATGTGTGACTCATCTTTTTTTTTCTTTTTAGTTTTCTGCTGTTTAGCACTAGGAATAACATTTCAGTGTGAAAAACATCAATCAGCCGGTCACTGGGCAGGTCACCTGGTGAGCTGAATATTGATCATTATAAAGAGCAGAAACGGAAGCATTTACAATGGGGAAAAATACAAAATCAATAACAAGAAAACAAAAAACTGTGAGGTATCATAAATCCTCATGTTTTTGGGTCATCGATATAAAAATATTTCCGCATGCCCCACATAAAATGTGCAAAGATTTGAATCTGATGAACTGTTTTCTTTTCCTCAAATGATGAAACCTGGAATGGATTACACTTCTAAATCAGTTTGAAAGGTGCTCAGACACCCCAATGAGTAAAGACTTGAGGTTAATGGGGAAAGATGGCCGCGCCAAAGATTTCCATCCAATGATGATGATATTTGCCCTTGACCCACATTTATCGAACATTACAGATGTTGCCATAATCACCACAATTATTTTCAATTTGCCGCCATCCCTTTTCTCCTTGGCAAATTAGAGAGGACTCCAAATGAACAAGACTGCAGAGAATGTCCCCATGAATTTTAAGTGTCATTCCCCCTATTTAGATTAGATGAGCCGCAGGTCACCTCTTTCACTGTTCAGACTTTTTAAAGTCTTTCGCTCATCGGGGGGGGGAACATATCAGACGCCTCCGTGGAATATGTAAGATTAGTTATGCAATGTCAATTAAATCAGTCATCAGTTATGCCACAATGAACATTAGATCAGTTCTGAGTGATGGTGGGGGTATTCTTCCTGACCTTCCATGTTGTTTTTCATTTTTTTGCTTCTCGGCCAGAGAGCCGCCGAAGGGTACAGGAGGTTTCTGTGTCAGGGAGGCACAGTGTCAGGTCCTCTCTGAGATCAAGGGACAGAAACTGAAGCGGACAGCTGCCGATGTCTGAATGCCCCGGCACACAGGAAATGGCTAAGAGACGCGCACATAGCTGTCCACCGGCATTAGTATGAGTGACGCTCTCGCCACCTTCAGAGTAGCGCGGACATGCATCTCCGTGTCAGGGGAGGAAATGATACCGAACTACAGGTGGGTGGTGCAGACACGCGAAGAAACCCTGGCCTCGGGAAGGTGATGGCTCTGCAGCGGTAGATGGGTACCACTAGCCATGGACGTATTATGCTATGATTAGATCTAAGCCCACAGGCACAGGGCTGGGCTGTGCACTGGTTGATACAACACTCTTCCTGAGCGACTTGACGACCATGCCAACATGCTGATGCTGAACTGCTTTAATGATTACCATGTTTGCGTCTTAGTTTAGCGTATTAGTGTGCTAACATTTGCTAATTAGCACTAAACATGAAGTACTGCTGAGGATGATGGGAATGTCTTTAGTTTTGCAGCTATTAGTCATAAACCAAAAGTATTGGACAAATATGAATTTGAACCATTGTTGGCGCAAGATAAAAAGTCAAAAGATTAGCAGAGTTGTCACAATAAAACCCATGGGGACCATGAATGTGTGTATTAAATTGGATGGGAATGCTGCACCGTGTTTTGCACCAAACCACCCCGTAGATGTTGACATATATTTACCAGAAAATGTAAGTGAAAATACTGACATACCTGTGTCACTAAATGGAAAGTCAGGGAATCAGCAAAGTCATACGGAGTCACCCTCTGGGAACTATGACTATCTGTTTAATAATGCCACTATCCAATAGTTGTTGAAGTTTACAGTTTGGACTAAAGTGGTGGACCGACCAACAGTTTTACAGATGTGTCTTTTATAAGTGTTTTTTAGGGGGAAATGCTTTCTCTGCACCAGCAAGGCTGCCTCTAACCACTGTGGCTGGCACTGTTCTGTGGCTGAGGCAGTGGGTGACTGACTTCACCCATCTTGTACAGTTTCTCCTTATTTTGTTTGGCCTTTGACCATTCTTTTGTTCTTCTCCAAGCAAAAGACTACTGCTGACAACACCAGTGCAAAGCAAATCAAAACTATTTTATTTGCATTCCAAGCAGTGTTGGATAACATTTCTTTGAAAAGCAGCTTGTTGCATTACAATGCTACAACCATTAAAAAGTAACTTGAATAACACAGCGTTACCTACTGCAAAAGGTAACTCCTTAGAGTACATTTTTGGTTACCAAAAATGAAAACCCCTTTGCTGGTTTGCAAAAAACTTCTTTAATTAATATCCATTTAAGTGACAGCAGAACGTTGTTGCTGTTTTGAAATTGTAAGCAGAGTTTTTCTTAGCTTACCCCCCCCATTTGCATTTCAAATGGGGGATGCTCTTGCGATAGATCGCTTTTTGGAAAACGGAACAGAATAACTCGTATATACGTGCATATTGGCTTTTTCCATTGTCTTCGCAGTCTTTCAAGAGGTGATGTAAGGCAACAGGTCTATAAAGCCTAAAACCCTCAAAAATGTCTAGTGCCTCTGGAGAGGAAGAGGGCTTTTCTCCTGAGTGAGTCGTCATGCTAAATTGCCTACCTTTTCTCCCTCCCAGAAACTTGAGTTAAGGTTTGCTCTGCTTGCATCATCCATCCATTCTCTGTAAATACACAGGTATATTGATTGAAAACAGTCAGAGTGAGGACTCATCCCTTGATCTCTCCACCGCTCTCCTATGCAGTACACCCCCCCACCCCCCGCCTCCACAGTCAGGTCATTAATCTTCCCGTTATTGGAGAAACTCACTGACATCCCTCCATAAAATGGCACTTAATTTATGCATTATTTATGCCTCATTTATGTGCTCAGGTCCTCCAACTATTTATCAAATGTCCCCTCTTATGTCAAAACATGGGAATTGAGCGCCGTAACTCATGATGCTCGCAGCGAACACATCACCGGGGACCTCCACTCACTGTAACAGGACAACTCTCACCCAGACAACTGCGTGGCAGGAAGAGCCGCTCTTTAGCTACCTGGCAATTTCTCCTCTACAATTAAAGATTTTGCGCTTCATCTTGGACACAAACGCATTTTTTGTTTCACTTAGAGTACTGGTTGTATGCACCCGTTTTCAGCCGAGACTAAATAATGAATAAGTCATGCAGTGGAAACACCTTTAACTCCTTAAATGGTCCATAAATGAAGAGACCGTCCTGCTGACTATGCGCAACAGTGCAGCGGTGTGTGACAAGCCTGAAGGCGAAGCTGCTCCATCCTCACCGCTCCGTCCCCACCCCCCACCCTTCCATATCTTCCCCGCATCGCCCCGGAGGCGAGGTGCGTCACACTCCACAGAGCACCCAGACGCACTCACCTGCGCTGCCACTGCAGCCACGCATCACCAGCCAGCATCCCGGGAAAAAAAACCTCCGGATAACCTCTGCAACCTCAGCTGTCGTTTCTTCATCGTCAGTCAGAGCTCCACTTCGACTGAAAGCCAGCTACCGACACGTTTCACTCGGGCTTCGTCATAAGGCCTCGGCATAAAGCTCAGGAATGTGTCCTCTGGAGATGGCGGGGAAATAACTTGAAATGGAGGCTAAAGAAAGACGACAGAAATTTGTTTGAGGGCAGATTGATGAATATATCCTCGCAGGGTTTTTGAACAAACGTTTTTTATTGCATATTTCATGCTGCAGCGCAGTGAGAGGCAGCACTCATAATACCTCTTTTTTCCATTAGCTGGAATTTAATAACTTCTGATCGACTTCTGAACTCACCATGACCTTCTTCATTAACATCCAGCGTGCTGAAGCATTTTATTGTTTTGCACGTCATTTCATTGTTGTATCGTTTGTACAATCTCTTCTTTTTTTTTTTTGCTTGCCCTGTTTTGCGATGTGCTTTATTCCCAATTGGCTACGCTGCTATATCCTCCGGTACTCCATTTTGATTCTGACTGCTAATTTTAGCTCCCTTTTCCAAATGCTTCTCAGGGCTTGGAGGTTTAAAACTTGCTGTTTTCATTACAGGTGAGGTGGTAAACGGTACTTATTAATCTGCATTTGTTGTACTCGTCTTTGTTGCGATGTGACAGCACTGCTAGCAACACCTGACGTGATCTGGATCCTGGAAACAGAATTGTTATTAGCAAAATGAGGATACGTTTTCAAGTCCTGCACAGCAGTTTTGATTGGTGAAATATGTTGAAAAAAACAACAAAAAACAACAAGAAATGACCCCATGTTAGAAAATTGCAGATTGTAGGCTTCAGATTTGGAGAAACAGGCCATTATACTGGCTTGATATTGCATTATGTTCCTACAGCGAATAGCTGTGCCAGACAATTCCTAACATCAATATTTTTTTGTGTTTCTATTTGTTTGTTGTTTGATTTGGGAACAATTAAAAGCTGAAAGAAATCCCTTGAGTAAAATACTATACACTGTGAGCACTGTGCGTTTGTTCATGTTTCTTTACCCCGACCCAATGACGCTGCATGACTGAGCCCCATTCGTGAGCAAGACTTGATACTCCACAGACTTGACTGTGTGCTCCGGCTTTGACCCACCTCTCCTCCCCACATAGACGGATCCATAAGGTCCTTTTACAGAAGCAAGGGTTCCAATTTGTCTGCTTCCCCCAGGAGCATGAATCAATGATGAGAAGACTTAACTCTGCCATGGGGGTCTCTTCCTCAGCAGATGATGCATCTGCATCTTATATAACTGCAGCAGATGTGGGAGCACTTACAGCACTTGTCCGGCATAAAAATGACATAAAGCAGAGGGTAGCATGGGCACAGATGGCCCCTTTTTGAAGGATGAAAGCATCTGTTTATCAGTTTGCTTCTTGTACTCCGACGCCTCGTTTTAATGATGAATGTTTCCAATTTTTTAATAATGTGCTGATTTGAGAAAGTATTGGTGTCCATTGAAATTCAAATGTTTTACTTAAATTTAAATGTATGTAATTTTGTATTGCTAATGTCAAGAGGAGCCATTGGACATCCACAGCTGGGACACTAAGAACAGAATTATAAGAGTTGTGAGCATGTATTGTTTTTGAGATTTTATTTGCAAGGCTTTACTGTGCTATATGATGCCGTTTCCTTACATTTCGGCTTTTTGTGTTGCAACATGCAGGGTCGGGATTACATGCAGTTTTGTTTAATCAGCTCTTCACCAACAGTGTTGTGATGATGACGACTACAATTTGACCAGTTTAAAGGGTTATACCATAGCCTGTAGCATGAAAGAAGTGGACACCGTCACTGTGACGTGTCCCATTAGTTTGTGGACTACGGTTTTGAAAACTTGAGTTCGCCATTTTGGGCGCTGCCATCTTGGTTTTTGGCCATTGCCATCTTTGTTTATTCCAAGCAGGAGCGAACAAGAGGGTGGAGCTAAGTACAACCGAACACTGAATAAGATATATTTAGGCAACCAAAATTATCTTTCATGGGCTGAAAACACACTGTGAAAGGGTTAAAGTTCTTGGACGAAAACACCCAGACCGGACAACACCATGGTGGCGACCTATCAATGACAAGGTGGGACAATCATTTCTTAAATGAACAACATGCCAATATAACATTCAACAGAATAAATCAAGTGAGAAGGTCATTTTCTCATAGACTTCTGTGCAATCAGACTTCTTTTTGCAGTCAGAGGAGTCACCCCTGCTGGCCATTAGGGAGAATGCAAGTTTAAGGCACTTCTTCCGCATTGGCTTCACTTTTCAGACCTGGAGGTTGTGGCCTGGGCTTTACACAGAATGCATCCAGTTGGAAATATTGAGTAGTGTAAGGATGATGACGATAATGATGATGATAACAGCAATTGAGATCAGATAGAAAAAATAAATTACAAAGATAAAGGCAGGACTCTGGAAATTTGAGGGAAATCTGTTCATAAGGGACAGCAATTTGGCAATGGCATAACTAAAAGAAACTACTGTATAAGTAAAATGAATAATAAAATGATTAGTCAGTCTGAAATATGTTTACAGTGGCCACTATAGTAATTCACAAAAGCAGCGTTGGCAAGATAAAAGGCCCCTAAGTGTTGGTTTGGCCATACATTTATTGTTAGGTGTCTCCTTGATGAAAGCATGAAGAAATACGACTGGCTGAATGTGCTTCTGCCCTCTGGCTTTGTGCCTATTTATTAATATGCATTACTTTTTAATGTCTCATAGTAAATAATGTATTGGAATTGTGACAATATGCAACTTGGCCATTACCTGAGGGCCATCAGATTGATGGCAGAGACCAGCGCAGACCTTGAACCCTTGATGACAACATTACACTATAAATTAAAGCTTAGATGCTAACTGAGAATGTATAATGCAAGCAACACTGGTGACCATAAGAGTACCATGTGCAGCTTCTTTGGCATGGGGCTGAGGTGGAAACTGAACTTACCGTACGTCTCCATTTATGTCTGATGTAAGTATTTTTACATATTTGAAAGAATTCATGGGAAATACAGTAGTTTGTCGGACATCACTCGAAAGCATGACCATTTTCCCTAAACCACTTACTGACCAAATGTATTTTTATCGACAGTTTATCAGTTGTTATTTCACAAAATGTATCCACATATCTACAGTGTCAACATGCAACATCACGTTAAGACTGTCTAAGTCGTCAAAAATAATAATAATATTTTAGCTTTTTATAGCGACAGGAAATGCAGGCAATGTTGGATGCTAATCAAACTGTAACTTTGAAGTCTTACATATCACAAATAGAAAGCAATAACTCTCTTCTTAAAGTTCAATTGAATTTTAATTTCTGTAAGTCAAGTTGTTTTAAGTTTTTACTTCAGCTGTCTAAACTTTATTTACAACTGACAGTAATTTACCAGCTCCAGCTCACCTATTCTGTAGACTCTGGTACGTTTCTACTGAGTTCAATTCATTTTCATATTCAACCTGACCTTATTTTGTTATTGACTGCTGGTGCCCTGCTGCACTTTAAAACCTTGCCAGCTTTCAAATCTCATATTTGAATACTCGAGCAGAACACAATGTGGGTAAAAACGACTCTGGGAAAAAAAAAAAGGTGCCATGACCAAGTGTGGGCTGGCATCGGATATTGTGTTGGAATAATTATGTGTGCGAGACACAGCTTGAGAGGAAAGACAGACTTCTGATCTTTTTTTTAATATATAAATATACAAAACCCAAGTAACTGTGATTTCAATAACAATGTGAGAGGAAAAATTAACATGTGGCAGCCAAGTGTGGGCAGCCTTGGCATTATGCACTGAGCTTAAAATCACGAAAGAGGCAAGAGATCTGTATGTATTCGGTGCGCATCAAGGCAGGCTGGCAGGGGTTGGGAAGAGCATCTGTTGTGAGTGTAATGAGTGTGCCCCCCTCTCCTCTTACACACTCTCATCATTACCCGTGTTTAATTATAGGCGTCCCACCCTGGTAGTCCTGAGACTGCTCAAGTCAGATAGATAGGGGGGTGGGGTTGATAAAGAATGTGGGGCAAGGACCGAGCAGAACGTGGGCGGACATGACCTCTTTGTGCGCAAATGATCTCACAAGCCACATGATGGCAGTGAACCCGTTCTGGGAAAACAGCGAGGTGAAGATGCACTCCCACACGACGAGTCGCTGCTGGATTGCACGAAAAAAGAAAAGATGTGAGGCTGCAAACTCTTTTACCTTACAATGCATTATTTATTAGAATAAAAGCAAGAGCCTGACATGGCTGTCTGGTCTCTGTGATGAAGACAGCCTTGTAGCGAAATACTGCATCAGAGCCAAAACGAGTCTGACACTTCACCCGTGTAACATGTTGTAGTTCTTCGTCTGTCACACCACTTTAACATCTACACATGTGACATTTAAATATTTGGCGTGTTTCTTTTGTTCTTGAAGTACAAGTCTGTGCAGACAATGGCTGAGAATGTAGTCCTTTATTAAAACATTATTAAAGTCTATGAAATAGGTTATATCAATAATGTCACTTTGTGATTGATTATATTCAATTTAATGCATTTTCTGTGCACATTTAATTGTACTTTGTATTGTAACTCTTCAAATAATTTTACTTTGTTCCGTGCGTAAAGTTTGTGTTCTTTCTTTAAAGGGGAACTACACCCTTTTTTTAAATTCATACATTATTCCAATAGTAAACATGAACAACTCTCTCCCAAATCCATGAGCTAGAGTTCTAAATGTGATGTCATCAAGTATAAAGTGTGGAACTGCTCCAAAGACAAGAATTCAGAGAGATGTAATGGATGTCACTGAGAGCACCCAGGGGAGCATGTACATGAGTACATTTTTCTGCTTCAGAACTGACATCACTACAATCCCATTAATCGTGTGTGGAGAAGCTCTAACCTTTCTTTTTCGTGGCATCACAAGTTTGAGTCTTACTTGTCTGGTTTCTGGCTTTGAGATAGAGAGTCACTCATGTGCACAGGTAGTGATTAGACTTTCTTAGGCCGTGGAAATAACAAATAATACAATTTTAACTTTAACGTCTTCAATTTTAGCAATTACTGCCGGACATTTTTGTACAACCCAACATGAAACAATTTAAAATGTTAAGCAAGCACACTAACATTTTCTCCATACAATGTTTCCTTTTTTCTAGTTATCATATTTACTGACTAAAACTTTGAGATTATACTTGTGAGTCATTTGTATTTGTCATGTTTTCTTTATTCTTTTTGAGACATTACAGTGCATTATCTTCATAATCTGAATCAAAAAATCATGCAAACGCTGTAAAAAATCAATTAATTGGTAAGACTGTACACTCTTAAGCAAAATGATGCTAATATGGTGATCAATATAGTTTCATCTTATGTCATATACACAGCTGTACTGCTTTTACAGGGAATCCACTAACAATGGCATGTGGTGATTCTATTATTTTAAATCTTTCACCGAGCTTCATTACTCAGCCTGACTATTATTTACTCATGGTAATTTTCCACATCATTGCCTGTCTTTTATTACAAGCAGACAACCGCCGTCACAGGCAGAACATCTATATTGGCGTTATGGCATTTAAAAGTGGTCTTCATTGGCTTTGAGACAGCATGTTCTTAATATGGACAATTTGAGATCCTCGTGGGTTAAACCTCCGGGATGCCCCGGGCAAAGTGACACAGGATAATTGCACAGGCATGAAGGACAGCATCTACATATTTATCATGGGGAATGACTTTTGGGTCAGAGAGGACATATTATTTTAGAGCCGCTTGGTTCATCTGTCTAGGTAATGGACTGTTCTCATGTTGCGTCTAAAAACTTGTGCGTAATTTTATCCAAGGTATTTGGGAGGTTGTGCTCTTGTCGCTCCTGTCGCTACTAAGAAACCAAAACCCGTTTCCTGCGATGATGATGATGTTGCAGTAATTTAGCAATACGTTTCACTGACCAAACTAGAAGTCAAAATGGATTAATGGACGTTTGGCTGACCTTTCAACCGGATATGGGTAAAATAGTCCGTGGGACAGATCGTAAAGCTCCGTGTAGTCCTGCACTCAAATTATTAACTTTTCCCCCATTAATTTACTGTAGACTGATATTTACAGAAGAAAGAAAATATATCTGCCAACTCTGATTGGTTGTTCCTCAACTCATTTGATCTCAGGGCCCCGCCATTGCACTTTGAAAAATAGCCGTTTGGGAACGCTTCCACGACCCAACGGTTTCAGTCTTGCTTGTGAGCCTGCCTGCTGCTCATCTACATTGACAACAATAGATTTGACGGCACAAAATACGAGGCATGTGAAGTAAAAACAAAGTGTTCTGGTTCTTATCTTGATAGAACGGCTCACCTCTCTTCATACAGCGTTCCATCTGACAAGCAGCAGAATGGGAAGTTTTATCATCCTCGTTAAAAATTCACCCCTTGAGGTCTGCCAGACAGGGACTGGTTGTGAGCAAGTGAGTGTGTGTGTGTGCGCAGTGGAAATATGCAGCTGGGAGTAAACAAAGTCTGTCCACTTTTTGTTTGAAATTGAGCCTTCACAATTTTTTTAAGTGACACTATGAGTGATATTAGAATATAAGCACTTTCTGCCGATGCAAAATTGTTAATAATTTAACAAATACAAACACCAGCCCAAACCCACTCCTTTGTTATTCATATAAACCCGAAGATGCTTCAGAAGATGGTAATCTTTCTGGTCAGGTGGAAAGAAAAAGTGTCAAAATACTTCACCTGAACCACACTGGATTTGCTAAAACCCCCCAAAAATACATCCTAAACAATTGGGCAAATTTACTCTGTATAATTCTATCTGTTGCAATCCAGCCTACTAGAGATGCTCATATTTTGCCCACTCAGAGGATTCCATGACTCATACTTGTTTTACCACACAGCTCAACACCCACTTGTTTCAGTGTCTTGACTTCAGTAATAATACAATATTATAAACCACTTGTCTGCATATAGTGCACCTATAAAAAGTTTGTGGGGCTTGATTTTCCTCATCCAGTAAGTGTGGTTTTATTGATTTCCAGGTGCAAAAACAAGTCTGGTTATAAGTGGTTATATTTCAGGTTTTTTTTCAAACTGCTGTATGTCAATACATGTTTCCTGTTCCATTTAAATGCCTACATTTCAATGTAGCCAACACACTCTTTCCTATCTTGTTTAATGGCGACACTCACACAGTGGCCCGATGCTTCAAACTATGACTCTCGAGTGTCATTTTTGCAAATGTGCACTTCTTACATGCATACAGTGTCTTTTCAAAATTAAGTTTTTACTTAGTTTTTGGGTTTACTCGGTGAGGATTAGGAAAAGATCGTCTGTCCATCCATTATCATCAGTTTATCTGGTCTCACGGGGCTGTGTTGATCTATGTGTTGGAATGTGAGCCATGATGGGATGGCCCAACCCTGCGGTCAAGTTAGCAATGCTGCGGGGATTGAGTGGACTCACCAGAGTTTCAGTCAAGGCATGGATCCTTTTTTCTGTTAGCAATGAAGGCATTTAGCATATGGTGTGGCCAGTCAGACATTGATATAGCCATAAGGCTTAACAGCAAATCATTACCAGTACTATCTATGCCTTGAGAACAAGCAAAACTCCTGCAAAACTTTGGGTCCTATTGACTGACGTACTCACAGGAGAAGTTACTATGCTTAATGAAGGGACCTTACATCATGGATGGAGGATGGATGGATGGATCAAAAATTAGCTCCACAATTCGTAACACAAATCTTAGCCCCCCCTTAAGAGGAAATTGTAAGGATCAGTCCATGACACCTCTAAAGATACCAACCAAATTCCTGTCTTTCACTTGCAACAGCATCATAGCATTATATAAGAATCTGCTCTTTAGTAAAGCAGCGATGAAGCCAAGCACTAGCCAGAGTATGAATTCAAAAGGAAATGATCGCTGAAGGGTTGTTTTTTGTCTATCATTGCCAAAATCTTTGAATGTTTCTACCACTTCAAGACAACCTTTTGATGCCACTTTCTTCCTTTAGTAGCTAAAGGAGCAAGTATTTAGCTACTAAGAAGTCTAGCTCAAGAGGGGGTTTAACACATTTTAAAAGTTTCTTCCTTTTTTTTCCAACAGAGAAGAATGAACTTTTCACAGAGCAAGCTGGGGTTGATAGCCTTCAAAATGTCACTGAAGCCAGTGGGAATATCTCTGGGACTGGAGGGTGGTGTTTAATGAGAGAAGAAATATTAATACAAAGACTGATAACTCCCTGATGATCAATGAGCTAATCCCAGATGTCTGTGGAGGAGGTCATGGGGTGCATCACAACAGACAAGTGTCTTTCCGTGCTCCAAACACCTCAGCCTTTTTAAAGTAGTGTGTTGGACGGCAGTTTGGTGGGATGGTTCAGATATTAGGGTTTGTGTGTATTTATAGAATTGAAAAATAAAACATGGGCTACCTGTGATGTTTACATCCATTTGAGGATTTTTGCACAAGTTTTATGGACTTTTCCAATAAATTAGCATAATACAATGACATGCAAATCCATCAACTGTTGCAAATAGACCATATGAATTATGCAAAGATACTTAAGAAGATGTGACCAGTTCAAATAATTAATCAAGTACCAGTAACTTTGATAGGTTTTGGCATTTACTTGCTGTTTCCCACCGAAGACGACGATTGAACTCTTTAATGACTGAATTTGTCTCTTCAGGATTGGTTGCACCAGGTATTCGTGGCAGACAGGGCAGGGCAAGATCGAGTCAAGACCAGACCAGAGCGAGTCCCACACTGCATGACACCCTTGTGATTAAATGTTAAGCATGCAAACCATAGGCAATCCTCAAATTGATCTGACAAATCCACATTCCCATAAAAACACACGGAAAAAAACTCTCTTTTTGACAAATATATACTGTGTATATGTGTATGTAGACGTGTACCATGAGAAATGTCTTGATAAGATCATCAAAAAGAATTGTAGAGGTGAAATTTTGT
The DNA here is from genome assembly GCF_004355925.1 of Anarrhichthys ocellatus. Lineage (NCBI taxonomy): Eukaryota > Metazoa > Chordata > Actinopteri > Perciformes > Anarhichadidae > Anarrhichthys > Anarrhichthys ocellatus. The sequence continues at coordinate 7,309,950 of NW_022280046.1, forward strand.
TTTCTATGAGCAATCACTTCAAAGATGTTAACACATAAATGAGACAATGCCCCGGAAATGTAGTGACATCACAGCAGTTTTAGTCTTGAAATAAAATCCAGAGGCGTCTTTGTCAGAGACCGAGACATGACCAAGTACAATGAGGTCAATTCCGAGAAGAGACCTCCAAAGTCTGAGCTCAAGTACTACAACCCTGCCAGTGACGTTGCCTTAACGCATCCCACAACAATGGGATACTTGACTTATCCGGTTATTTTTGTTGGAGCATAAGCATGTAACAGGAAGTAGAATTCACTGTGTACACAGTGGAAAATGCAGAAGCAACTGCTGCAATTATTATTTATAAAATAAAAATAAAAAAATCCATCAGCCACCTCTTTATCAATATGGTGAATTCTTGAAGTCAAGTACAGAGTGGACATAAGTAGCAGTAGCAGAATTACAATACAGCCCCTAGGACTCCCTCTGGCATATGATTAACTAAACTTAAACTAAATAAGTTACTCAGTTTCAAGCAAAGTGTAAAAGTATATAGTAAGATGAATTTGGAGCAAAAAAAGAAAAAAAAAGTTTTTTGCAGCACTTTTGCTTTTTTATTTAAAATTTTTAATCACCATTTCTATGCAAATTGAAAATGTGAATAAAGCAGGAGAAGGGGAATGTACCCACTGTCAGGATTTGTCCTTTTTATTGGAAGTCATTGATTGATGATAGTTTTAGTGGACAGGGTCTTGGTAGAAATAAAGTGTTTGTCGTCCTGGAAGCGCAGCATTGTAGTGTTGTGGCCCTGAGACCTCAAAAAGCCCCAGTGGACCAAAGCTTTATTCAGGCCTGTTAGCAGATCTCCCAAAGCCTCCGCATAGTTGATATAAGGCCCAACATTTCCTTATTAACATCTACCGTGTTAGTCCTTTTCTCCCTCCCCTGCACTATGTCTGTCTTTACGTTCCCCTCTGCTCCCTATATCACCTTGTGTAACCCTATGCGGAGGGGTGTTTCACTTATTGGAGAAGACATAAATCCACAAAGCTGCTCCAGGCAAGGTCTTAATCACAAATTCATTTCTCATCCCTTTATATGAAGTCAGCAGTCTTAACTTCATAATTACACAGGATGCCAGTGCATGCGGCCAAAGAAAATGCTGTGTACAGGTGTGAGTGCTTCAAAGGCTCATTATAGTGTTCAAAGTACATTTACTCATCCGGTAAACAGAGGCCTAATCCAACACTCACTATGATTATCTTAGTAGCAATATTATTGTTGAAGTACAAAATCTATCTTTTTTATTTTAAATATGCAAATACATACTGAGAATCTTTATTGTTCCCCATTGGCATAAATGACAAGTTAACAGCTATCATTTTATGTCTTCCAGATATGGTAATGTGTGCTATAATCTGCGCTGTGACGGCGGTTCAAACACAGTGGTTATAGTGTTTCCAAAGAGCAAAGTCAGACTCTTTTACATCTCTAACATGGCTAGCCTTACTGCTATTACTCAATCAATAAAACACAAGTCATTCATACGCCCACAAACATCAGGCCCATCACTTCCACAGAACAGGTGCTTGCTACTCCTGCTACTTGTGTAGCATTTGCCAGGTTTGCTTAAGCTTAGCGGAGGAGGCAGAGTAATGTCACATATTTCAACTTGGTGAACCTTTTTCTTTTCCTGTTCGGATTCAAGCGTTACCCCTGGCTGAGATCCGGTACCGTCTGCTTGGTTCTGATGGCATTCTGTGTTCCCAATGTGTTCTGTATGCGTTCACACCTCGTATCAACATGAATTATTACAGATACAGGTTGCATTTCAGTAGCCAGGTGTAAATGGGGCATTCATCTTGTTTGTAGCACACACTCCTGAGTCTTTCCAAGGATATGTAGTGTTCATACAGTCCATGTAAACATTGCTTTAGAGTTATCTTTAATGCGAGTGCATCTGTGCCTTGTTGCAAATCCCATTGAATGTGGTTCACGTATGAGGTGGGTAATCTAAAACACTTTGCAGTAGCTTTGATCCGAAACACCTCCATTGGTAAAAAAAAAGAATAAGCTGTTCAATGGTAACCTCATGCAAGCCTGAAGGTTTTCATGTTTCCTAACCTTACATTTAATTAGTTATAACTTAAATCATACTATGTGTGTGTGTGTGTGTGTGTGTGTGTGTGTGTGTGTGTGTGTGTGTGTGTGTGTGTCATGGACGAGATAGCAGCAGAGATGTCCATGTAGTTCAGCAGTGGATGCTTATAGTAAAGTAAGACTTTGTCTCACCTCAGGCAAATGTCCTCAGGTCATTTTCAAATTTCGTTTAATTTGTTTCATCTCCAGGTTTAATAGCTGGCCTGCGCTGGATTGCTTTTATTTGTTGTTGTTTCGCAAAATAAATCTGTTTTGTCGGACAGCAATAACACAATTGGGGAGTGAGAGCTCAGCGCTAACACGATAGAAATAATGTGGGACGAGAAACGGAGAAAGAGACAAAAGGGGAGAGGACAGAGAAAGAGACGAGTGAAAAATATCTGGACATTTTTTTTTTCTTTTTGTGATGATTCTGCACTACTGTGTGCTTAATTACTCCATTAATTATCCTGCCAGGAAAAATTGGGGGATATTTAACAAGTAGTCATTAGTTAATCTTCAGTTACAATGCACAGGCATGAAGGTCAATACCATAAGTCATTCTAAATGAAATACATGTTCAGATACAACGGCTTTTGAGGGTATGTGTAAATGGATAAGTGCAACATTTGTCATTTTCGTGCAGGAACAGCAAAGGTCTACTGAGCAATTTCCCATTTTCCCGACTGCAAAAACCCTTTTGAGTTTTCTCACCACTCTGTCCTGTGTATGTGCTAAAAACACAACACTTTCTATTTCTTTAAAATGTGTGACTGGAAGTGCACGTAGTTTGTGTGGTAGTCTATGGATGCATGTGCACACCTTTCGCTTTCACATCTGCATGCACGTGTGTGTCCGTATGTGTGTTGTATAGCAGTTTGTGGTGATTAATGTCTCATGTCCCCATTCGGTGATCGGAGATGATATCCTGTAATGGCCTCTGTGTTGTAATTTAGCGCTTGTACCCAGAGGGTGTAAACAACCAGCACCAGGCTCTGAGTGCGACGAGAAGAAGCACTGTGCAATGGGAATGTCACATTATCGCAGTACAAGGTTTTCATTTTGTCAGCGGAAGCCTTTTACAGTACATGACCTCAGAAGGTATCGGATGTTATTTGTGACGTAGCTACAGGGTGGAAGCTTAGTGGGCAAACTAGTGCGGTGCCCGTTCGGGGTGTGGACATTCAGAGCACGTACCCGTTTGGAAAAGGCCTGTTGCTTGGCTACGAGTATCAGCGGGTGATTGCTTGAACCCAAGAAACAAAAAAAAATGAAGGGTTGTTTCGTCATCCTAACGCTTGTCCACGGTGTATTAGTAGTGAACGTGTCGCGTGTCAAAATGCATAAACTTCGACACTGCAAGTCTTGGATCGCTAGCAATCCACCCATAAAGTGTAAAGTAGTATCATTGCATTGCCTCAGAAAGGCTAAATAGCTACTGCTTCAAAATCAAAGAAAACATTTATTGATCAGACGACTCATATACAAACCAAGCGCTGTGGGAGCACTAGTTCTTTTTTTTTAAATACACAAATGATTCTCTACAATCAGCAGGGAGGGAGGCAAGAAGAAACAGCAGTTTGTGTCTCTCCTCCGTTGACTGTCTCTTCACTTCCCTTTCGATATTAATGGGGTGGAAACGGCATTAGGCCCATTTATATTATTCTATCTTATACTTTATATATTAATATTTTATCCCATTTGAACTTTAGCACTATTTTATATCTTAGAAAACTTTACATGGGTGATTTTCTTTTTATTAACTAATAGATTCTGCACCACCAGTGACCTAGAAGGTGCAGGTCAGCTGACTTAAGGGTGTCTTTTTGTTGCATCAAAAATCCCATACACATGCAAAATGACCTCTTTTGTGTTCTTGAATGCCACCATGAGTTATTTCCCTCTTCTGTTCACTGTAATCCAATCATCACTTTAGTTAAAGGGTAATTAAGACAGCTGTTGGGATCAGCTGTTCTCCAAGTGTCTGCAGTACCTTGTGTTTGTGTATACTCTGTGTATGCTCTGTGTGTAATTGTACTGTCAGCTGAATATTGCTCAGTCCCTGCAGCAAATCCTATTGTTTGTTGCTGTTGTCCGACGTATGTAGCATCCCACAGCTGCTTGTTGTTGCTGATCTGCCACTGCAGGATATCTGTAGGCTTAGTGCTCACTGGCATCTGCTCAACTCATGTAACCAGCGATTCATTTCCCCTTCCTGAGAACCGAGCCATAGGAATTTGTAGCTAGTGGTAAGGAGGTAGCCAGATGGCATCCAGGTTGGCTCGTTTACTAATGGAGTCCGCAAATTAAACTTTGTCTTCTCTTTGTATTGGAGGGCTTCAACGAGGTGGTCCGGATAGACACCCAATGCAAATGTGGTGAAAAATCCTTTTTTTAAACTCTTAATGCAGGTGGGAGTTGGCCTGAATCAACTTACAAGGGAAGTTGTCAATGCATTTCCAACCTAAAAATAAAAGATTATGGATTAAAACATGCCAAACCAGAGTTTGATTTGGACTTGGTACCCTTTCAAATGCACCATTACCAAAGCAATATTTGAGGAATTCTTTTGAGGAATAGAAGCATGTTTTTCACCAAAACTTTTTTTTTTTTAATTTACCAAAAAAACAAAACAAAATGTGCACATATTAAATGTTAAACACAAGTTACTCTACTAAAACGTTTGGCTTAAGAAAATAGTCTCAAACTTGTAAAATATTTAATAGAGAAATTGCCTTATCAAAGAACTCAATGTCAGTTTTATGTACTTAACAGTTTTAACTTTAATACTCACATTTTGCGTGAACACAAAAAAAAGCTTGTATTCCTATCCATGTTCATGATTACATTTGCACTGGTTTCAGCCTTATTTCGTGTTTTAGTGTAATGACCTTGAAGCTTTGCTCTTGAGTCCTCCACTAAACCTGCAGTACAGAAAATCAGTTTGCAATTTTCTTTACTTTTTATTTTTTTATTTGTACGCCTACATCCCAGCTTTCAACCCAAACAACGGGACACTTTCCCTTCTCGCACACAAGTCTCCTTTCTTTCACAAGATTCAATGTTATAATTAATCCATTCTGTTTGTGTAGCGGCGGAGTAAGTAATAAGGTCCCCGAGGTTAGATCACAATGTCGAGACGGTGTTCAGGAGAGTTCAGAACGAGGTGGCAGCAGAAGCAAATATGAAAATTTAACCCATTTGTCTCAAAGTGCTGCACAGAGATAAGTGGGCAAAACAAAGCAGAAATAAATAATGAAAAGTAAAGAGGGAAAAACAAGGACATAGCCAGAGCATGTGCGTCTGTGCGGGCTAATGTGTGAGCGTGCACACAGGCGTACACCTGTGAGTGGATATAAGTGCCCGAGGCAACACAAGAACAGTCTGTAGGAAAAACAAGTAAATTATGGATGCGGGGAGGTACAAATGGAGTCTGTGGTGCAGCGAAAGTTAATGTAGCCTGCGGTCTGAATTCCTGTCTGTGGAATTCTTAATTATGGACACAAAAACAGGGACAAGTCCATTAACGCCAGATCCTTCTATACTCGTGGATATCTGCTTTTTGACAAGTATTCTAACTATACTTTTTCGTTTTTTTTTTACATATATGGGGCTTATTATTTATAATTTTGTTGAAAAAAAAAGCAGTAAGCCCTATATATATTCTTATCCTTTAACATATCTGTCAGGGTTTAGTGACTAAACACTGAGCAGAATATATTTACACAGTAACCACAGTATAACAATTTTAATTTTTCCCATAGTAACTTATATTTCTTCAATTTTCTGATGTGGTTTAGCTCTTTGCCTTACGATAATCTGTGTGCAGTATGTTTGTGTGGTATCTCTGTGGATACGTCAATATTTCGACTTATGCAAATAGTTATTTCGATTTGCAGTCAACCTGCATATTGTTCCCCTTTATACTCAGAATCAACTTCCTCCTCTCCTCCTTTTTTCTTCTGCACGAACATCCGAGGTGCCTAGAAAGCCTTTTCTGTCAGAAGGCGGGCTTGTGAGCTAAGCGCTGCATTTGGCTGGCCTCCAAGTTTTCGATGCTCTTATGTGCGAGAAAAAACTGTGGGTGCAGCTTCAGCGTTAGCTTCACGTTTTCAAAGCGAGTTTACTTTGAAAAGGGACACATTGTCTTTTATTGCGGTTTTTGTACACATTATTTTTGGTCATCCTCAATCTTGGAAATAACAGTTTTGCAAAAAAAAAAGAAAGAAAAAAAATCAAATTAACCCGATGATCATATTAAGTGTTTTCAAGAGCCTCGAATGAACAAACCAAATAAAGATCTGGAAAAAGCCAATAAGGGGAAATGGAATGATTATGCGGTCCATTATCTAACACCTATCGTGTGTTTGCATTGTGTTTCATAGTCATGGACAGATTTACAACGCTGAGACACCAAAGCAAAAGTAGCTTCTCCTCTGATATGACCACCAGTCATGTTTGTTATTAATGTCTTGTCATGACTTTATTTTTCATGACAAGCAGCTGACATGGTTGCGTTGTGTGATGCATGTTGCATTAATGTTGTATTTGTGTCGTTTCAATAACTGAATATATCTGGTATTCTTGACTCATCTCTCATCATCCATCCGGTGTTTTGTTTTTTTCGGTCATAACCAGACGCTGCGGTTCCAAACATCATCTGTTCATTCTGTTGTACATAAGCAAAGCTGCAGAGTTACCACACAAAGACATGCTCGTGTTGCCCTATATAAACAATGGCTGAATTACTTTGCTACAGCGCATAACTGCTGTACAAACATTGTGGGAATTACATAAAATCTCCCTCTGCTCATTCTGGAGAGAACAACAACAAATGGGGAAATAAAGAAAAGGATCACGAGCTGATGTTTCCCTCAGCATCACATTTTTTGCTCATGAGCTTCCTTATGTCGTGTGGACTACTATAGTTAAGTGCCATTTATTTGGAGTAAAGTGCACAGGTAATTGCAAATGATGAGCCTATTGTTACGGTGCACGGTGTTCTCCCTTCCCGGAATCCAGGAGATCGGAGGGGAATTCTCGCACAACAATTACCTCATCAGGTACATTACATTCCGTGGGAGATGGCGGATGGCAGGAGATGGCATTGTTAACAGGCCGGCCTCGTCCTCCACGGTTTGAAGCTGCATGTACGGCAAATAAAAAGGAACACTGACATCGTCTTGTTGCAGCCATTTCGAGGGGCTAATGAGACTGAATAAACCTCTCCATAAAGTTTGATACTGGTGCCTGATGCTTAATAAAGTCTTTCTTCCACTTGCTGGATGACTGGATGAGAGACTGGCCGGCGGCACCACTCCGAACTGGTGCACACAAGTTTTATATTCATTTTTATTATTTGATATTGTTTGTACATCTTAGTTCCAGCAGGACACTGAACAAGTACTATTTTAAACCGGCCAATATATCCAATTTTCAATCACATAACATGTACTTTCACCACCAGAAATGTTATGTACAGTACAGTACATTACAGCACAGTATTGCACAGCTTATTTGACCATCCATCGATCAATATGCTTTATCAGGGTCATGGTTGTTGTGGCAGTGCAGCAGCATACACGACTGTTTCCCGACAATGTCCTCCAGCTGGAGGAATCTTCTCCCAGACCAGCTAGGCATATATATATATATATATATATATATATACACAGTTGTGTGAAAAAGTGTTTGCCCCCTTCCTGATTTCTTATTTTTATGCATGTTTGTCACACTTAAATGTTTCAGATCATCAAACAAATTTAAATATTAGACAAAGATAACACAAGTAAACACAAAATACAGTTTTTAAATGAAGGCTTTTATTATTAAGGGGGAAAAAAATCCAAACCTACATGGCCCTGTGTGAAAAAGTGATTGCCCCCTAAACCTAATAACTGGTTGGGCCACCCTTAGCAGCAACAACTGCAATCAAGCGTTTGCGATAACTGGCAATGAGTCTTTTACAGCGCTGTAGAGGAATTTTGGCCCACTCATCTTTGCAGAATTGTTGTAATTCAGCCACATTGGAGGGTTTTCGAGCATGAACCGCCTTTTTAAGGTCATGCCACAGCATCTCAATTGGATTCAGGTCGGGACTTTGACTAGGCCACTCCAAAGTCTTCATTTTGTTTTTCTTAAGCCATTCAGAGGTGGACTTGCTGGTGTGTTTTGGATCATTGTCCTGCTGCAGAACCCAAGTGCGCTTCAGCTTGAGGTCACGAACAGATGGCCGGACATTCTCCTTCAGGATTTTTTGGTAGACAGCAGAATTCATGGTTCCATTTACCACAGCAAGTCTTCCAGGTCCTGAAGCAGCAAAACAGCCCCAGACCATCACACTACAACCACCATATTTTACTGTTGGTATGATGTTCCTTTTCTGAAATGCCGTGTTACTTTTACGCCAGATGTAATGGGACATACACCTTCCAAAAAGTTCAACTTTTGTCTCGTCAGTCCACAGAGTATTTTCCCAAAAGTCTTGGGGATCATCAAGATGTTTTCTGGCAAAACTGAGACGAGCCTTTATGTTCTTTTTGCTCAGCAGTGGTTTTCGTCTTGGAACTCTGCCATGCAGGCCATTTTTGCCCAGTCTCTTTCTTATGGTGGAGTCATGAACACTGACCTTAATTGAGGCAAGTGAGGCCTGCAGTTCTTTGGATGTTGTTCTGGGGTCTTTTGTGACCTCTTGGATGAGTCGTCGCTGCGCTCTTGGGGTAATTTTGGTCGGCCGCCACTCCTGGGAAGGTTCACCACTGTTCCATGTTTTCGCCATTTGTGGATAATGGCTCTCACTGTGGTTCGCTGGAGTCCCAAAGCTTTAGAAATGGCTTTGTAACCTTTTACAGACTGATAGATCTCAATTACTTTGTTTCTCATTTGTTCCTGAATTTCTTTGGATCGCAGCATGATGTCTAGCTTTTGAGGATCTTTTGGTCTACCTCACTTTGTCAGGCAGGTCCTATTTAAGTGATTTCTTGATTGAGAACAGGTGTGGCAGTAATCAGGCCTGGGTGTGGCTAGAGAAATTGAACTCAGCTTTCCAAAGATGTGATAAACCACAGTTAATTTATGTTTTAACAGGGGGGG
>NW_022280046.1:7329159-7341568 GCF_004355925.1 Anarrhichthys ocellatus
CCCCCTTGCTCTAATAGAAACAGAGCTCCAACTGTCACAGGGGGTGTGTGACTGTGTGTGTGTCACGTGTGGTATGTATGTGTGTGTGTGTGTGTGTGTGTGAATACGTCAAGTCGTTATCTGATTAAATTGCAATCCAAAACAGTGTGGAATCCTGCCGAGTCCCTTATAGCTATACATAAGGACACAATACGCTGGGGATTTTAGATAAGCAGGAGCCAACATCCCCGGCTTATTGTAGGCAAAGTCTCCTTTAGTCCTCTTCATCTTGTGTCTAATCCCCACTGGAGCTTTGCCTAAACCCCCTTGCTCTAATAGAAACAGAGCTCCAACTGTCACAGGGGACTGACCAGCTCTTCTCAAAGTTAATTGAATGCTACAATTAAAATACCAAAGTGCTCAACCTCTCTCCCCAACAAACATACAGCTGCATGCTGGTTAAGTGGTTATAATTAAGGACACACACGAACACGATTGTAATTGCTTACAAGTATCTACACAGACGCAGCATCGCATAACCACTCGGTGATTTACACATGTGCCAATCTGCTAGTCATGAAAAAAAACGTATGCTCTCAAACAGTTCTGAGGTGAAATGTTCCCATGGCTATGTTTAATATGTTAGGGAAAATGTGCCTGGTGGTGGAAAGTCAGATTTTCCTTATCAAGGGAGTCGATTTTATCAAACCAGCAATACGAGTTGTAATTGGCTTCAAGATACAAACAAACTCCAAACACATCTCCGGGAGAGGAAAGCGGTCTTCACGGAACTCACTTGTTAAGTATATCCAGAGGGTGTATCGAAACCAATAATATTTCTGTGGGATATGGTGATAACAGTATGAAATGCAGTGTATCAAATACTTGCATTAACTATTTTTTTGATGTTCCTCTCATTGGACATGCTGCATGTAGACCCTGATAAAGAACAGCATATTGGTCTGTCAAAAAAAGTCAATGTAAAATAAGTTATTATTTTAAATGAGTCAAATGGAAATGCTGTGATATGTGATTTTATATATATATATATATATAATACATTTTATTTATATAGCGCTTTAAAAGGCACTCAAAGACACTTTACATGGTAAAAACAGAAACAATAAAAGCATTTATAATAAGAACAAAATCGATGACATCATAACAGTAAGAAAGAAAAATAAACACGAAAAGAAAGAAAGAAAACATACAGTACATGACTGACTTTAGAGCAGGTGAGTTTTAAGTGCAGTTTTGAAAGTGGCGAGTGACGGAGAATGTCTGAGGTGTTGGGGCAGGGAGTTCCAGAGGGAGGGGGCAGCAACGGAGAAGGCCCTGTCCCCCCAGCTCCGATGCTTGGACAGAGTAGGGGGGGTAAGGAGGTTGGCGTCGGTGGATCTGAGGTTGCGGTTGGGAGTGTGGCGGTGCAGGAGGTCTGAAAGGTATGAAGGGGCGAGGTTGTAGAGGGCTTTGTAAGTGATGAGAATCTTGAACTGGATTTTTTGCTGTATATGGGCAATGACATATTTTCAATTCAAAGAAACTTTAATTCTGCTGCCAAACAAGCCTTCTCATAGTGGATCCAATAGAGACATATACATTTGGACTCTTGCTTCCTAACACATGAAAGTGCAAATTGGCATGATTTTGTGGGTCACAGTGTATATTAAGTTAAAAACTTGTTCCCAACATTAACGTATGGTTTGAAAAAAATAAAAAACACACGCAAACTCTTCCCAGCCCATTGATCTAATCTTAGTCGAAGTTTGGGATGCAGCATGTGTGGATTCACATATGTCACCTTCATTCTCATTAGTTATTTGCACCCTGCTGAGCGCCGCTGGCGGCTGTATTGTTTGTTTTGCACTTTACCTCTGTTACTTCTTCTTCTGCCTGCAAATGATCTGGAGCTTCAAGACTAAGTCGTACAGCAACTGAACTTGATAGAATGCTTTTATTTCTCCCTCTCTAGTCAGCTGGAAAGGCAATGCAAAAACTGAACGAAAGACAAACTTCCATTGCCAAGGTTAAAAGTGAACTAACACTCTCAAAACGACTGGTGGAGGTAATGTGTCAACAAACAGCAATTTGCCAGCAAACACCATGGAAGAAGACTTCCCGCTGGCAACAATAGACACAAACAATGCAGCGTTTACTCGAAAGCTTGGCTTTGCAAGTGTGTAATCTGGAAGGAAATGCTTTCAACTCATTTGTTAGGCATCAAGGATATACACAATGCATTCTGGGAGAAACATTGAATGTAAACACAACTGCTTATTTACAAGACAGCTCAATTGGGTACCTTTTAAGTAAGATGACATCCAAGCATGTTTGGTATAAGTTGCCTATGTTTTCTTTCAGTCATGAGGACAGAAGCTGTGAACAAGCTTTGTAGGGGAGAATAGCAGGATGTGTTCAGGGAATTGGCAACCGTAATCGTGACAATTTGAGAGCAGGAGAACCTCTGCTGGGAATGGTGTTTCATTATTGCAATCATCGGTGTATCATGATGTGATCTTGTCTTGCGGCTTTGTCGAAGCTGGGGATGGGACTGCGCGGAGACTTCCAACTGGGGAATTGAGTTGGGCCCCAACTTGGCTGCGTGAGACGAAAACATAATGAAGTAGATGGTCGGTCTTCCAGCAACTGCTGGAAAAGCTATATGCTGTAACACGTGCCATAGACAGGGAGCAATTCAGGATATTGCTGTTTCTAATTCATGTGGGAATATGATCAGCAGCCTCATTTTTGACGAGGCAAGAATCGGTCAATCTCTAGACCGTATGTGAAGAGAAAGACACCTCCAGGATACCTGCTAACAGCCATCAGTCACGTAGAAGTCTAAGCACAAGGATCTAGACCTGCAGGCATCCGTAGGTCATTAACAACGGCACAGAGCATCTGGTGGTTCATAATACTGAAGGCAGTAGACAATGAGGATCAAGAAGTAACCGCAGTAGTGTGAAGTCAAATTGGTGTGTTGTGATTTCCTGTTATAAAGATAAATAAATGTAATAAAGCTGTTCTTAAGGAGCCCAAAGAAATTAAGTTACAGTCAACTTTCATAGATCGACAGGGATCCTTTCTGTTTGAACAATGCAAGCTCTCATTAAGAAGTTCACCTGGGTGTCTTATCCTCCTCCCCTCCTCCAAAGTCAGAGTAATCTGGGTGTCTCCCTTCCTCTCAAATCAGAGCTAAGTCAGAGTGTTCTGATCATCTGAGTGGGAGAGAAAAGGAAAGGATGATCTGATCTAAGGCCTCTGAAAGCCAAACTAACATGCAAGCTAACCTGCACACTCAGAGGAAGATAAAACAGATTGCACTTCCAATATTGCTCTCAAAATAGAATAAGTAGAACATAAGTAGTAAATACACAGTTAATTCCGGAATTTCCTCCAGAAGGTTTCAAACTAGACTTTTTATTTTTCTGTTTTAAATTGATGGGAAAAGGATCAGAGTTCTATTAAGATTTTGTTAAATACATCTCAAACAACCAATCAGAAAAACACTGGTGGTTACACTGCCTATCTAGGCACTTTATACGGTTCACAACATAGGTGGTGGAAGTAATGTGCCAACATACAGCAATTTGCTGTGGCATGACTCTCAGAATGGCAATGTCAGTCTCTGGTTTGGTCATTCGGTCTACACCTTTTATCGACACTAGACTTTTGCAGACACATTCATGGTGCCCAGAGGATGAATCCTAATAACTTCACTGACACCCTGACTTTTCTTGTAGCTCCATCAACAACCCACATTAGCTTTCCTGCTAAAGTCTCCTTCTTGTCTAACTTACAAACAGAGACACGTCTTGTCCTGTACCATAGCTTGTTGTAGTTCTCTTTGCAAATCACAGAGCCTCACAAGGTAGAACGGGTCATCCATCTTCGTTCTGAATGACATGTAGTGTTTTGAGTAATCGGAAGACTAGAAAGGCACTGTACAAGTCCAAGTCCATTTACCATTTCTACATCTCAAAGATGGATCGGCCCACATTTTAGTAAATGTTCTCCAGAGTATGAATCCCAATACATATTTGAACAAATGATGTATTTCTCTGTACCCAATAGCAGATTCTGGTTCAGATCCATATGTCTTAGCGACTATAGACCATTGACTGTATCTAAGAAGTGAACGCAATCAACTCCCAGACCGGATAACACCGAACTGTCAATCACAAGCAGGCCACGCCCTAAAGCATACCCTGCTTTATGGTCTATTTTACTGTAAGTAGGACTATCATTTCTAAATGAACATCATGCTGTATTGAAGAAGATTTGAAACTAGCGATTGAGACCATTAACTCATGCTGAGGGTCATTTTCCCATAGACTTCAATACAATCAGACTTATTTATGACATCAGAGGAGTCACCCCCTGATTAGAAAGAATGCAAGTTTTAAGCACTTCCGCATTGGCTTCACTCGCCAGATCAGGAGCTCGCCGCCTAGTGCAGATATATTTGTGAATGCTTTGGTTTATTTATGTATTTTTCTTTACAGTGAGCATTGCAGTCTTTTATACAATTTCAATGAAGTTTGCTTGCCTCGTTTAGGTTATTTTTTAATATAGATCAGGCGTGAAAGGGAAATATAGACTACGAGAATATATGTCAGCAGTCATCTGTGGAAGAAAGATGAAGTCTCCTTTAATGATTGACTTCATAATTCCAACTATGGCTTTTGAATTACGCAGTAGAAGCAGATGCAGATAGTTCAGATATTGCTTTTTTGAAAAGGGAAGGTTGTCTGAATTTTCTGGAAAAGAAACATAACATAGCTGGCTTGAAATAGATGATACACCGCCTGTAACATCAGAGAGGAAATTGAAAGTGAGAGGAATGCTCTGACAAGACTGATTTGTTCTTTTCATTGCCTGAAGCCTTGTTCAATTGATTCAGGAATCCAAGGGGAAAGTGTGGAAGGAATTAAACTGAGAAAGGGAAAGGAGGATGAGACATTGTCATAAATAAATGCAAAGCCAAATGGAGGTAGATATTGTAGTAAAATCGTGCTGAACATGATGTGCTTTCTGTGATGAAGTAAACATGTTATGACTTTGAAACTGGAATTGTAACGTGCACTCGGGACATTCTCTGGAGCTGTAACTTGTGGCGAATCTTTACTTTGTAAGTTGGAGAAGTGACAGTGACTTCTTCCAAAAGACAAATTCACAGGTGAGCGAGCAAAACAATTCACACACACAGCTGTCATATTATACCAAAAGAGAAAACTTTCCAGTATTTGCACTTTTATAATGCCATGAATTATGAAGTCGTCCTTGATGTCCTATTAGGAATGAATGAATCTACCTTCATAGGTGTTCTTGTGCCCTCAGGCCACGGTTCTCTTTCAATCGAGTAAATCAGTTTTTTGTCATAAAAAAAAAAAAGTAAACTGAAATGTATTAAGTGTTATGATTGTTTAGTTTTAGTTAAAGTTATGTAACCCTAGAAACTCACGGATATGCAAAAACATTCTTTCGCTCCCAACTGGCAAAGGTTTCTGTATCTACAGAAATTCTGCTGCTTTCAAGGCCAGAAGGTGTTGCAGCAGCAGGAGCCAGCAGGTGCAGTCTTATATAACAGCGTTCAAGACCTCTAACCCGTATTACACATGTGGGTCCAGACCTCACCATGCTGTGAATCGTTCACGTGGGTCACAGGTTACAGCGCAACCCTTTTACACTGACACCCATCCTGCATCCCAAGCGAGCCCAGTGCTTGGTATGAAGAGAGATACAATTCAAGGCAAGGTGAGCCCCTTTTCTGAGTCATTTTGTATTTGCGGGGTATTTGAGGTTATTCATATAGAAAGGCCTGCAAAAAAAATAAGGGCTTATGAATAAATTCAGACTTTTCTTTTATAGATTTTCCAGTCTGTGATCTTTTTACACATTTTACGTTATACTAAAATAATATGGGTATGAATATTAGACATGTTTTATACATACATGCTGTTGTTTTGATTACACATAAGAAAGTAGAACATTCAATTCATCAACAATATCAACAATGCTAGGCTGTGTAAACTGACGTAATCTCAAAACTAGTCATTACTTTCAAACATTGCATTAATACTCATTTTAAGTTTAATTTAAATTTAATTTATAATCTAAATGAATTCTGTTGACATCCTTGTCTCACTTTGGCTGCTAAGCTAACCCAAGCTAACTAACTAACAGTTTATCAGACTGCCAAAGACAAAGGTGCAAGATATAGATTGATGATTTGCTTAAGAGATGTTTGACAAGTTGGGAAGGAGAATGTGTTGAATATTTGCTAATATTGGAGTCAACTTGACTGCTATCAAATTAGCTAAAGCTGGGTTCTTTGACCACCGAAAGACTCTTTGACCACCATTTTCTTTGTTTTTGAACATCAAAAAGAAGCAATCTAACATGTTAACTTCTTTGAATAATGTAACAATACACATCTCAGCAAACAAACAAGAGTAATGAACGGTGACCCAATTAAGGTAGTCCTTGACCTAATGGCCATAATTTAGCATTATGACCATGGTTAACCAAACAATATTAACATAATATCAGTTTGGAATGAATACTCTTTAACAAGTCTCACCCTCAAGCAGTATACACAAGTTAGCTCTTCTGCTGCTTAAAGTAACTTGGTGACATGATGATGAATGTCACAGTGTTTATTGCAATTAGTTAATTGCAAAGGAAGCACATCAGGATGCAAGTATTACCAGGGGAGAATTAAGTGCATCAGGGATGTTGCTAGTGCAATTGTTTTTCAGTTTGTATAGTTTTTAATCCAATGAGGAATATCAGTCATGTTGTCCTTCTGTCAGGGGCGACTTTTGTGTTCATGTAAAAGCTGGTTAATAGACTCGGATTGATACGATTGTCATTAAATCCATTCATAATGGCGTTAGATATAACCGAGACAAGCCACTACCATATTTTAGTGTTTAAAACACATTTACATAAAGCCTGTCCCTTCTTGTTTCAGTATTTCTACTTTGATTTCTTTGGCAGATGAAGTCATAGATACCAGATACGTCTGTTTCACTCAGATTGACTGCAGCTGACGCAGCTCATTGGGCCATAACATTTTGTCATTTTGTGCCAGCGTCTCTGCCAACATCGCGACTGCTTTAATGGAGGGATTTGCATTCCGAGGCTTGTCACATCGAATGTTCTCCTCACAAACAAAAGCAAATGTGACAAGAGAGAAGTTTCCATCGAAGAACTAAGGATTTTGAAATCTCGCACCTGTGACAAGATTTGAAATAAGGAACAAAACTTTTAAGGAATCTTGATAGTGTGTGCGTTCAGTTTAAAAAAAAAGCTGTGTTGTCGTCTGTATTGCATTTCTATCTGAATCCAAGCTTAATTCCTTTAGTAAGTGGTGATAATCACATGTGACAGCTGCAGGATGTTCATCCATTTCAATCGGTGGAATCATCGAATTGAAACAAAACATAACATCTTACTTTAAATCATATTTTCCACAGCTTGTTATATGTTTATGTCAAAAGGTATACAGCATACATCATTCATGACTCGTCACCTACTGCATCAACAACAATACTCACAAACAGACCCACGCAGAGTTCGGCAAAGCAGCATTTAAATGCACAAAGCAAGAAGACGCAGTCGAGGCAGATTTCTCACCTCTGTACAATGCTGTTTTATGAGTCTCTGTATTGCTGGGGAAAGAAATGCTGACACTGTATCAAAGGCTAAATAGCTACACAATGCAGTTCAGCGCTGGGCTCGGCTTGCTGTTTGAGCCGCACATCATGTTATTTCCTTGTGGCACGCCATGTTGTTCGATCATCAGCTCTGCTGTGAGCACACGGAGAGAGGCAAACTGCTTGTTTGTGAATACCGTTTTATTAACTGTAAAAGGTGCAGTAAATGTCATGTTTTCCATGATGGATTTCCCCCAAAAGCAAAAAACCCCATTAAGCCCTTCCCAGAAGGTTATGTTTTCCACGGAGAGGGGCCTGAAGGAGAAATCAAATTTCAGGATACTGAATCCCAAAGGCCGCGTAGAGACTGGCACCTACTGATTAGTTCTCGTTTCTCTGTCCTTAGCGCCAGACAATAACCTCCCTGCTGTGAATAATTAAGGTTTGCAGGCACTTTGCTCTCTTGTTCCCAGTGCAGGATCACTAGACATGTCTCCGAAGACAAGCCTCTTTGCACATCGCTGGAAATTTCATTTGCCGAGAGCAGACATGTTGAGAGGTGTCTAGAAAAAAACCAACTACTTTAGCCACTGCAATGCTACTGGACCTTCACTTAGCAGATTTGGCAGAGGTCTTAGGTGTCATACCCCCCCCCCCCCCATCTGAGGCAGGGTGGTTGATGCTGCTCTGAGTGACAGGATGAACAGACGAAGCAAAGCAAACACAGTGAAACCTTAAATCAGTACATTTTAAAGTTTACCTTGTCCTTGCTAGAACACATGCACCTTCAAAAACCTAGTTTAAGAATCATTTGTGAAAAATATAAACGTATTCAGTATTTTTGAGGATTCTAAAGTTTTCAAAAGTACTTTACTGGAATATTTCCAAACTTTTGTAATATTGATTATGAAACGAGACTTGGTGTTCTCTCAAGAAAACCATCAGTTATGATATACCAGGTTTTAACGTATATGCTGCATTAGCCTGACATTGCCAGACCAAAGTGCAGATGCGAATTAGTCTGGAACCCCTGAGTTCCTTTTCTGTTTTTTAGCGGTTTATTAAAGCGGGACGTAGCACTGAGCGACCACTGATCAGGTTCGCCTTGTGTAGATGGCCAATTACAGCTCAGTAGTACCATCCAATGACAGCACATTGGGGCGAGACGTGGCTCAAATCAAGTGGGAAACACCTACGTGATGGAAAAAGATGGACTGGACAGAGATGAGCTAGTATTTTATGAGTTGGCATTCATAACTTTTGCCAAATCCGGCAGAAGTACTGCAAACACGTCTTTCTTCTCAAAAAAAAACTTTAAAGTGCATGTGATTGTTCTTCTTCGAGCAAATATATCATGGACTGTAAATAAGAAATGGCCGTGACGTCACCAACATGATGAAGCCTTGAGTTAACATTGTACTTGTTGCCATTTTGTTTTTTTGCATACCAGAAGTGACAGGAGAGGGTGGAGCTAAGTACAACCGAACGCTGAATAAGACATTTTTGAGGCGACCGAAATGTTACAGTTAACTTTCATGAACTGACAACACACTGTGAAAGGGTTAAAGTTGTAAGATGGAAACACGGACAACTGTTGGACCGAAAACGCCACGGTAGCGACCTGTCAATCACATGGTCGCCCCGCCCTAAAGCATCCCCTGCTTTATGGTCTATTTGACTCTAAATGGACCATAATGTACTAAATGAACATCATGCTGTATTGAAGAAGACTTGAAACTAGAGATTGAGACCATAAACTCATGTTTACAATGTTTACTGAGGTAATAAATCAAGAGAGAAGTAGAGTAATGTTCCTCATTGATTTTTGCAACCAGAAGTCGCCCACTGATGGCCATTCGACAGAATGCAGGTATAAGTCACTTCTGCATTGACTTCACTTTTCAGACCCGGAGGTTGCCGCCTGGAAAGTACACAGTTCTCTAACTGATGCAATAGCAGCTTCAACAGAAATTTCTTTTGGAAATTGGTCCAAAGCAGAAAGGAACCAGGCCCATATGCCAGAGCAAATAAAGCATGAGCTTACAGATTGGTCTTGTTCCCAGGCAAAAGCTGCACATCTTTATGACATTGAATTGGGCTGCTGGGGGGTGTATGGAAATGGGGACATATAAAGGCTCAGTCTACACACTGAGCATCTCCACCTTTTATCCGCTCTGCGCACCTTGCATTTCTTGGTAGAAAAGCCCTTAGCACTCTGTGTTTAAAAATGTCAGAGCAGAGGGATGCCTTACTCATTGCACCTTTCTGCTTGCTGCACAGTGAGATGAGGCCTTTCTAGTCTTAGATTTGTTGCACACAATTAAAGTGGAAGACCAGTTGGTGATGGTGGCACTTTTTCTATCCCATTTTTTCACCAACGGAGAAAAATAGATGCTAAATACAAAGAGCTTTGACTGAAATAGATGAAGCCTGTGTTTATCTTCCTAACAATATTAGTAAGCTTATTAGATGTTTACTTTGTTGTGGCCTGGTGATGGAATAACAGTCTCCAGCACGTCTGCCAGTGCTATCTTTTCAAAATAATGGCATGAGTAGGTGCACTCCCAGAGCCACCGAAAATCCACTGGTGGAAGTATTGGGATCCTTCACTTAAGGGAAAATGCCAATTCTACAATGAAAAAAGTATATGTTACAGATAAAAGTCAAGCACTTACTTAAGTATATGAATATTATCAGCTAAATTTACTGAAGGTAAATATTGCAAAGAAATTGGCCCCTGTGACTAATCTACTATATGTTTTATTGTTCTGTTATGCAAAGCACATGGGCACCCTTAATCTTTGTTTATACTCGTGCTTGGAGCCGTAGCGCGAGTCTCTGCAGACGACGCGTGAGCTAAGAGTATGTGCGGAGGAGTTATGAGCTGTTCGATGCATTATTCTCAAACGCTAGAGGGCATTCAAACAAAATGATTTGTGAGGAATCAAAAAGACAACAAGTGTAACTCAGACTGTTACACAAGCCGTAAACCAACATCCACAATGTAGAGGAGGGATTGTAACTAGAAAATGCATTTCCTGCTGAAAATGCGTTGGAATGCTGAAAGCTGAAATTAATTGTCAAAAAATTGCTGAAAATTAAGAAATGGGAGACTACCCGTCTGAAAAATGTTGAAGCTTGAAAGCATTTAAACTGCACTGCTGAAAACCCTTGTAGTTGAAATGTCTCACTATGGTGTCTGTAGCTGAAAGTATGAAGAAGGCTTTGAAAGTTGAAGAAGTTTAACAGGATTTGAAGATTTTCTCCATAGAGATCCCATTAAAAAAAAATTGCAAAAAGCTTAATAATTCAAAAAGTTGAAAGATTACAAATATGAAAAGTCATATCACCCTCTCCTGAAAGAGCTGAACATTTTGATATATTCAAACGGTTTCTGTAGCTTAAAAAAATTTCAGCGGTAGTGATATTTGTTGTAGTAGTTGTAGTTGTTGTAGAAGTATTATTAGAAGTATTAGTAGCATTTGAATAAGTACGAGTTGTAGCAGTAGTGATATTTGTAGTAGCAGTAGTAGTAGAAGTTGTAGTCGAAGTATTAGTAATTAGAAGAAGAAGTAGTAGAAGTAGTATCAGTAGTGGTCGTAGTATTTAATATAACAGTAGTAGTAGTAGTAGTAGTAGTAGTAGTAGTAGAAGAAGTAGTAGTAATAGTAAAGTCAGTTTTTGAAGTAGCAGTAGTAGTAGTAGTACTAGTAGCAGTCATACTAATAGCTGTAGTAGTAGCAGGAATAGCAGTAGTAGCAGTTGTGGTATAATTAATAATAGTAGTGGTAGTGGTAGTAATAGCAGTAGTGGTAGTAATAATAGTGATGGTATCAGTAGTAGTAGAAGTAGTAATAGTAGCAACAGCAAAAGTTGCAGTAGAAGTAGTAGTAGCAGTAGTAGTAGTAGTGATACTAGAAATATTAGTAGCAGTAGTTGTCGCAGTATTAGTAAGAGCATTCATTATTTCAACAAAAAAGCCTAATTTTGAGCTTAACGTTTAATACAGTTAATCCATGAGGCTTTTATTTTGAAAGGGTGGGACTGGGTGGGGGAGAGAGGGGGAGAGGAGACAATCTTAATGTTTGACACACAAACAGAGGTTATTAAATGACAGGCTTGATCACAAGCATTTCAGTTAGAATTCACTCTTTGGGGCTTTTATTTTGAAATGGGGTGTGGGCAGGGGGGGGGGAGAGGAGAGGAGACATAATCATAATGTTAGATGAACATAAACAGGTTATTAAATGACAGGCTTCGTCACAAGCATTTCAGTTAGAATTCATTTTGTGGGGCCTTTACTTTAAAATGGGGTGTGTGTGTGGGGGGGGAGTCCTCTTAAAATCGCTAAGACCTGAATGACTGTATGAGAGAGAGACACAGAGAGAGAGAGGATGAGTGAGTGAGTGAGTGAGTGAGTGAGAGAGAGACTCTGATCTCTCTGGCAATCTTTCTCATTTGGAGATTGTCCTGTGTTATATCTTTTACAGCTTACATGACTATTGTCCTGCTCTGCCATGTCTTTCCTCGTCTCTCCCTCTTGTGTCGCGGTGTGTGTAAATGTCACTCGAATCAGGAAACTTATCAGAATACCCATATTTGATTGGCTGAGCTGCATCACGTATATCTCTAAATCATGTGTGTGCGGCTTTTATTTTAAAATGGGGGGGGGGGTCCTCTAAAAGTCTCCAAGACCTGAATGACTGTATGAGAGACACACACAGAGAGAGAGAGAGAGAGAGAGAGAGAGAGAGAGAGAGAGAGAGAGA
>NW_022280046.1:7341578-7344544 GCF_004355925.1 Anarrhichthys ocellatus
AGAGAGAGAGAGAGAGAGAGAGAGAGAGAGAGAGAGAGAGAGAGAGAGAGAGAGAGAGAGAGAGAGAGAGAGAGAGGAGTGCGTGTGTGTCTGTGAGTCTGTGTGTTTATCAACATCACTAATTAGCTTAATGGGCTAATGGGCTTAACAGCATTCCAACAATTATTTTGATCCAAGATAACAAAATAAATATGATGTGCATGAAGTGCATATATTGCTTGCTCTATCAAAAAAAGCACATTAAAGTCAGATTTATGAGGTCATTATCTTCCCAGGACCAGCATTTTGTAGAACTTAAAACAAATTTAAGGAAAGCTGATTACTTTTATTCTTCATTTTTCATGGTCCTGGCTTTCCTGTTTTCATGCGTCATGTCTGGTTTTACTTCCTGTCTTGGTTGGTTTTTCCCGCCTTTTTGATTCACTGCCCTGATTTGTCACACCTGTGTCTCATCACCCTGCTTTCCTTGTGTATTTAGTCTGTGTTTCCTCTCTTTCAGTGTATTTTCAGGCATTTCTTCCTGGTCTTCCTCATGTCATATTTCTTCATATTTTGTTCTTGTTTTTATTGGTGTTTTTCCTTTTGTACTTTGTATTTCCTGAGCTCGCTCCCTCAGTTTCTGTTTCCTGCTGAAGCTAGCCTGTTGATTTTACCCGCCTGCCTGGTGTCTTGCGTTTGTGTCCACCTTTTGATCTGAAACCATAACAGATTTGCCCCAGAATGAACTCAATAGAAAAGTTATAAATTGTTAACTTCACAGACAAATCGGAGGTGAGTTCTTAGTGTCATGCCTCAAATAAAGAAGAGCTCTTCCATTGTGGTAACATATAAATGCCACGGCATATAATGCCATAATCAGAGGACTGTATCACAGTAAAATTGTTTTCACACATAGTCTTGGTCATTAACTGACTATAAGGGCGTTGCATCACAACTCAGATGTCAAATGCCTCTGATTTCTAAGACCTGAGCATGTTTTAGAGTTATTATTGGTGCATTAATGATCCAATATTTAAAATGAACAAAAGGGGCTTCTTGTGTGTTTGACGCAAGGTGTTATCAGAACATTTGAGGAATTTTAAGCTATTAAAGTAATACAATTTATGAATGACAAGCCCTGAAATGGTAACAGAGTTGTGTAATGAGATCTCAAACCAGTCAAAACAAGTCTTTCAGGTCTTTGAATGCTGAACAACATCCAACATTTAATTATTCTCTTTTCAAAGCTGTAATAGCAGTCTTTTTTAGCAAATGTAACCAAGTTCGGATGAGCATAGTGGGGAAATATGCAAACAGGCAAGGGAAAAGGGAGTCAATTCTCAAATAGATTACATTTCTCAACGTCCTCATTTTTGCAACTTAAGTCTGATTCCAGTCCAATAAAGTTATTTTGCAATTTTTGTGTTGTCTTAAAGATTGTTTTGCATCTCTAAACACAGGTCCGTCACAGTGCATTACTTCTATACCAACAGCATTCTTGCTCACATTGGTTAAAGCAGCAATGAATTCCATTTTCCCTCTGGGAATGGGGTGCAGCAGCTTTCCCCCCCCCCCCAGAAACCTTCAAAGGCTTATTGTATGCGAGCGTGTAAGACTTGAGTCAGAAGGGGAGAATCAAAGCATGCTGTCCGTAAAAGCTGTTCCATGTCTTTCGATTACAGTACAACACAGCTGCTCCCTGAGACATCAAAAGGCCAGAAATGCCAGGTTGAATCATGCTGCAACGAGGATGAGTAGGTTTGTTTTTTACCCCTAGACCGAAAGAGAGCGGGGTTGGCAAAGTCACGGGGTGTTTACAAGCCGGTGTTCACTGCTCTTAAAAGGGATGCATGAGGAAGTGGGCTTAATGATTTATTACCTCATGGCCCGATGGAAATCAGAATGGATTTTAGAATCTGCTCAAGTCTTAAAGCCAGACCTGGAAAAAAGTGATTTATGAAAGTGACGGCGGTTGCCCCACGAGTTCCACTGTGCGTCTTAGCGAGCGTGTGTGAGGCGGCATCTTGGCCTCATTAAGCACATCCAGGTCATGTACAGTGCAGTGCATTTCAATTTTATTTGTACGTGATTGTTTCATGAAATGCTGTTATATGCCCGTGTCATTATGCCGTTTGACAAGGATGAATCACAGATATGTATCCAAAGAGTTATGCAAGCATATCACATGGCATAGCATAATAGAGATGGAGACGGTAAAAGGGTTGCAGGTCATGGATGCTTCTAATGGTGTTTCTGTTATGAACAATCATGTATATTGTGAGATGGGGTGTTTTTGACAGACTGATTGACAATATTAATGTTTAAATCGAATAAATAAGAAAAATAGTTCATAATTCTTGGAAGTGTAGGAGTGTGGATTTTCTTTCAAGTCCCCAACTCCTCCCTTTTGAAGTAAACATCCTCCCGCTGGTGTTCAGACACTCGCTTCAAAACAAAAATCCAGGCAGGAAATTGTTTCTGTGATTCTATTTCTCTCAGCACACAGTCAAGTGTTGGTTCAGTCCCTCTTATTGATCAAAAACCTCCGTCGAACCCCTGCAGATATGTATTGCTGTCTTCTGGATTCCAGTGGAATTGAAGCTGTAATTTTACATCAGAGGCCCAAACCCCATGGAGTTCTCTCCCCCCCCCCCCACACACACACACATATTTCGTATTTCTGTGAGATCACGTTGGTTATGCAAACAGTATGTGCAGCAATGAGAAAAGTATAACTGACATTCACAAACATAACAGTTCCATCATTAAATTGCATTCAGTGTTTACGTGTGTGTGTGTGTGTATATATATGTGTATATATATACATATATATATATATGTATATATACATATATATACATATATATATATGTATATATATACATATATATACATATATATATATATATATACATATATATATATATATATACATATATGTATATATATACATATATATACATATATGTATATATATACATATATAT
>NW_022280046.1:7354544-7489439 GCF_004355925.1 Anarrhichthys ocellatus
ATATATATATATATATATATATACATATATACATATATATATAGAAACACACATTACTTCAATATTCAAATTCATCTATATTATATACAGGATATGCATTAAGAGACCGTGGACTCTCTGGAGAAGTGATACGAGCTGCATAAATTCATAACAGATGGCATGCTATTACTATTTTGAATACATCAGAAATAAGATGATCTCAACAGGTTTATACGTTCAGAAAGCACCTTCTGGTGACAGTGAGACAGTGAGAGCTTCATAAGGGCTTGGAAGAGTATACTCAACAGGTGTCCATTGGCCCTTATAGATATTACAATACAAAACGTAATTAAAGATGAGTGCATGCTACAAGGGAATTAGAAGGAAAGAGACCTTTGATTGACAATCCGCAAGAGAACAGCCACAGAAACATGAATGACTGATATCATTTTCAACCATGAAAATGATATCAAAGACATTTTAATGAAAGAGATTTCCACAGTGGTAGCATCTAACTCCAGACCTTAGAACTGCTGTAAGAAGTCTGCAGATACACACAAGTGTATATATTATAGATTGGCTTAAATCTAACACTCATGCGGATTTCAATTATGCTTGAGGTGGTGCTTTATTTTCTAAACTTGACTCGAGTGTGCTCCTTCCTGAGGAGTCGTTTACGAATCTGCATCGCAGTAATCTGCTTTTCCTGGCTCCCTGCTTCTATAATCATAACAGTTTTTGGACTGTTATGCCCTGTTTAGAAATATCAAATGCCAATAAAGGAATTTCATTATCACATGGTGACTGAATTTCAGTCTGTATAGTAGCTAGCATTTTATTTAAAAAGGGCACAGTGCACATTAATCAACATTCAAACAAATGTAAATGTACCCGGATTAGATCGGCAGTCTTTTGCCCTGATGTTGTGAGGCATCCTGGGATAATAAAAACTCCACAAGCTGCAAAAGCACGGCTTTCCTCACACGTGCGTATTACATGGAATATATGACTAATGGTTGAGCACTTCCACTTTGTTCTTTGGGGGCTGCTGCATGCTGCAGAGATTGTGAGATTGTAAAAAAAAAAATCAATTCTCTCATAGGGGGTTCCATGTTTACTGTGATGTTTACAAATGAAGGGATGGAAAAACAAGCTCTGAATTCAGAATGAAGATGAGTAGATCTGTCTGCAGCAGACAGAGTTTCTAAGTGTATGTAACCCCAACTAATATGCCTTATGGAGTGTTACCCTAAAATGAGCTGTTTGAGTAGACGCACACACACTTTCACCAGCACTGAAGCCCGCCTACCTGCTGCAGGGAACCAAAACAGAGCAAACAAGAACATTGATTCATTCCACGTGTCCAGAGGGTCAACAACTCTTTACGGAGGGTTTTTTTTTCATGGAGGAGGAAGTCTTCTGCTTACGGCGCCAAAGATGGACTTACTGGAACATCAAATCTCAACTGTGAGGAAACTGGCCGTTTGATCTTTGAACTAAATGGCCTAATCACCGCACAGCACACATATATGTATAACGTTGAGCCTTTCGGCTCCGGGCTGTGCTTCAATGCGAACACCTTGCTGGGAAGACTATTGCATGTGACGTCCCATAATCCTCCGTCTTCAACACAGCTTTATTTTTGCTTTTGGCGTCGTCCCTTCCAAGCTCATCAGATCTATGCTTGATTTTTTTTCTTTTAATTCTGTGAAATATTTTCACCAATAAACCTTGTTACACAATATTCCTTGTTTGAAAAATGATAACACTTGAAGCATGGCAAGGAAGTTTAGATCCACCGGCTTTACTTGTTTCCCCACAAAAGACCGATATTAGCACTACAGGCGAACAGCAAGGCTCCTCACTCATGTTCTTTATAATGAACAGATAATAGATAACACAGGAATCAACCTTGTTATTTTGTACCTGAGGCTATTACATCAAGAGTCTATTGTTGGAACATAGAATTGACTGAAAGGAATGCAACACTGTCAAGTTTGTCAAAAAAAAAAAGACGAAAAAAAAGTAGAGAGTGCTGGAGTTGACAGTTCAATCAAATTGTGGGTAATAGTTCATTTTATCTCTGTTCGCGTTCCTGGGGCCGTATCATGACCAGACACCTGCAACCCAGAGAAAATATGAGCACAGTGAGGGGGCATGCAACTTCAAACAGGGCTGGGAATCGAGTCAAAAGATTTCAATCGGCGCTGGCATTATCCCGGCCTGCAGGCATGGATCTGTGGAACTCTTCCGTCTATCTGCGGTCAGACTCGGGTCTCTGCAACACAAGCGAGATAGGTCTTTGTGTCTGTAAGATTTAGTGTCAGGAATAGATTTAACACTCCCATCAAAATTGTTCTGTCGCAGCAAAATGCATTTTAATTTTTGGTGGAGTGACTCTGCTCATGTGATGCTCTGGGACAAATCTGAGCATGCTGGACACAAACTGTGCCTGAGCGCATTTAATGAACATGCACTTGTGCTAAACATTGAAAATTCACATTTGGTTAATTGCTAATACAGGCTGGGGAGGAGGAGGAAGTTAAATGTTTGATAGCAGGCAGCAGTGAGGGTACAGAGCTCAGCGTTGTTGAATGCAGACTGAACGAATGTTTATATGAGGAACAGTGAATCATCCTTTCAATTATGACCCGGTTTATTTGAAGCTGCATTTTGACTCGGGGGGACTACTACCCAACAACCTAACATATTTTAACCAGGAAGTTGTTACAGAGCTGTTGTTTAAACAATTGCTGATTACGTATCCAGCGAATTAGGGGTACATCCCAAGTCTCTTAATTGCATCCACGTTTCCCTCACCTTGCGTCTTAGTCCCTCCCACCAGGGATGCATGGAGAGAAAGAAAACCATGCAAAGAGAGAGGATACAACGAAATATATTTTCGGAGAAATGTGACATCCTTTCCTCTGTACCGTCACGTGAAGCGACATCTGTTTCTGACGACGATGCATTTGTCTTATTTATTAATTATTTGTGTCTGTATGTATGTATGTCTGCTGGTCGCATGTCGATGTGTCCTTGAGCAAGACACTTAACCCCAAAATTGCTCCTGTAGCTGTGCCTACGGTATATGAATGTGATAGGCAGATGGCACTTAGCCGCCGCCCCCTCCCCCCCTTGCAATCAGTGTGTGAATGGACGAATGATGACAAGTAGTGTGAAAGCACTTTGAGTGGTCGGAAAGACTAGAAAACCGCTTTACAAGTACAGTCCATTTACCATTTACTATTTATACATTCATAGAAAATATTTGTTAATAACTTCACAACATGATAATGTTTAGCAGATATAATATTTACCACGGTGACAATCTTAGTTTAGCATGTTAGCATGCTAATAGTTGCTTTATAGCACTAAACAAACTGAAGCTGGCCTCGACCGGAATGTCATTTGTTTTGAAGGTATCCCAAAGTTTTGGATCATTTTATTAAATGTTGACCTGATGGGGGCACTAGATAATATTTACGGGATAAGCAAAGTAATTAGGGTTTATCCTTTTGGAAGCATGGATATCTCCAGAATTTGTTATAGCAATTCTTCCAAGAGTCAAGACACATCACTAGAAGCCAAAATGTCAGCTGATGCAATGCTGCATACTTTACATTCCCCCATGAGAAACCATGTCTGTGGTAATTCTATAAGAATTGTTGTTTTTTGTGCAAGAATTCACAGAGGCAGGGTCTCATTTTGTCGAGTTATTAATATCTGCTGTCAGTAACACATCGGTAAGCAGCAATATAATTTTTTCAATTTATCACTGGAGAAATGACCCATTTGTTTGCTCGTTTCATAGGTTCATTTATAGCTTGGTTTAAATTGTTTTATGTAATTTCCATTATGAAGTGAATTCACATTTTCTACATTATTTCTATTAAATGTGTGTTTTTTTCTACCGTAATGCCTTTCATCACTTCTTATCAGTTGCAGTAACACTGTAGCTGCTTGAGGGAACTTTCTGTATGACTTTTAAACGCTCGTGTGGATTGGGGACCAAATCAGAGTTTGGTCAGGGTTTAACTCTAGGGGATCGTGTGCAATTATGTGCTAAAACTCTCGAGCATCACCTGGCATTACCTGAGTCCCTGCTGGGTCAGGCTTCGCTCCGGTGTGAGAGGGGAAAGTCTAAAAAGAGCTGATGGGGCATGAGGACTCGGTAGCTGGGATAAAATCAGAGAACTGGGGCATACGTAATATTCTGAAATCTAAATGCAAATTGGAAAACCTCCACCACACAAAATGTACATTAGTGGTGTTGGTAAGTTTGCACACATGCGTGTACCCCCATGTGTACTAATTCACTCAGGAGTATTCCGCAATATGTTCAGCAAGCCTCTGAGGGCTGGCTGGAGCATCCTGATAAGGACTGTTAGGTGTAGTGCAGATGTGTAGTGTGCTGGGCTCCAGTGCGTGTATTGTGTAGTTGGTGGTTTGGTATTGGTGTTCTCTCCTGCCTCACCTGTTACTGTGTTATCTGAAGGGACCCAGGGAGCTCCTTAGGGGTGGGTCTCAGTAATGACAATTACGCTTATCACAGCAGCGGGATAGACAGCCCTCCGTCTCAAAGGCTGTTTCATGGACAGGGTTGACTCAAAATTTAGTGGTTCTTCCACAACAATGGAAAGTGATGTTTTGTATGTATAAATTAAGTCTATAGTTCAGTCAACAATAGGGTAAAGGCATTTATGACCGCCAGATTTCACACAGAATCCATTCCTACTAAATAGAATTGTCGCGATCAATATTCGCTGACAGCAGTAAAGGAAATCTTCCTGGAGCACTTGCTTCAGTTTCACCTTGATAAATATGCACATTTGTGCTGCTAACCAGGTGGAAAATACCGTAACAGTGATGACCGTAAGGCATGGTGACACAATCAAGTCAAATAACCGAATAGAAGAAGCTCATTCAGCAGATATTTAACACTTCCTTTATAGGTCATTGGTTATACAAATAGCACTAGCTCCGAGCTTTTTAGATAAATGCTTATTTTTTGTCGGCCTTTTCAAGAGTTTACTACGGTAATTTAGAACACCTCTGTCACATGTATCCTGTTATACCAATCAGAAAGCAGCATTCTTTATAGTATGAATTCACAAGGTAGAGGGAGAGAAGCATCGGGCCCTCGAAAAATCTCTGAGCATAACAAAGTGCAAAGTGCCAAAGAGACATCTTGTGTGAGAGATAATTCACGAACTAGCGAATGAATAAGGGATTCCGTTAACAAGATGAATTGAAGACAATGAGTGGGCTGAATAAAACATTCAAAGACAAATTAGGGGTCTATCTGTCTTCCCTTTTGACTCCAACACTGGCTGCGCTCCAGGCAATGTTTCCGATAGGTTTAAAATGTCTCAAATTCTGGAGCTTGTGAAACACACCCATGTGAAACTTGTATGTGCGTGATCATCTGAACAAAATAAATAATAAATAAATGTTTGAACAGTCAACTGAGCTGCTTCGTGGATGTAAGTTTAGGTTGAAGAGCGTGGATGACGTAAACTTGATTGACCAATGACTCACGTGACTCATGGCTCATGTGACTGAAGACTGAATGGACAAACGTCAACTTTACTTGTAGTTTCGCACGGGCCACGAACAGCTGTCTCCTAGAAGAAAGTCCTGTTTGTAACGCTCAAAGCTTAGCGGAAGTTCACTCAGGACCACTCTCTCTACACTCTCATTCATTCACTGATCTAAATGTTAATCAAACAGATTAACAGATCTGCCTAAGCCAATCACATCGCTGAAATCCTGCTCCTCATCCCATCATTGGATCTGTAGCAAATTATTGTTCCACTCTGTCTCTTGATTAAATATATATACATTTTGTCCAAACCTGGTCAGGAATTCAAACATCTGCGCTGTAGCGGACATTCACCGAGAGATTATAAAACTGAAATCTCTAATACACTTCTTTCAGGAACTGCTCTCATGAACTAAAGGGCACTAAGTGGTTATTTACCATATGCCTGGATAAGCTCAAGATAGGACTTAATTTATTATGCATATAGATGCACACACGTATATCTACATAGGTCTGTCTGTGTCATGGTGTCAGTGTCTATGTTGTGTAATTGTTTGACTCATTTCATCTTTAATTGTTTAGGTTTTATTCAGTGATTTATATCAACTGTTGATACCTTTTTTTTGCAGCTGAGATAGCACACATTTCAAATATGGAGAATTAAAAAGACTATGTGAGTAACTAGTAGTAATTCGGTAAATAAGGTTAAATTAAATAATCAGGATAGATAAGATAGAATTGTTGTTTGCTGTTCCTGCCATCAACTGCACCCCCTTTCTCAAGAAGAAAGGCAACGAGAAGACTTCTCTCTCGGGTCTTATACTCTGGACTGAAGGGTGTCGGCCCTCAACGAAGAAGACGATATCAGAGAAAGACGAATCAACTGCCGCTGAGCGAAAGATGAAAGAGTGCGTTTCAACAAACTACAATCATTCAACCAGATGCAGATTTCCAAAGAGGAACAGCCGCCATTGCATGCATCTTAACCAGCCATCTGCCCATCAAACAATACCATATCCAGGTGTAAATTAGTTTGTGATGTTCGTCGGCCAAATAGAGATAGAAATATCTTTAACCTAAAGATCTAAATGAAATACAAATTAAAGTAATATAAAGGTGCTTCACAAACTTCCCTGGTGCTTCTCAAACTATCAGCTGCTGAACGGTGCATAAATGTGTTGAGCTAAATTTAATGTAAAACTTCAATCGACAAATTGAATTATTCAGTCAATGATGTGAGTCACTGATTCTACTTGGTCACATGTAATCCTTCTCATTTAGTTGTGGTTCATTGTACTCTACATCCTATTCTTTATTCATTCCTTTCATTTTGTTTATTTGATCCTTTATTCATTTATTTTCTGTTCAGTAGTTTAGTTATGTAGTAAGTCAAATACATTTCATTTATAAAGAACTTGATCATTGGATTTGTGTGTATATGAAACAGTTTATAGCATGTCCCTGTACACCTTGAGAATAATTCAGTAGCAACCCCGAGATTAAGATTTGATGAATATCACATTTTGTAGTTTTCAAAATTGAATCTTATGTTAAATTACGTTTGTCAAACTAATGGTGGCTTATGGCGTAAGCTAAGTACCATCATTCTTTGATACGAATTTATAGTGTAGTTACATAAATTGACATTATTAATTATTATTTATTAAATATGCTACCAGCAACAACACTACAGCGCCAAGCATTGTCCATTCACTCGATTAATGGACTTTTTTGGAGCCATTTTGCGATTTCTCGATGCAACGGCAACGTGCTGAAAACCCATTTTGCACGTTTGTTGAATACAGTATGTGATATCACATCTCCATGCCCAAGTGCTCCTGGCAGGAGCCTTGGTGTGAAGCAATATTACCATGGTAACAGCTCTCAAAGCAGCCGTTATGTAGTTATACGTGTCCATGAAGAACACTCAATTTGCCTGCATCCACTTGTTGAGCGCCGGGGCCTGGCAGTGGGCTGCTGGCCTGCACCCACGGTGAACATGCTGCTAAGAGTATAAGATACCCTGTGGGGCAGGGTTACAATAGAGAGGGCATCAACATTTCATCTAACACATCTAATGGGGGGGTGGGGGGGGGGGATTTCAATTGTCCAACTGAAATGATAAGCAAGAAAGAGTGCCTAAATGCTGCTTTTGTTTTACAACATCATCTTGGCTCCTTTCCTGGAATGTGAACGTGGTCCTAGGATAATGGAGGCATCGTTATCATACAAGAGGGCCCCTCTCATGTGAATACACTGTCAGACAAATGGCATGAAGCAGTTAAAAGGAAACATTAAATTGTAAACAATAAAAGGACAGAGAAAGCAGGGAGAGCAAAAAAAGAAAGAGACATTCAGAAAATCTCTGCAGAACTTGTATTTTCACTTATCACATTGTTTCTTTACACCCTCCTTTTCCTGAAGGGTGAAGTATGAAACACTTTTGTGGGAGGATCGCTGTCAGTGCATCAATGTGGTTTGCAAGTCCAGCAATAACAGCTAAAACTATGAATGAAAACATTTGTACATTTTTAAAGGAGTGTTATGGATATTTTTTTTCCCAACGAGGTATATGCCACTTGGAGTTCGACCACACAGGTGCAAGATGACAAACGTGCTGAATGACAAGGACCCGTCCCCATCGATCACAATTTCGAAACGTAGTTGTGGAACAAACAAATGATGAGGAGGTTCAAACTACACACAGCGCTAACAAAGATTGTGACCAAAGTGCAAAGAACATAGAGATTAGACACCAAATCAAATGTAATGAATTTCAACATGTAATCCAACCTAAACAACAACATGTTTGTTTGTCATTGGCATTTTTTTTGTATCATGCATGAGTTCCAGATTGTGGGTGACGCGATTTTCTCTGGTGGTTGTGCGTAATTCTGCTTACCAACAGTTGGGGGCTGTAACACTCAAAGAGGAATAGCAGTGCACCAGTGCACCAGGACTACTAGCTTGTTACTTAAATGTAAGGAATACACAATTAAAAATGTAAAAAAAAAATTCAACATGTGTGTCATGCCTCAGGGATACATATCAAGCATTTTGGTGATCAACACTGAATGAAAACATTACATTGGTTGTTGGGTAATGGCAATGGCTTGACCGAGGAAGGGGCCACAAGACATGAGCTTGAACAATATTTATTTAGATTTTATGTGATATGGTATTATATGTCTGCACCATCACAGCCATGATCAATGCCACAATAAAAACATGATATAATCCATCACAATTTGCCTTGGACAGAGGCTTGTCCAGGGACCGCACAGCAAGTAAATCAGTCAGCAGGCCTCGACCCACAATGCTATTCTACGTAGTGAGTGCACCGTAGAATAAAACATGTCCTTGTGTTGTCAGGATAGTTAGCTAGCGAGCCTCTCAGTTTCAATCCAGGAGTTTGCTGGGAAGAAGACCAGGAGAGAGCACTTCTGGAGGTAAGGCAAGATAACAGTTTTTATATTTGTTTGTTGCTCGTGATGAATGCAGGTTTTTGATTAGAAAGACTCTTCTTGGCTGGTAACCTAGCTTAGTATTTACTTGGGGCTGTACCAACATCTTCTTTTTCATCCAAAGCTTCCATTTAGGCTTGTGGATAAAGCTTTGAATGTCTGTTGCCATATGTTATGCATTCACAACCCTAAAAAATGAAGTGGGAGAGCAAACAGTTTTTTGACCTCAGTGACAATGTTGTTTTTGCTGAACGCCAACAAAAGTGGGATTGAATCAGATATTTAATTTGATTAAAAAAACATTGTGAATTTTGGAAATTATTACATTTATCTTTTTTTTATTTTTTTCAATTAACTCACTCTGGAGTTATTGGAAATGTTTTCATCACAAGAGTCAAACAATGTTACGCAGCCACCTGCACTGGTTGGTGGCCACGAACAGTATAACAAGTGTTTTCTCCAACTGTGCAACCTGGTTTAGACAGAATGAATAGACATGCAAACAAAAAGATAAAGAAGCTGTGCAGTATTCTAAGGTTGACTTCGAATTTGGATGTCAACATTCCGTTCACGCTTTGTTACTGTGGCATATTATAAAGAGAGGTAAGGGCCTCCAAAACATCTGTAGCCCCAGGGTCTCAAGTAAACTAGAGGCATAGAGACAGGAGTCTGTGTACACAATCCACAACTTCAGTCGATGCCTGATGATTGAAAAGGCTTTGTGAATCTCTTTAACCTCCCGCCCCCCCTCTCATTCCCCTGTTACCATGCAGGTTGGTGCCAACTCTGAGAGCAGAAAATAGTAGCCTGGAGAAAAAGACTTGGTCGTCCTAACAGAATAAAAGATCTTTACAAGGGCACCCAAGTCTTTTGCTGTCCAGATTACTTATGTGAAAAAGAAAAAAAAAGGAGGAAATATGAGAATCAAAAAGGATATGAAATCCACTGGGATCTAAGGAAGCACTTTTGTGGCCTGCCAAGCTCTGAGTTGCCTGTAATGACACAATTAATTCCCTCACCTCTTCAGCAGCAGCAGCAAAAAGATGAATCAAAGAACTTCTGAATACCAGCTTCACTGGCCTCTCAAACCTCTCAGAGTAATGACCCAGCATATGAGTTTGTGACAAAGAAATCTGTATAATAAGATCACCAGAGAAGCTATTGAATGAATATATATATATATATATATATATATATATATATATATATTCCCCCCATTCTTTAGCGTAGTTCATTTCAACACTTCAAATTGCCTATAAAACGAGTATCGTCTTACAATAGGCATACAGGGTTAGACTGTGCTTGGCATTTAGAGCCCTAAATGCCAAGCCCTACAGAGAGATATTCAAGCTGTTTATCCAATCCACTGTTTGTTGAGCACAGACCACAAGAACATCTTTTGTAATATAGTGTCCTTCCTTTACGCATACAAATCTCTATTACCATACCTTTGATGAAGAACCATTATTCTTCTTAATTTCACAGGGCCAGAATACACTTAACACATTATGAGCTCTTGAGAAGCAGCAGAGGATATTAAACAAACACGCAGCAGGTGGTGTTCTGCCACTTCGGCGACACAAAGCACAATGGAAGATTCTAGAAAAGAAAGAAAAAAGCGTTTTTCACTGATCAACTGATTAGGTAACGACACCAGCAGAAATACAGTATATCTCCTCTCCTTGAAAGATCTGCTCCTCTTTCATCCGTTGCAGTTTACGCCCACTCCTGTGCGCCGTGTGCAGCACAGTGGCAGAGGGCCTGCCTCTCTCTTCCCTTTGACACGCTTCCACTTTTTTTTCACATCGGGAGGACCCCTACGTTCAAGAGAATGTGATGGAGATGGCTGCGGGGTTGATTGAGGACACAGCGGGGCCATGTGTGTTAAAGTGCCGTGATCAATCGTGGGATTATGGATCAGAGAGCCTAGCCGAATATCGACTGTGAAATGGGGATCACTCCTGCATGAGCAAACACAATGGCGACACCCGTATCACACAAAAACGTATTTCAGTCACTCCCAATGGATTAGTTGCATGCACAGCACATAATACAGTGTAGAGTAGTGTGCAAAGATTACAGTATTAGCATACCTGACATTCTGCACAGTAGGTTCTAAATCATTTTAGGCGTTACGTGAATGAATACACTGCATTTGTCTCGCATGTCTCTTTAAAACATCTCTTGTACTATCGTTTGGCACGCTGCTCTACTAGAGGCATCGCATGATATTCTTCCAAAAGATTCATTCCCTTTTGGTGTTTTGATAAAGCTGGGGGAGAGTGTATCCAATTGGGTAGAGATATGGTGGCTGAGACAGTCATAGCATATTATTCTTACAATTTTCCCTCACACAAAACCATTCATTTTAACGTGTCACAAACCGAGAGTCCTTGCTGCTTGGTACTTTGAAACCCTAACCATTTTTTTTAAGTGTATTTTCTTTTCACTTGGGCATTGATGGTATATTAGGCAGTTACCAGTGGTGGAAGTCAAATCAAATAATTTACTTAAGTAGCAATACCATAGTAATGTCTGCCTGAGCAGAGAATGAAGTCTGAGGATGTTTTGATCAGAGCTTCTTCTTGCTCAGTTTGCCGCTCTGCGCTGCTCTCATATGACAGTTTAGAGCTGACACCGCCATCCTGACAGACGGTGTCGCCTGGGAAGCATAGCACTCACCCTCCAGTTCCCCTCAGGTAAATACTGTTAACTCTGTCAGCCTGTTTGCACTGTTGGCGCTGATAGCGTTGTTAACGGCCACCAGATATGCCGTTGCACGTTGAGAGGCAATCAAAACGCTCACAATCTTGTGTTTAGCACCTTTTAAGAGTCAAAAGTAGAAGTATCCAACATGCAGAGTTTGTACTTTTATATTATTGGATAGTTATGATTGATGTTTTAATTTCTAAGCACTACTTAGATGTTGTATTTGGTTAAGGTGGGGCTAATTTGGACTACTTTTCCATACTTTCGTTAGTTTTACCTGTAACAATGGATACTATTTTGTAAACGAATCATATGTTGTAAAATCTTGATTTGATAAGTAACTGTAAGTCTTAAATAAATGTAGTGAAGTGAAATATAAATCAGCATGACATGGAAATACTCAAGTACCTCAGTCCACTGAAGCTACTAAAACCCATTTCACAGCAGCCCCATGTCTAAACGCACCTGGTGTGGACACTGATGGAGAACTGCAGCTGCTGCTAATGGGCTGCTGCTCACATGCTGCTTTGGTTACATGGCTGATGACAAGGTGCGAGATTCATACCGTGTAGCTGCGGCATCATTACAGCCAGCGACCTTCCTTTTCTTCCCATGTTGTCTCCCACGAATATTTATTCTTTATTTTTCCTCTCCTTTTTTCCCTTTTCTCTCAAGACTCCTTCGACTAGCGTTGCTGCTCCTCCCACAGTTTCGTTAGGACACATCCGAACGTGCAGCTGCCTGAGAACACCTGGACTTTAGAGGATCAATTACCTGCTGCAGGTATAGGCTGCACGCACAGATCAGCATTACATCGGTTGTTGGCTATACATAGCATGCACAGTGAGGTTTTTTGTGACTGAATGGAGGGGTGTTTTGCACACTAACGCAGGTGTCAATATAGTATTATATTTGGGCGGCAGTAAAGTGAGCAAATAGGGGAAATGGACACACACAAGATACCTTTTCTACATTATTGATTTTCCATTTTCTTGAAGAAAATTGCTTTTATGCACCGGTCCACTGCTACTCTAAGTACCTCCACTTGGTCATGGAAGCTCTTTCCTTCCCTGACATTCTGTAATTCTCCACATTCTTTGGCAGCGAATAATTCGAGACGATTGCTGACCAGACAAAATTTGCACTCCTGTCAACTCATCACATGCCCCATTAAAACCATCAGCTCTGAATTAAAATCATTAATGAAGCCAATCATGGGGGTACAATAGACTACTGGCTTTCTGACACGAGGAATGCAAAAGCAGCAGATTGAAGATCACTTACAAGATAACTCCAGTCACTCATGCCTGCTCACAATAAGGCTTGTACTTGACCATGTTGGGGGGCAAGTACATGCAAATTGAAAGGTTTTAATGGGCAAGTTTATGATGTTCTAAGGTACCCAAGCCCTAAGAGTTTTGATTAGGTGCCACCACTCATTTGGAATTTGAAAAACAATCCTATACCCCCCAGACTTTTTTCTATACTCCGATAACTTTTCACAACTTTCTGTTCATTCATCTGTCAATTAGAAAGCGCACCCTAGAGGGCCTTGCATTGCATTTTGTCCACTGATAGGGGACCCTAGAAGGCATTGCATTTGGTCCACCTGGAGGGCACACTGGAGTGCCTCGTATTTAGTTTTGTCGTATTTAGAAATTTACACTTGAGACTGCTCATTACCTTGTCTTGCATATTGGCCTATGGTTTTATCTACCATTGTGGCATCCAAGAGGGCACTTATTGTTTGCAGTGGTTAGTTAAAGATGAGGGCACCTGAATAAATAAATGTAGTTTAGATACTGGGGCCTCTTCTGTTCAACATCTACATGCTTCCACTAGCTCAGATTATGGAAAACAACAAAGTGTGTTATCATAATTATGCAGACGACACACAAATCTACATAACTATGTCACCAGGGGACTATAATCCCATAAAAGGGCTGGGTAACTGCATTGAACAAAACAACAACTGGATGTGCCAGAAGTAATTGTTTTTGGTACCAAGGACAAATGATTGGAAATCACCGCTCAGCTTCAATCACTGATGTTAAAACCCACAAACCAAGCCAGAAATCTAGTTGTAGTTATGGATTCAGACCTCAACCTGAACAGACTCATCAAGACAATTACAAAATCAGCCTACTATCACCTGAAGAATATATCAAGGATTAGAGGATTTATGTCTCAACAGGATTTGGAAAAACTCGTCCATGCATTCATCTTCAGCAGACTGGACTAACGGTGTGTTTACAGGTCTCTGTAAAAAGTCTGTCAGAAAGCTGCAGCTGATTCAGAACGCTGCAGCTCGAGTCCTCACTAAGACCAGGAGGGTGGATCACATCACTCGAGTTCTGAGGTCTTTGCACTGGCTTCCTGTCAAACAAAGAATTGACTTTAAAATCCTGCTGTTGGTTTATAAAGCACTGAATGGTTTAGGGCTAAAATACATCTCTGATCTGATGCTACCTTATGAACCATCCCGACCCCTTAGGTCGTCTGGGACTGGTCTACTTTCTGTTCCCAGAGTCAGAACTAAACATGGAGAAGCAGCATTCAGTTCTTCTGCTCCACATATCTGGAACAAAGTCCCAGAAAGCTGCAAGTCTGCTGAGACCCTCAGCTCCTTTAAATCAAGATTGAAGACTTTTCTGTTTGCTGCTGCCTTTAATTGAACCACATTCAATTAATATATTAATCAATTTCCTGCATTTCTGCATTTTACTACTGTATTTTATTTCTTACACTGTTTTTTAATGTTTTAATGACTGTTTTTATTGTTTCAGTGAATGTTCTTAATTGTTTTTAAATCTCCTTTTCTTTTGCCTTATGTTTTGATGCTTTTAATGGTTTTATGTGAAGCACTTTGAATTACCTTGTTGTTGAAATGTGCTATACAAATAAACTTGCCTTGCCTTACTAATATAAAAAAAAAATGTTTTACCATAAAGTGACAGCTTGCTTAGTAATATCTTTCTCTTCAAAACCCAACCCAAACCGAAATGTTGACAAAATCAGCCCAAATTGAATCTACCAGCCCACAGCTACTTTTCCCCACCCTACAAATGCCAAGCTCTTAGCTGTACCACAATCAGGGGTTCACCAAAGTTTTAAGGACCCATCTTCGCTCAAGGCCCATCACTATGGACACTCATTCCTCCTTTGGATCTCAGAAGAGTCTTTAAAAAATCTTTAAAAAAATTAAGTAAACACCTTTTTCTTAACTTATTTTCATTGTTTTTTATTCTTTTTGGTTTGTTTGTTATTCTCTCACATAAAACTTATATTTTAATTGGCACATACACGCACACTGTATTTTATTAATGTTAATTTTCATCTGATCTAGTTTTGTAATATTTATCGGTTGTGCGTAGTAATAAAAAAAGTGTATTTCAGCAGGTCAGCAGAGTTTTTTTCCCCTTTCTTTATTGTTTTAACCTTCTGATGCACATCATGTGTCAAAAGTAACCAGAGCGAATTTTTTAATTTTAATAACATGAATTTCTCAAAAGAAAGTGTATTAGCATCACTTTGAGAGCCCTGTATTACATTCTGTCCACTGGAAGGGCACCCTTTAGAGCCCTGCATTGCATTTTAGCCTCTGAGTGGGCACCCTAGTGGCCTAGGTCCTGGATTGTGTTTGTCCAATGAAAGACATCCTAGAGGGCCCTGCATTGCATTTTATCCACCTGAAGGGCACCCTAGAGCAGTGGTTCTCAAATGGGGGTACGTGAAGGCACTCCAGGGGGTACGTGAGATTTAAAAAATATTTATTTAAAATTAGCATCCTTTGAAAACTCCTTTAAAAATTGTTATTTAATAAATATTCAATGAAATGTAAGTGTAAGTTCATAAACTGAATTTTATATTCAGTAGGCTATTCAATTTCATTATCCTTAAAACCCAGTCTCCCCCATACCAGGATGGTTTGAACCAACCTGGTACACACCACCTGTGAGGATGTGGACAGAGCTCCAGTCAAGTCGGTCATAGTGGGACATTTGATCATCTTGATTCAAGATTTTCCTTCCTACTTACTAAATCTGCACAGCTGGATTGGGTGAGAAACCCATTTCTCTTGTCCAAAGAAAACGGAAGCAAGCTACCTGTCACTTATCAGGAAAAACTCCTGGAAGTGTCGTCTGACCGTGGTCTCCAGGTGAAGTTTGCCACATCCACACTCACACAGTTTTGTGTGTGTGTGTGAAGCAGGACCACCCTGACCTGGGACAGAAAACGTTGGAGCAGCTACTACCCTTTGCCTCCACATATTTATGGGAGGCCTCCTTCTCTGCAATGACTGTGATCAAAACAAAGCAAAGAAAAAGACTGTCCAGAGCAGACTGACAAATATCCTCAGGGAAGCACAAGTTTCTCACAAAAATGTAAATGCAAAAGCACTCAGTTCAATGCAACAATGCAATCTTCAGTGTTGACAGATTAATAAATCAGACACTGATGGCACAGCGCTGTGTATTACATCTTTTTTTCAACCAAAAAACCTTTGCACTGGTTAGGGGGTAAATCACTGAAAAAATGTTGAGAACCACTGCCCTAGAGGACACTGCATTACATTGTGTCCACTGAAAAGGCACCCTAAAAGGCCCAGCATCGTGTTTTGTTGACTGGAAGGAGACCTTAGAGGGGTGGGCCCTGCATTGCATTTTGTCCACTGAAACGGCACATTAGAGGACCCTGCATTGTATTTATTCCATTGGAAGGACATCCTAGAGGGCCCTGCATTGCCTTTTGCCCATTGAAGGACATCCTAGAGGGCCCTGCATTGGGTTTTGTCCATTGAAGGACATCCTAGAGGGCCCTACATTGGGTTTGGTCCACTGGAAGGGCCCCCTAGAGGACCTTGTATTTTGTTTTGTCCACAAGAAGTTTACCAAAGATGGTGC
The DNA here is from genome assembly GCF_004355925.1 of Anarrhichthys ocellatus. Lineage (NCBI taxonomy): Eukaryota > Metazoa > Chordata > Actinopteri > Perciformes > Anarhichadidae > Anarrhichthys > Anarrhichthys ocellatus. The sequence continues at coordinate 7,371,146 of NW_022280046.1, forward strand.
TCATCAGCTTGTCTTGCATATTGGACGACCATAGAGAGCGTCTTATCCTGTTTCATCTATCATTGTGGCATCCAAAAGGGCACTAACTGTATACAGCCGTTACTTAAACATGAGGGCACCTGACTACAATAATGTACTCATTTATTAATTCATAAATAACAACATTTCAAGTATAAATTATTTATGTACCGTCAGAATTGTTGCAAAAACGATAACTTTGACAGAAGCATGATTATGTTTTGTCTGTTTTTAGAAAACAAACATGCTTTCTACCCAGGCCTGCAAGTTTCAGTCTGTGATTTGTGATATTGGGTTATACTAATAAACTGAATTGAATTGATAACATTCTGATCCCACTGTCTACATGTTGTTACGTAACGTATGGGTTTGAGTTGTTGACCTGTTGCACCTGGCATTAATTAAGAAAGCAATAATTAGCTGGCCAGTGAAGAGATAATTATATGCAAAGACTCAGGTGTATGGTGAAAGAGACATATGTTGCCTTCGGACAGAGCAAAGACAAGGGGCATTATTAGAGTGGTTATTGGTCATATTCAATTTCATGATATTTGTAGTTAAAGAACTGCTTGAGATTTGACAGAAAAGGCTAAAATATTTCCAGCCATTAACTGCAAGTCTCAGTAAATCAAACAAATCTTAAAGGCGAAGAGATTTAGTTTCATCCTCACAGCATTCCATTACTGTTTTGAATGGCTCATTTTACAGTTTATAATCCCCTTCTTGTCCCCTGGGCAGTGGTATGACCATCTCACAAGGACCTGAGCTCACAGTACGGCACAATGAGCTCCTTCCACTCGGGTGAGCAGCTGATAGTCTCATAATGAAAGGTTTAGGAGTCATTAGTAAGGTTTTCATATGTCTATGCCACTTTTTAATTTCTTCACAGCTAAAAGTCATCTCCACTGTGGAGGAGGTGGGACGGGGACGGATTAGATGTCCTCCAAGCTAAGACACTACAAGCAAGAATCTTTTATAATTCGGTCAATTTAGAGATTTTGGGCTATTTAGCTTCCATAACATGTCTTCTTTCAGACTACTGGAAAGAAAACATTCAAAATACACATTTTGTTGCTTATTCTACTACTTTTGGATCCGTAGATGTCTCTTAAATTCACCAGATGTTAGCATTAGATAATGACTGCTTTACATATTTGAACATACAATTTTAGAAAACAGCAGTACAAAAGACAATCGTCTTAATGCAAGTTATCAACTGGGTGCGTTTTCATGGTGATATCTATAGTTAAATATATTACCCTTTTCACCTGTTGTGTCTTCAAAATGTTTATTTCACAAAACGTATGTTTAAAGGCGATTTTCTCAAAATTAGTATTTTCTCATTCTCTGACCCAGAAATCTCCACAACAGCAGCACCAACATTCACCAAACATTCCAGTTTCATTTCCATGCGTATTCTGAAGGTTTTTACAGATGTTGTTTGTTTATAGCCTGATTTATACAACATTTTATTCCTGAAACACTGATTTTTTTTATGGCAGTGTTATGCAGTTTTTTTCTCATATATTTATGAGAAAAAAGTATCCAAAATAATGTAAGTAATAATCTGGGGCCGTTTTATTGAAGATATCTATTAGCTTAAATTATTACCCCATTTTAACTGGGGTGTCTCTCTTTGGAGGAGCCCTACCTTTTTACCAGGCTTTTGGTGTTGGGAGCAGTACATGGAGCAAGATGAGGTCTGCATTTGTATTATGGGTTGTTCACCAATCGGATCCTGCTTACCATATTGCCTGGGCTGCTGAGGGGCTGCTGCTGTTATTGTCATGATTGTATGTTTTGTTTTCAACCAAATGAGCTGAAGTGCTATCATGCAGACTGTAATATAAATGAGGAAACACGGAAAAGGCCCCCGTGCAAAGTGTATATTATGATGAGCTTATCTGTGCGCCTTAATGAACTGCGTGCCCATTAACATTCCGGAGGCCATTTTCAGCCAATTACCAGTAAAATCAGCTCGGAGCAGAATAGAAAACAACCTGCTGCATCTGGAGAAAAGCACTGCACCGTCCCAAACCTGGAACAGATAACCCACCCCATTATTTACCTCTTTGTTAACGTGTGAACGTTGGCAGGATGGCAGTTTCTTTTTCATTAAAGAAATTCCTCACACGATGTTGCTCGCTTGCTGCTGTCGTCAAAGCTGAATTATATTAAATGGTATAAGTTTAGTTCTGCAGCACATTCATAATAACAGGGATGGCCCAAATCTCTTAAGATGTCCCAGAATAAACCAGCACTAAGCGGGATGAATCAAATTTATGCTGTAAATTCACTGATAGCTGATTCTGGGTCTTGTTTGAGTATTTATACTACACGCCGTGCACCCATGAGGGAAATGTTACCCTAAGTAAGCACCATCAAGGATGCGGTGTTCAATTTAGCAAATGCTATCAGTGCACATTTGCACATTTCTGAACTAATTAAGAGGGACCAGGGGAATATTCCTCTTCATTTACTGAAATAACTGTAGCCTCTATCAACTAAATGATAGCGCATTTCCTAATGCTGTTGTTTTTGAAATATTCCTGAATGCTAACCAGATGCAAAATTGCTGTGACACACAGTGTGGATGGCACTGATTTTCCTCATTTCAAACAACACTGTTTGTGTTAAGATGTGCCAGGTGGGAACGATTGTGTAGAAATCCACTTTCTCCATGGGATTTATCAAAACATAAATGCATAATGCATGCACTAGACTAGTTAATGCCGAGAGGAAAGACGTCTCAATTCTCAACTTGTTCCAAATTTGTGTATTTTTGCGTACCACTGCATAGTATTGCATTGGGTGTGGAGGAATATGTGTTAAGCAAAGAAAATGTGGATCAGCAGAAAGATCAAAATCGAAGGCAATGGTGCCAAGTGACTGTTTTGTACCAATTATTTCCCAGTATACAGAATATATTTATCTTTGTGAAGACAACATATCCATAACCTTTCAGTAAGTCATTTTTGTTGCCTCACAGCAGCTGCTGCGATGCCAAGGAATCATTCATTTATAAAAAGTGACATTGAAAGTTCAAAGTTTGCTTGCATAAATAACCATCACTGAATAAAATAGACAGTACCGTCAGTGTTGGGCAGTAGCAGTATTTTTCAGTAACCTGACAGTAGCGTAGCAGTGTTCTGAATCAGTAGCTTAGCTCTTTTATTGATCAAGTAGTGAGGTAGCAAACACACTATACCACATATATTCAGACCCTCCATTCCAGACTTTATAGAAGCTCATAATAATTAATTATCTAAATAAATTAATCTAAACTTTTCTTTGAAATCCTCTTGGGCTCTTCGATTGGATGGAAATGTCCATAAAAAGAAAGTCAGGTCACAAAGTTGTCAATTGACTTATTGCTGCCACTATAAGTTGAATGGATGACATTTTAAATATGCTATAAGTGCTACCCGATTTTTGCCAGATGTAGTGCTTGGCATTCAGGTCATTGAATACTATTTATTTTGTCTCAGAAGAATACAGAACCTTTATTCCTCTTCCCGGTTGTAGTCCTTAAGGTGCCGTTTGGCAAAGTCCAGGCACGCCGTCATATGCCATTTGTTCAGCAGCGGCTTTGGTCTAGCCACTGTCCATACGGGCATGATGGATGGAGTGCTGCAGAGAGGGCTGTCCTTCTGTAAGGTTTTGTCATCTCTGCGGAGAAGCTCTGACACTGATCCATTAGGCTTTCAGTTATGTGTCTCACCAAGGCCCTTCATGCACAGTTAATGACAAGTTGTCTGAATACATGTTTTAGTGAGAAGGGTTAGGGGTTTTACCATCTCTTATTTGTATATATGTGGTTTGGCACAGCACCAAGACAGAGAATGTGCAGTATATAATCAAATGAATATTGCAAAAAAAATCAACTCTGATTCATTGCAGAGATTGATCAATCTCAGCAAAACACATCATCAGATCAAGTAAGTTGTCTGTTATTTGAGTCCTAAAATTTCATTTCATAAGAGAAATGAAAACATCTGCCAGTGCAGCAATATTATTTCAATCTTTTTGCAGTACAACTCGTTTAATGTGATTGAATTGGGTGATAGTATCATTAAAGAAAACAGAATAAGATGATAGGTGTACTAGAAAAAATGAAATTTACACTTTCAAACTGGAAAGCTCACTGTATGATTGTTCAAACTTATTAGTACAATATGACTTGTAGAATTCAAAACCTCGTCTATGATGACCCTAGCAGCTACTTGGGTACAGTTGTACTTCGAGCTCAATGCTAATAATGTGTTTGTATTGCATACAGGCTTTGCCCTCTGAGAGTTCTCGCTATGGTGATTATTATGCACAGACGTTTTTTTTTCTTCTCCGTGCCCTTTTTAATCAAATGCCTGTAGAGTAGCTGCAGTGTCGAACGGAGTTCAGGTTACTTGAGGCATGTGATGATGAGGGATACGGAGCAGCATTGACTCCCGCTGCTAAGGCACCCTATTTTTCAGGAAACCTAACTCTTTTAAGACGTGCATTGCTGACCTTAAAGAAGTATCAACCACCTTCCACTCATCAGGGCGAGTCAGTGGTGATATTCTAGGAAGACCAGTGTCAGACCTAGCTTTTAGATGCACAGTGTTGAACGCTGACGCTGTCATGAATTTTCAGCACCACGGCCCACACCGGCCCTTCCCAGGCAGCTGTCCGATCTGTAGCGAGCGAGGACTTACTCCACTCAGCGGCGGAGAAGGCTACAAGCTGGTTGCAAATAATCCACTGACTTATGCCCGCCTGTTTACGGACCACAGCTTAGAGTGGCAAAGCCTGCTATCCTTCGATACATACAGCCCCCCCTCCCCCACCGTTTAAGCATGGTGGCATGCTGACAATCAGACATTGAAATGTTGAAATGAGTGCACCCTGGTGATTGATTCACTTTGACCCAGCTGAGAGATGCATATTTACATATTCCTGTCATTTCAAAGCAGAGAAGGTTTCTATGTTTCTCCTTCTCATACAATTCCAGTACAACTTGAAACAGCGCTATAGCCATTATGCAGGAAAGGATCAAGGTTCTGTCCAATTTAGAGGACCTAGTCAGACCTGGCATACTGGAAAACATCCCAGTGTTCTGTTGCAGGGGGTTCCCCTTGGGAGCGTGACGTCACAGTTGTCATTGTTGAAAGACGGGTCCCTCTCTGGATGGGGTGAAATGTACAAGTCCCAGTGGTAGGTAGGAAATGGAAGAATCTGATTTCTCCATATAAAGTCTATAAGCTGTCAGACATGGTCATGGTGAGAACAGACAACATGTCAGCGGCAGCATACATCAACCATCAGGACAGTTTGCAGCTACTGGTTATAGCACTGAGCCTTCTGCTGTGGTCTCAAAAGCACCTACTCCCTCAGAGCGGTGTACACCTGAAGAACGGTACCGCGCTGCAGACTTACGGCCTCGTGGGAGTCCATCCCAACACGAGTGGAAACTGAGTCCGGTGCTTCTAAAGATGATGTGGGACAGGTTTGGGATCATGAAGGTGGATCTGTTCACCTCAGAAGTGAATGTACAACATGCAGTGTGACTTTCCATGAACACACGAGACCTACCTCCGCTCAGAGTGGTTAGAGCTCACCTTTCGCATTTACCAAGCAAGAGTGTGTCATGGTTCCCAGTCATGCTGCAGCTGCTGCTGGGAAACCGTGACAGCTCCCATAGCGCAAAGATCCACTGTCACAGCCGGACGGTGCGACCCTCCACTTCCCCAAGACAAGCCAAACCTGGCCGCTGAACGGGACTGTTTGGAAAGGTTAGGGCTGGCCCCTGCAGTGGTTTGCACTCTCCAGGAAAAAAGAGAAAATATGAAACAATTGCATGAGAGTGTATGGACAAGATAGTTGTCGAACCAGTGTTGTTGGTAATTGCAATTCATCCTTACAGGAGCATAAGTGTGTTCTAAATTGAACGGCAATCTATCTAACAGTTTTTGAGACACTATCCTTATATTATTATTACATTAAGAGGATTGACCAAAGTCACTAACTTAATTCCTCTGGGGACCATAAATATCAGCACAAAATTTCAAGGCGAATTGTAATTACTAAGTTACGATAAATCGGGACAAAATTTGTGAACTGACTGACATTGACATCCCTAGAGCAAAGCACGCTGCTAGCGTGGCTTAAAATGACTAGAAAATGTGAAGATTTTGGTGAATAAACCTCCAAACTTGAATATGTGTTTTCTGCATGTATAGACTGAAAATACAGTTCATAAAAAGTTCCTCTACAAGTTAACTCAACAGTATGACACCAGTATCAATAGCGTGTACTGAATTGATTACTCCAAAACATATCGCTGGATGTAGAATCATGAGGTGACTTTCACTCTTCCGTTGGAGTCAGTAAGTGTGAATACAAACGCTACGTCTGGTGATTCTAAAAGGTTGCCCTTTACAGAGCCAAGCGTCAGCGCACCTATTCAGCTGTGATACGACTCTCAGTATGATGCTTCAGAAGTTGCACCTTGTGCCCAGGGACTTTTGAAAGGTGAAAACTTTCACAGCACTTAATAGTAAACCATAACACCAACAGATCAGGGCAGCAGGATGGAGCAGTGAGTGAGGAGAAGCAAGGCCTGAAAGAAATCCTCCATCAGAAACCATCCAGGTGTCCTTGAGCTAGATACCGAATCCTTAGCAGTTGCAGAAGCCCTGCTCCGCTGCTGATTCTTACCTCTTAGTGGCTCACGGAGGAGGAAGCAGAAAGACAATTACCCAACAGGGATCAATAAAGTATGGTGTCATTGTTTTTCTTTTTTGCAGTCAAGAGCTATTTTTCTCTGGCTGAAGTGTTCCTGAAATCTCAGAGGATTGGTCCATTGAGATAATGAACAGTAACTAACAGTTTCTCATTTAGTTAATCAGGGAGAATGGCAGTAGGACTGATAGATCCATGCTTCCCGTACGCATGCACGGTCTTCCATCTACCTGAGACATCAAGGGCCAGGGGTACGGCCAATCAAAGTGATGAACTCCCCCCTCATTGATGTTCCGCTCTGTATCGAATGCATATTCACAGGCCCAAACACAACCACATAAAAAGCCCTTGATACGAGAGTCCCCCCTTGATTAGCGTGATGGCTCGAGGAGATTGTGACATGAGGTAGGAAGAGCATACAATTATCTTTCACACTTCAAGGTCAGTTACGCCTTCTTCAACGCAGCTGTAGACGTTTTATATCAGGCTCCTTGATTTTGCTGTCGAGGATCCTTCTTCGCCAAGACAAATATCCTTCAAAACGTGCTGAAGCAGCCACGCGAAGCTTCTGTCAGGATTGTTTGCTTTGCCAAGGTGTGATGGAGTGGCCCGGGTCCCTCCTGTGTCCTCGTCATTGTGTCATTCACTGACGGCCTCCCGTCGAGTCACTAAGTTATTCCACCGCAGGGAGCGACAGTTTCACATATACATTGTCATAAAATTTGTACTCAACCATGTTGCTGTCCTGAGGGCTGCCGTCCTTCCCCTGCTTTTATGTTTCTAAATGGTAACTTGAGAGTTACATGTTTGCCTTTGTTTAATTTCTCTGTAGAAGTCACAATGGCGATTTTACCGGGTCAGACCGAGTTGAATTTCTCTAACACTCCCGCAATTTCTGACTTCAGTACCATCAAAAGGATGAAAAGACTGCACAGACGAGGTTAAATATTCAGTGACATAATAAATGCACGTCCTTTCCGCCTCTTGAATAGTAATAAATGTGTTATTTGAATATCGTTTCTTATGCACAAAGAAAATAAAACGTGTTTGATAAACCATGTAATACTGTTGAGTTTGAGCAGTTTTGTCATATCTGCATCTGATCTAAAATGTGTTCATTCCCCCCACACCTCACAATGAAAGGCGACAGAAAGTCTACCACCATGCTGTGAGGCACACTGTACAGCAGTGCTTTGAGCCAACTGCTAACATGCTCACAAAGACGAGGCTAACATGCCTCGTGATATGTTAACCTTGGTTTAGTGTTTTAACGCTAACATCAGCCAATTAGCATTAAATACAGCAGAGGCACTACATAAAAAGTCAAGGGATCAACAATATCATGATACAAAATCGGATGAAATTTTGTCCAATGGGACCACATCTATGGACCGACAGACCGGGCAACATGGCTTTCCCTGGAGCCATGCCGTTAGCATGACTAAAAACATTTCAACAACACGAGTAATTACTAAGCAGTCCTTTCAAATCCAGCAAAAGGCTTTTCCTACACCACATGAGGGAAATGCATTCTCCATCAGCACAGAGTTTGAGTACACAGTTGATAAAGTGAAAATCACAACCCCAACATATTCAAATTTTTTAACAATGCTTGAACACTGTTGGGCCGTGTAAAATAGGCAGCCAAATTTTGTGGTCCATCTAGTAAATGATTAAATTGATGATGGAATTCATAAGGGGCCCAACTATTGAGAAGTGGAAAGTGCTCAAGATGGTCATTAAGCTGCACAATAAGTTTGAAAAGCCATCACTGACACAGCCTGTGAGGATATTCTTCCTACAAGTCAGCTTGCCACTGATCTCCAGCAGTGCCATCGCTCCCTCTCACACACCGTGGTGCCCCATATTGCATGAGCCCTACACATCTGAAACAATGCTGTCATTTTTCTATACAACCACTTCAAAACATAAGGAAGAGCTACATTTGAAAGGCCAAGAGACGGTATTTTAGATAATATCTGAAGCCTGCAGAGTTATATATTCTATCTCTGAAAAGAGTTTATTTTTTACAGTACATGTTACCAATAGCAACATCTGCAATGAAAAAGAAAAAAAAGTAGTTTAAAGGCTTAGAGTAGAAAGTGACTCATACCATGGCAATCTGCGCTGGTATCAGTCCTGCTTTCTAAGTCCCAGTGAGGGGTCTTCTCCAGCTTTAAAAGGATAATCATCATAACTTGTGGATAATATAATGATTTACAGGGATTGCGAATTCAAGATTCTATGAAAGGGCAATTTTCCATTTGACATATCAATAATGATACTCAATGACGAGGACAAAAACAACCTCCATGCTCTTAGATAGTGGTTTCAGAAGGAGGTTGGCGGAATAAAATTATTGATTTAGTCGCATAGCCTTCTTCACCTCAGGTAATGAATCATTATTTTCACGTCTGTACCCTGAGGGCAGATAAAGTATTGTCTGACTGGTCCAGCGCATTGGATGATTAGCACTCTCATTAAGAGTGGAGCTGGAGTGTGTAAATCTCAAGAGAGATGGAACATCGAGAGCAGTTGTACAAGCAGAGTGTGCAGCCATGGCACACACTGTCTGCACTGTCCCTTTATTGTTTATTGCCTGGCAACTGGCACCACCGTGAGACACTTTAATTCCTTTTGTCAACAGCTATAAGTAATCTTTACATTTTCTATTGTCTCCACATCAATCTTCTTTTTAAGTCTACAGTCACACTATGATATGAACAGATTTTGAATGCCACAAAGTTGTTTTGGTAGTTGGTCATATTTGTTCAAATAAAAAAATAGAAACAGACCAATCTGACCTGACAGCTTTGTCAGAAAGAAGTGCATGCACAGCGTAAGAATGACAAGGGATGTCACATCCATCCTGCAGTCTTCCTTGCTCACTGACTTGGCAGTGCTGATATGAATTAGGTTGTGAGCTTCATGATGCGGTCATATGTAGGTCACAGGCTTCAGGACCTGATGACTTTATGCTGAAAACTCACAACACAGGAAGATGTCATACTGTTCTGTGTTTCTGTCGGCACGTCACTTCCACAAAGACAGTGACACATAACTTAACACATGTATATCATAAAGCCGTCCTCCCCTCAACAGAAGGAAACCACTCAAAATCAAAGCTTTTCACAGCCGCTGCTGTTGTACAACTGAATGCGTTCTGCTGATGAGGACAAACTGAACTGTTTTTTTTTTTTAACAATTGGACGGCATCGATCGTTTTACAGCCGGAAAGACATATGTGCAGTTTACTCATTGCGTGGTGCGCATCAACGTTTACTCAACATTCTGAGTCAGTATGAATGAATGTGTGCCTGTTTGTACTTGTGCAATCTTAAAAGTTTTAATATTATTATAAATTGGGATATGAAGTTTGCAAAATTAAATGTTTATACACAGGACATTAGCAGGACACTGCGAGGACATGTTCAGTCACCCTGTCACGACTGGGCTGTCTCACCCCAGGTACAACAGTGTAATCATGCCCAAAGCCTTGTTCTACCTGTGGCACATAGAGGATCTGGCAATTGGTCTCTAGGGTGGAACAGGATGTTGTGGTACTTAACAGATTTTGTGGAGGTCCAAATACCCAAAATACCCCATGACCATCAGCTATGGCCGTGGCTGCTGCAAACACAGTTGTTTTGTCAGATGTGTTGTCAAGATAATAAATGGGGACAACATCAGCTACAACCACCCGGAAATGCTGATAAGCGATGTGGAAGCGTCCCAGTCTGACCTGCAGATGAGTCTGCAGATGTTGGAGAAATAGACATTTTTTTATGCTGGTGTTCATCTGTTGTTTTCAGTTGTTTTAATAGCCTGTTGAAGAGCCTCCAGAAGACGTTGCTGCAGATGTGTCAAGCAATTCAATGTTAAAAAAAAAGAAACCCTCCCCCCAGAAAAGTCTGAGTGAGTGAGTGAGTATGCAAGATTCACAATAGTCATCAAACCACAGCATTACGGTTACTCTCGTTACAAAAACTTTCATAATGCCCTTCCAACATCGTGACAGCACCCATGATGTTATGTCAGCCAAACAACATGCCAGGGTGAAAACGGCATAGTTCAGAAATATACTTTTGTCAACCAATGTGTTGTTACAAATGACAAAACCACACCTTTTTGGTTGAAAGCGACCATTTGAACTTTATTATCTTCACGCTTAGAGAGGCTCTCTGAATTCCTGTAACCACAGATCAAATCAGACAAATTATTATAGAACACTAAACAAAGTAGTATAGGAAGCCATCTGGAAAGCTTTGGCTTCTTGCAATATCCAAAACAGAAGAAACCAGCAGATGTGGGTTGTAACAACAAAATAAATACAATAGCCAGAATTCACCTAAGCCACCTGGGTGTGGAGGTGCTGCAGCAGCACAAATGTCAACCAAAATCATTTTACTTGAAAAGGATTTTGATAGGTGCTGGAGGTGTGGATAATAAGGGGCACGTGAAAGACCATAGTTGGGTATTGCGACCTAAAGCCCTCCCTTACCCTGGATAGAGAAGTCTAATATATTGTATTTGCTTGACAAACCTTTATGAGACCGCTCTTGCGAGAGCGAGTATGTGGGAAAGATTGAGAGAGTGTGTGGAGGGAAAGAGGGAGAAATCTCATCAAGGAAATTCCTCATATTTCACTTGGAGAGAGTGGGTTGAAGAGAGTGAAATGATGAAGAGCAAACCTGTATGGTTAACCAGAACGACTTTGATCATCTTCGGTGACCTGCTTCAGCACTGAACTTTACCCTCTCTTTTAAAAACATCCATCATTCACAGCGCCGGGTCGAGGACAGGGCAACCCCATGTTCCCTCACTTGCACAACTTGGGAACACCTGCTTAGTTACCCAAGTGGAGAAAGGGGGCAGGTGGGGCTGGACGTTGGGGCTGGAAATATTTCATGCATTCAGCCAACTTTCCATAGAAGTGACTTTTCACCTCCACAAACTTTATACTTTTACTCGGTTGTCCTCTTTTTTTAGACGATGCTTGCAGGTGAAAGTATGTTTTAGGAGGATACGTATACCTGTGGTATTAATGCAAATATTTGCCACTGTGGTTTGAAGCCTTATGACTATATACTGAAGAGTAAAACATGATCGATCAATTTTAATGTTAAAAATTCATGGCTGATATGTAAATGCAAAAATATTTGATTTATGGAGCCAGATGCTGTATTTGCAGTAGGTCATTTATATTTTATTGATTTGCATTTTAATTATTTATTCTTAGATCCTAATGTAGTAAAAACTAAAGAAATGTGTGCAAATTCAGAAGGACGCTCAACACTTACTTTTAACCTCTCACTAAGACTTGAGAGGTTAAAAGTAACGCTTAACAACTCGCTTGTAGATGAACGCCATTACTTTTTTTTTATCATTACATGGTTTGGAAACCATTCCACTCGTGACAAGAACATGTTGCGTAACAGTAAACGAGGCCAGTAGGACCACTGGTGTTAAACTGCCTGCGCTGCCTCACATTCTAACCATGAGGTTTATTGCACAGGCTTAAAATATTTCTGAGTGTCCTTTTTCATCTCCAGAGAGCGGAGGCTTCAGAGGGGCAGAAGGTCAGGGGCTGCTTTCGCTTTCATGCAGCTGATGAATTTTCATATACAAATTGACGGGTTAACAGTCATGTGAGATGATGATGTTTTAACTGTTGATATTTTAACGGTTGATGAATGGGTCAGATGGTAGTTGAATGCACTTCATTTTTCATGCTGTGAGATTTTGAGCTGTATTTTATGAGGCAGCTTTGGCATTTCTTTTATACATACATTTCTATTGTGCTTCTTTGTATTTATATTATAGATGATATTTAATTTATTCAGGTTCTCGTGTCGTCGTTATTTAGGAACAATAAAGTAGAAGGCACTGTAGGCTAATGCACTTTCTTCTAGGATGATAACATATTGTTTAAATTAACAAGGAATCAAATGAAAATGTGTGATATATAGAGAGCTTACATCAGCTTACAGTGATGCACCCACAGATAACAATCATGAAACTGAAGGTCTACATAGCTTTTACCTCATTTTGTCATGCATTAGCGGCATAGTTGGGTCTTATACAAGTAAAAGTCCTGCATTAAAATAATTACTCAAGTAAAAGTACAACGGTATTAGCATGAACTTAACGTAACAAAAGTAAAAGTACTCCTGCTGAATGGCCCATTTCCCCACGTAACAAAGCATGTTAGCAATGAGTTGCCAACATAACCATGTATTTGCAGCCATGTTTCTGGACCAATCCAACATTCACTCTCCCTTTAGCTCCAACTACTGAGGGAAATATTTGGCTCTGTAGCGGCTTAATGCTCCTCGATGTTCACCGGCTCATCGCTAACTCTTGTCTGTTTGCTGCCGGGCAGGTACCATAGAGGGACCTTTATCCCTGAAAAAGAGCCGTCTGCTGAGAGTGGTGAGACTGAACCAGATCGGTCAAAGTGTGGGCCATAAAAACAAAACAATGAGCTGAGAGACATTAAAACTCCCCATTGAGCTTAGGGGAACTGCAAAGTACGATGATACTTCTCGGAGTTCATCACTTTGGGCACCCCTTCCACACTATGCATAGTTTCTTGATCCATTTTGTATCTAAATCTATAGATTGGGGCAGCTTTAAAGACCAACTAATTGTCAAATTACAAACAACTAATCTCCGAAATCGGTGCCTGTGGTGTGATGTTCCTGCCTGCTTCATCTTTGAGAACTTTTCTAGTCGTTTTTCGACATTCATGTGTCTCAACAGTAGGTTCAGGCAAGCGCAGCCCTGTTCTTCCTCCCACGCATGGCAGCGATTAAAAAAAAAAAAAAAAAATGAATACAAAAAATGGGTGGGTGAAGCAAACGGCTGGCCCGCTACAGAACGTTTAAGTTCCCTGATCAAAGTAGGATTTCATCTCTGGCTCCTCTGATCCTTTTGAATCTCTCCCTTGCACACTAAGTACTGGGACACAACGGCACCTGTCTTAATTAAGTGCAATCATGTAATTTCCCTGCCTCTCGGTCAAAAGGTCACAACTCCTCATTGATTTCAAATGGCACTTGAGTAACACCTTGCATGTCAAACTGGAAAAAAAACAGCATTCAATTGTGTCTAGACTGTTGTTTTTTAAATTTTTACAAAAAAAGTCATTTTAGAACATTATTAAGCGAGTATAGACAATTTAACAAATTTGCCTCAAATTTCCACGAAGGGAAATGCATGGCTAAAAAAGAGAAGAATTGAAGAAAGTTTAAGAAACTTATGTCAGAGTAAGGTTCGCGGGGACCGTTCAGGATTTGGGACCGAGTGATTAATCCTTTTCCAAATGTCGCTGCTTCGTCAACCTCACTCCCGCTCCAGATAAATCAGTGCGGGGCAGTCTTTAACAAGGGGCACTAATGCTACAGTCTCCCTCCGAACACCATTAGCCTCTCTGTGTAAAAAGGAAGGAGACCATCGATTGTGCTTTAATCTCTCACTTGCAACTTAGCAGTTAGCCTAATTGAACCGTTGGCATCAGCATCAATCGGGTTTGTTCAAACACATGCTATGCTTTCACCGCATGACTGCATGCGCTCACATACAATTCAGAATGTGAAAAGCAGTTCAGGTGATATGAACTTGAATGTCCTTCAAAATGTACAGAGCAACCTCCCAATAACAAATGGCAGTTTGCAAAACGCCTCACAGCAAACTTTCCTACAGTATCACTGTTCGCAACTCGATGTCTCCTCCCAGATAACACCGGATAATTGATGGAAACATGCTGCCTTCAAATGAAATTTTCTGTTGTTCAGTTCAGTGTGTCGACCATAAGGCTGTGATGGTACGGGCTTTCTTTTTTTTCCCCCCCAACTAAAATCCAAAGCACAGTTTCAAATGTTGCAAGTAAGTGAGAGAGCAAGAAAATCAAAGAACGCAAGCAGCATTGGGTCATTCTTGTTGCTATGCAACAGAAGTTTTTTGACAGAAAAGTGCAAAGCACCATCTAGATTAGCTTGCTAACCTGAATTAAAATGAGGACATGTTGAGAATAAAGAGCTCATGAAACTGAGGATATTCCTTACATGGTATCTACATGCACAGAGCAGTAACCACAATCTGCTGCAAGAGCTGGATAATGACTTTGAAAGAGTCTGCTTTTTTATTGATGTGGGGTGCTGGGACCCCCCCCCCAAGCTTTAGTATCGCCACCATCTCTGATGTCATCCATGAAGATTGCAATGTTATTTTTGGCTGCTGGGAAATGCGTTGGCTCAATGCAACAACAAAGAAAGTTGAAACTTTTGCTTTTCTACATTTAATGGGACATTTTAAACAGGATCGCTGTGGTTTGTAGTGCTAATGGACGCCATTGTTCTCATTAGCTATGTAGCATGGTTCTGCCATAGGATTTTAAACCACTCAGTGTTACAAGACAAGCAGGCTCTGTCCTGAGGGTCGGGGGGTTGCTCTGAATAATGATGGGATGCCAGATGGTCTTCGTCAGGCAGGCTTGTTTTAGTTTTTTTCCACGTAGATCTGGATTCTGCCCTGTGCAACATCATCTGCCTGTCACAACAAACTAATAGTCGGGGAAATAAGACAGACGGGAAAGAAACAATACATCATATGGTATGTAGCTTTTTCTCGCTCTGTGGGTGGAGCTCACTGGTGCTGCATCAAAGGTGTGGTGGTGAGCTCCTCTGTTCTACACCCCCCCACAGCTTTATAGAATCTACTACCTGACATACACATGCCTGTGGAGTCATCATAGTGGGGACCGTGTTTTACTGGCTAAAGTAAACAAGGGCTTGAACTGCAAACATCCTTTGGTGTACAGTTTTACAATGAGCTAACATGGAAGAAAAAGGATTGGGAGGCTGAAACTAGCCTGTATCTACTGGTCCCCTGTCTGGCCACATAACAAAGGCGCTGAGGAGGTTGAAAGTTTTTGAAGCAGTTTATAGTTTCAGACTATTCAACTCTATGTTTGGGGGCGTGAAGCATACGAAAAAAAAAGTTGATCAAGTAATTTTCTATTATGTTTTAATGGAATATAGTACTGACAAAATGCACACATAATTTTGAATGTGGACTTATGTGTGTATTTATCCATACTTATGCAGTAGCATAGATGTGGGACATAGGGGGGCTGAGGCACCTCCTTAAACCAGGTTGCGCGGGTTGAATGTGTATCGGCAGGTCCACGTTATATTACGTGTATGAAATGGTTGTGTGGTCACTGCGCTGCATTTTGAGAAAAATAACACGCACACACACATTTTATTCATCGCACAGACGGGGTTTTTTTGTACCTTGTGCAACATTTATGTCACACTGTACAGCCCTGCCGGCCATTAATGAGCTTGTTTGCACATAATTCTAATTTCTGTTAGTTGACCTACAATAACCCGTACAGCCACACTGATCTCACCTGAATGCGTCACTATCATTGTGGCTTTTTTTCAGGGATGTATAGCTGGATGGGGAAGTGGTTTTGTGGGAAGATGATGTCCCCATACTGTGGCATCACTTAATCGGGCCTACAAAGCTCTGATTGGTCAACTCTTTCTCCATTGGGCAAAACACTAAACTTATTTGAATGACTGAATCACCACCCACATCTCTGTCATCTAGGTTACAACTCTATTGTTTATATAAAAACAGCAGCCATTTTAAATCTGTTATTTTCTCTTATTCTATTGTTGTAATCTTTGATCAATCTTTTGCACAAGAATTTCCTTCGGGTTTAAAAAAAATATTCTAGGTTAGGCCAGGACATTGTTTACTCTACTATAACTGCATATTCATACACATTTGCACTTTGTACCCATTGGCATTATCACACAGTCTGCTCTCGCAAAAAAAACAAAACAACGCTGAGACATCTGCAGTGCCACCGCTTCTGATAAAAATCCATCAAGGGGCCAACAGTCAACGGCGGGGCAGGCGATAGGAAAAGGGGATAAGGTTTGTCGGCCCCTTGCTGCCACCAATCTGTCCCAGCCGGGAGGAAGTGCCCACGGGGGGCCGGAGATGAAAAGGCCACTGCGGAATAATACCCACACACATGGCTTGGTTGCCCCGGGAGAGATATCTCTCCCAGAGGTGCCCAGGCATGGCCCAGATAGCTGCCTCTCATGAGAGAGAAAGGCGGAGGAAGCAGCGGAGGAAGAAATCGACCGACACTGGGATGTTCTTTAGCAGTGTGAATATCTCCAAAAGTTTGTCATTTAGGGAGCCAGGGGTACAAATCCTGCCATTTAATCCCATTCATCAACCCTTTTGATGCGGTCCAGGATTAATCCGAATAAACAAAAGATAAACATTATCAACAGATCACGAATCTTGTTGTATAATGTAGGGAATGATGATATATTTATTCAGCAAGGAGCTGTATTCTCTTTACAGGTATACACAGTGTAGCCGCACACCCTTCAACACACACACACGTCATCTAGTGGAAGTGAAAGACCACGATTTGAAAGAATATCATGGCTTTAGAGTGAGTCATTTCTTGCTCACAGGATCTTAACATTTTGAACTTGATATTAACAATTAAGTCCCTAATCAAGAGTGTCATACTGTGACATGGCAGCAGCTGGAGCTGTGATCATCCGAAATCCAAGGTGACGGCAACACAACACCATAAACATGATCCACGGCTGTAACATCTGGTCGCAGGTCAGTCTTTGCTTTGTTCCAGCAAAGGTTGTTTTTAATTGGAATATTTATCAATGCATTTTTAAATGAGTTACAGTAGTGAACTTCAAATATGTATTTAACACTTATTTATTAAAATTATTTATTTTTTATATAGCAGATGTCCTTCTCCTCAGCCCTGGGGAATCCCAAGAGGTTCCTGGGCCAGAAAGAGCACAATCCCTCCAGCTTGTTCTGAGTCTAGCCGGGGGTCTTTTCCCAGTTGCATGTGCCTGAAATACCTCCGTAGGAAGACTTCCAGAAGGCATCTCCAATTGCCTCATCTGTCTCTTCGCAGCACAACGGGAGCAGCGGTTCAATTCGGCGCTCCCCCTGGATGTCTGAGCTCCTCGCCCTGTCCCTGAGGGCGAGCCCCAGACGCGCCGCTGAGGAAACGTATGTTGGCTATTTTCGGGGTCGAAACGTACAGTCGGTATAGCTTGAGCCTCACTTTTCACCCTCAACTCCCTTTTTGCCATATTGTTCTGCAGTTCACAGTCTGGTGATTCTAGTAGAGCTTCACCAGTGGCAGAAAGTATAGATCTAGATGTAACTCGAAGCTCATTGATTGATTTTCTGTGACCTCCAGTATTTCACTTCTATTATGAAATGTGACTGCACTGTTCATTGGGTACCGCAGTCTGTTCCAGGGGTTGAGATTTACATTCTTTTGACTCACAGTTCAGGCGAAGCCATCTTATTTAAATCCAAGCAACTCATTTATTGAGATCCCGTAGCAACTTAACCTCGAGAACAGCGAAGCTGCAATCCCTAACAGCCCTGAGTGTAGAAGCTGACGGAGTTGGCCCAGTTACAAGGCCTAGTTTTACACTGAGGCGGCATGCTCTGAAACCAGTGAGTCAGGAAATATCCCGCAACCGCTGTTAATGTGAGAGAATCTTGACTAAGTAAACAGCAGGAGGAGGCGGCTCGTGACACACCGATTCTGGTCCGCTGAGGAGATTGTTCGTTACTCAACGAAGTAAAAAAGCAGCCCACACCACATCTTATTAATCCCATGATTAGTTCCTCAATTCAGGCTGTCATGGGTTTAATGTCTCGTCTCGGCAGTAGGCTGGAAAATTATTGTCTAGACATTGTCAATAAGTTAAAGTCTCTCTCTCTCTCTCTCTCTCTCTCTCTCTCTCTCTCTCTCTCGAGCAATTGTTTTGGCAAATATTACAGAAAGAAAATTATCTCGACAAAGATCCAGTTGATAGAATATGTTTTTTTGCCAGATGGAACGGGTGCAGCAGTCAAAATTCAGCACACTTATCTAAACTAATGGAAAGTTTCACTTTAATACATCTGTACGATTAGCTGCCATCATCACAAGGACAGAGGAAACAGACAGTGACACCATGGGAGGAGTAAAGATTGTGTATGCATTTCTGAGAAACGGATGGATTTACACCTTTTCAACATCTGGCTGATAAGGTCCTCGGTATTTCAATTTGTTTAGGCTTGGCTTTATGAGATCAGATAGACACTCCATCTGCTCAAGATGCATGAAGTGGCTTAGTGTAAATGGAGTCATACAGCATGCAAACACACATGTTGACTGACTAAGGTGTTGTTGTGTTCTGACAAATTCATGATTTTTCATTTTACTCAATGATTAAAAATAACAATGTAGAAGGTAAAATCAATGAGAACAGTTTTTAAACACATATGCCAATGCAATTTTTTCTTTGCTAGCTGCTTACTAGCGACATGGCTCCAGGGATTTACAAATCTGGTATGTTGGTCCTTTAATTTCCTCAAATCTCAACAGCTTCATGGATTGACATGGAACTTGATATAGATGTCCATGGTGCACAGAGGATACATCTGAATTTGGGTGTGAGTGAAATGTCTCAACTACTATTGGATGGACTGTCATAACCTAAAGTTCCCCTCGGAATGATTTTGAGGTCTTTGGTGATCCCCTTACTTCTCATTTAGCACCAATACGTACATTTTTTAATTGGTCAAACACTTAACGGTGCTACTTTTGATATTGAGAGCATTAATGTAGCAGTACAACTATTTGCTGTGTAAGATGAATGAAATCACTCTACCTCTGATTGCATTGTAATACAAGCTTCTCCTTGATTTGTTGACATAGCCGGGTCGGCAGCCCGTGATTTCATTGCATATTTGTTCATGTGACCGTGCCCCACGGGCTAGCTAAGCTGTGGTCGCAGAAGCACAGCACCCCCTCAGGTAAACACTATCAGCTCTGTTGCCGTCGTTTTCAATGTTAGCTGCGAGCGGCCGGCTCAGCCGTCGCCACGTTGAAAGCAGATGACCTCCAATAGAAACGCTCCAAATCTCGTATTGCGGCCCTTTAGGTTTATGAGTTCTACTTCTACTAAACTGAGATGGTGATATGGTTATTGTGCCTACTAATCAGAAAAATGTTATCATTGTCATTGTGAGCATGTTAGCATGCTGAAGTTAGGCACAGCTTTGAGCTAAATGCTAAGTACAGCCTTACAGAGCTGCTAGCGTGACGTGCTAGCATCAGTCTTGATTCTTCAATGCATATCCATGGCTACGGTGTGGCTATGGTCAGAGAAAGATCATGGTTATGACAGAAAAAACAAAGGTTATGGTTACATGCTAAAATGTTTTACTTAGGTGAAGGTTAGGCAACTAAATCATTTGAATTAGAATAGCGTCATAAAGGTCTGTGATGGCGAAAAACTCCAGTCTCTTGCAAAAAAGGACCTGTAAATCGTCCGAGCCAAGTCTTGGCTCAGGTGTATTTTTTTAATACATATCGTAACTTTGGATCTTTTATGCTCTGTCACCTCACGCTCTGCAGGCCTAGCAAAGGGGCCTGCTCTCGCACACATACATACCATACATTACATTACAGTCATTTAGCAGACGCTTTTATCCAAAGCGACTTACAATTCAGGTTCTATCACATTTCTACACCGTAGGCACAGCTACGGGAGCAATTTTGGGGTTAAGTGTCTTGCTCAAGGACACATCGACATGCGACTAGCGGAGCCGGGGTTCGAACTGCCAACCCTCTGATTGAAAGACGGCCCTGCTATCCACTTAGCCACAATCACCCCCACAATACATGCACAGACTCTGTCAATGGATTTATGTACAGTATTAAAAAGCTAATAAGTCAGACAAAGCTGTACACCAGTGCACACGGCTGAACAAAGGGACTCACTTGAACGGGCTAATATTCAATCATTTCCTGCCATTTTGATAAGTTTGAAAACACTGCTGTAATAGCCTTTTCAACATATTTCTTCACACCGTTTGCACAAGCAATCTCTGGAATTGATAGAGTAAAAGGCACAGCTGTTCCTTCTCACTTTTGTGGTTGGGCATTATAGACCAGACTTGCAAACATTATTTTTCACAATGACTTATACTTTCACACTGGATAGGTGCTTTCAGTTTGAAAAACAAAAAGAAAACAATAACCTTATCAAAACCAACTTAAATATATATTGTGCAGAGGGAAATGAACACATTTATTTCAGTGAAAGAATTGCTTATTCACAGATATATATAAACAAATGTCTAAGAATGATGTGTAAGTTCAACAGCACCCATAATTCCTTAACAACAATGAATTCATTTTTTTATCATGTTTGCAAGACCTGGAAACCTGACAATTTAGAGTACTCTCCACCACGGCTGCACAATCCAAGTTTGATTTTTTTCCTGGAACATTAGTGCTTGCTTTGTGAAAAGGATGACACAAAATGCAAAGTGAGTGAGAATCATTATCTCGGAAATTTGTACAAAAAAACCCCCAAAAAACATATCATGCCACTGCAGGACCACTTTAAATCAAATGGCACCAAATTGAAAAAGGGTATTGTATTACGTTGCCAGGTTTGTCATTTCAATTACAAATAATGCAGCTGAAATTAGATATTGTTTATATGGTATGACAGTGTGTCATCAAAGATCTAGTTTCAAAGGCACAAGAATTTGGCTGATTGAAATACGGGATTCTGCTATATGAACCAGATTTGGTGGGGGGAAAAAAGAGATCAAGAGAAAATTCAAAATTTCGGAAATGTTGTCAGCCAGATATGGGTGTGGCCTATACAGCAAAATGTTGTCTACAAATTAGGAAAACACTACTGGAAAAAACAGAGACAGCTACAAAAAATACATTTATTCCATGCGCCAGGATATATAATTAAAATGACATGTTTTCCAAATGTTCTGACGCCCTAAAGGTAGAGCAAATTTGTATTAGATCTGTTTTTCAGATGCACTGCTGGCAAACAAATAAACCAAAAACATAACCTTTTTGGCAAATTCCCAAATCTGAATGACAGCAATGCAAAAATGCTTTTCATTTTGTGCATTTGGTCTTCTTGTGCTGTACAATGAGTGATTGATCGTGTTCACATACTCTATGAATTCTGCATTGGATGAAGCTCAATCCATATTTCATTGTGCTCACATATAATAAGAAAAGACCAAAGACTGTCTCAGACTGATCATTCCTTTCGCCCCAATTAAATAGAGGGACCTGCAGGGGATATGAGTCTAATGAACTGATGAATAAAAAGAAAAAACCTTCACAGGTCTGACTGTGACTGACTAATGCTGCCAGTAATCACTTCTCAATATCAGACCCATCAATGTCTTTGTGTTATCTTTATTGGCCTATGCCATTGTGCTCTCAGGCTGATAAATCGGGTTGTCACTATACAGGGAGTAGTGCAGCTACAGAAGAAGGCCAAACGTATTTCAATTTTATCAGGCCATATTCTTAATAGGGCTTTATCCACCCCAAGGATACTGAATATTTATATAGGGATACCACGCACATAGTTTTGTTTGTTTTCTTTTCAAAATGTTGTGTAAGCATGTAACCTTTTAACCCTTGTAATTAAGAGATGCAGTGTTCTACAGTCCAACGTAAATAATAGATTAGCTCCTACATTGTATTTTTTAAATGTATGAATAAAAATAAACTGTGCTGAAGTTCCAGTTGTTTGCATTTACTTTCACACTTTTGGTAGCAGAATGCACACAAGGACACTTGAAATAAATTAACTATACTGACCATGAATAGCAGATGGGCAGAAAGCAGGCAGGCAGAGACAGACAAATGTACTGGAACAATTTAACAATAAGCAGAAGGGCTCTATATAGAATATGCATGAACTTAACAGGCTGATGAGGTACAGCTGGTGAGGCAGGCAGCAGGGCACATGGCTGATGGGGAAATCAGCAACAGGTGAGCTTTTCACAAATAGCACGCAGCAAGTTAATTATTTAGTAAGTTTTGTATACTGTTACTGGTATGGTTTTGGAGTTAATATACAATAGATTCATCTACTTAAATATTTGGTATAAGAAATGCTATACATGGGACAAATCATTACATGCAGCAATGTAAATGATACTAAAGCCACTTCTATTTAACAAAGAGCTATCACTTTCCTTGACTTTTGCTCATGTAAGTGTGATAAGTGGGGGCCAAAAGCTGAGTGAAAGTGAATCCCAGAGCTTGTGATGAACCGATGTAGCTGGCGAGCTAACTTTCTCTTTGTTGTTAGGTTTACTTTTCCCTGGCGTTTTTGTTCACCACTGTACATCATTTTCCCCTCTTCAATAAAAAGTTATTTTTCAATATTACGGTCAGTTATTACCGTAGTTTGTCAGCTCGTTAGCTTAGCCTAATGGGACACTCAGTTCACATAGTTTATTTACACGCAGACATACTCATTGACTCCAGCTAATAAGCTAAGATAGCTTCCTCTATTTTCATCTTTCCATTAAAGGTCGACATTGTCAATACAGCTTGCTATTGGTCAATAGCATTAATTTGCGTGTCATGCACAGCGTCATCAAAATACTAGCCAATTTTAAACGCAAGTTTCTTTGAGGTATCTAGTGTGAATTCATGACTCAAACTCTAACATTAAGTAAGTAAGTTGGATACAGACCAGGTCCACATAGAGGTTGGGAGAATCAGCTGTAATATGACAGTGGAGAAGCAGGAGGAAGTTTTTGGGAAGAGGGAAGGACACCTGTGTGACAGAGTCCTGGAGGAGACAGATGACAAAGAACCAGACGGCACGGCCTCGCCAAAGCCGAGCAGCCCGGGAGCTGCAGCAACAATCTGGACATGCAGGAAGAGACAGTGAGGAGGAACTCAGGTGGAGAGTCACAGGACACAGGCCTCAAGGTTTGGAGAAAGCTGTCTCTGATTTTTTACTTTTTGTTAATTTAATGCATTATTCATTATTTTTTATGACGTAAAAGAAAAAAATGAAGTCTTTTGAGAAACAATAAAAGTGTATTTTCTATAAATCTGAATACACAGTATGTTGTGCTTTGTCATTGTGGTTGTGATGCTACAGTGCATGTAGACACCATTGCAGTATATTTGGCCTCTGGGCATACATATCTGGCCTGCAATGTGAGTCTCAGCAGCCTGGTATTTTGCAGACATAATACTCTTTGGATATTGGCGAACATCTGTTTCATACAACAGGTTTTCTTATGAGTGCAACAACCCAAAACAAAATGTTAAAGAATATAGTGTGTATTCTAATTTCTGTGTGAGAACAATTTTGCTTACTAATGTGCCAACATCTTCTTTGCTGTAATGATGTGTGCCATTGGGTGGTGAGGGTATAATCCTTGCCAACAGAAAACAAATTGACCCAATTGTTAAACACATCATTTGGTTTTCCAAATTATCCTGGCATGTTCACAATATGGCCAGTAGCCAAATGGATGCTTAGAATTACTCAACATTATCATTCACTTTTTTCTATTTAATATCAAAATTGACAGATTATTTAAGATTTATGCTTTTGCTTATTCCAGTGTTTTGTGCCCCGTAAGAAGAGTTTCCTCCTGTGAAACGTTACAAATATTCTTTTGTTTTGGAAGGTTTTCTGCATTTTGTATGCTGCAAATACCAACGACGACCTGCTGAACTGGAGGCCAATGAATTGTCCAATTGTGTTTCCTCCACAACCTATTTCGTAAAACCATTTAGTAGTATCTGATACTTATATGCACAACCTTTAGCTTTTTGAACCCTGAACTACCGGAATATATATGTATCATTGGTGGATTGACACAGTGAGTGTGGGTGGCAGCTCCTCCCATCTAGCTTATTTCAGCCCAAATGTCAATATACCCTCAAATCGCCTGAATACATTATGCAAATGTTCCTTTGGCTCGCTGTACTGCATATGCTACAAAAATATTCATGAAATGTATGCAGCTCATTGTGCCCCCTGCAGCCCCCAACAACTGTGGAAAAATATGCATAACTCCGCTGCCAGAGCCACTTTCCCTCAATCCCAGAGGGGCACACAGCAAGTACACAACATCAACTGATGGAATAGTAGTAGCCTTCTCTGTGCAAGGGTCAACCTAAATCAAGACAGCAATGAATGAACGCTAGTCATAGGCAGGGCGAGAGTTGATTTCAGGGGTGGCACAGCCCATGAAAGAAACCCAAAGCGATGCCAAGACAAGACACAATATCGCAAAACAGCTAGAAAGAGACGCAAAACAACAACAAAGTGATTACATTTTCACAATGTAACGGAAAGAGACACAAGATCACCCCAAAGGGATGAAAATCAACAAATCGACTACAAATTGACCACAAACAAAGGTGCCATAGGAAGGGCGGGGGGCGTTTTACCAACATATTATCACTCGTCAAATGCCACCGCTCAGTGGCATCCGAAATCGACACACTATGTACCCCTCTCATGTCAGTTTTCAACATGTCGGAGCGACATGTCAATATATGCTCATTACTGGTGTCCTTTAAAATATAACGTCCAACGTAATAGAAAGTTAGGTTTAAGCAACAACTTATAGTTATGTTTATGAAAGGAGCGTGGTTGAAGTTAACTTGACTAATTAGCGACTCAGTCACTTGTGAGTGATAAACGAGTGATAAGTTCTGAGTTTCGTTCTCACCCCAACTCGTTAAATGGTTACACTTGGTCACTGACCCTACGCTTCAAACTTTGACGCTCCAGGTTCCCCTCTAGTATCAGTTTTGGATGTGTCAGGACCATTTTCATACATTTCATACCAAAAATAAAAACCAATAAGTAAGGGATAAGAAAAGATCGTGGTTGAAGCTAACTTCACTGAAGAACAACTCACGAGACTGATAATACTAACAAGTCACGTGACTAACAACTGACGTAACTAAAAGAGTAAGCGTTGACTTTTAGTTTAACACTAAGTTAAAGTTTGACACTAACAGCGGTCTCCTAGGTCAAAGTCCTTTCTTTGTTTAACCTATCCAACAATACTCCAACCCAGTTATGAAGACTTTCTTTCTCTTTATATCACTGCGTTATGTTTTTAAGGACGTACGCCCCTAAAAGAGCACCCAGTGATTGTTTCAATATTCCAGTTGCGTTTGTCATACTTGTCTTGATTGCATCTCTATCATTTGCCTGCTGAGATAGGACAGCTGAAGGGGGAAATTTGTCAGATCGCCCACTGTACAGTGTCATCAACTCAGTCACAGCTGCTACTCCATCAATGTCATTGTTGTTTACCATTGTGCTGCACTGCGTCTCACTTATGGTACGTGCAGAGCTCTGGCCTGCGAGACTCATCTTGCAACTGTGTTTTATCAACTCCATAAAACTTAGCTTCACATGCGGTATCTGACACAGAGGTCACAATTCCTAGTGAGACCAGTGGAATCCATTTTATTCTGCAAAAGAAAACAACATCAATAAGACTCCCATCCTGCAACTCACAGCACCAGATGAAGATCTCTTTGGTGTAAAAACAGAGCAGCAGCATTCATGCTTGATTGAGGCAACAGGGCAGACTTTCTTTCCTGAAGTTTACTCCGAGCTCTTTGTTCATCCTCAATCACACATCTGCTAAAAGGTCAGATCAATCTTTGGTGTTGCCGTCTACCTGTGGACAAGCGAGCTTTGATATCCATACTGCTCTTCTGTTCAACTTCGAGAAAATCTTCGGCATTTTGTCAACAACATGGTGGCCTGCAGTCTAATATACCCTGTGCGGTGATTTAGAACACTTGAAAAACTGACAACCGGATCTTTGGGGATTTGAATCAATACTTGCCAGTCAATCAGAAACGGGTATATGCTGTGGCAATGGCATGATTGTGTTGAACAGACCCTCTGTGATTTAGACCTTAGCTAGGATGATATCAACCAGTGTGTCTACCAACTTAACTAATGTCTCATTTGTGAGCCTTGGTCATATTGTAAATATAGATTTCTATTTAAAAGGCTTCAATCATTTAAAGCATCTTGTTGGAATATGTAACAATTTGTTGTTTTCCGTAATCACAAATGCCCCAAAACCCAAACAAGCATCTGCAATACTGAAACTGTACATCAATAGTCATTCAAATTGATTAGATTCAAAATACATGATGTAAAAAAATAACAGCGTATGTATGGCTTAAATTAGGCACTACAGTAGTCGTGGGGGACACTGCCATTATATCAGTAATTGAAAAAAGATAATGGGACAATTAGCTTTCAGTTAATACATGAGTTATTACAGTACCAGATATGATCATTGCTTTTCTCATTGCTGAACAAAATACAGATTCTTCCTGTAGCAAAGCTATAAAACTGTTTATGATTTGATATTTAACAGCGTTCTTAGCAGGGCCCCTTGTGACGGAATATCCGATGCCAGTGCACAGAGGGAGATGCAAAATTGAGGCTACTTGGTTCCATATTTCAAAGAAAAAACTGAAAGCTTTTCTTTTCGAATGAGTTCCCCTTACTATATCAGGCGTCGGGAAACATTTTCTATTCCACCCAAAGAATCCTTTGAGCTGACTTCTGTGAGCGGGGTTGGAATATGTAATATATATAGAAAGATTAACATATAATTAGCGAGCCACATAACTGCGTCTTTGAATACTGAAAGGCAGAATTCCAAGAAAACCCTGAACATTTCTCGATTAATTTGAGACGTTATTATCTTAACTTTGACATATGTATTTTGTAAATACAGTCCATTGATCGATTAGGAGCTTAGAATAACATGGAGCAAACATCTGATTTGACACAATTGAATGTTTTGTGCTCTCTAATGAATGAATCATGAATTATATCTGAGGTCTGGTTTTTTTTTTTTGTCTCGACGGAGACCTTTTCCAGGTCATTGTGGCACACATTTACGTCAAGCTGTGCTTCACACTTCATTGTATTTTCTGTCGCCCTGCTGTCTGCGAAGTCACAAGTTCACCTATTATTTCCCTCTTTAGAAAACTACACACAACGGATTCTGTCACACAGACTGTTGACTTCATTTCTCACACCGAGAGAGGTGCCTGAGCTGTTGTTTATCACTGCTATCCACCATATAATCCCAGTGTAACAATTGCACTGCTAGTTAATACTTTCCACGTTGCGTT
The DNA here is from genome assembly GCF_004355925.1 of Anarrhichthys ocellatus. Lineage (NCBI taxonomy): Eukaryota > Metazoa > Chordata > Actinopteri > Perciformes > Anarhichadidae > Anarrhichthys > Anarrhichthys ocellatus. Next base: position 7,398,960 of record NW_022280046.1, read on the forward strand.
TTAGACTTATGGTGTTCCGGCTTTGCGGGACAACTCTGAGAAACATTGCTGTCCTGTAGCTGTTGTACCATCTCTGGAACACTAATTGCACCCATTTTCCGTGGACATGTTCCCATTGCTGTCTCCTCAGATAGAGCAGTGTTGTGTTTCTCTTTGGCCTTAGACAGATTCTCTGGTGAAAGCATAGTTATGGTGAAGGATGAGAGACCGTAGAGAATGAGAAAAACTAGAAAAATGGGGAACTGAGCTAAATAGACCCTTCAAATCTCTTAAAATAGTGTTGCCGTAATGACGGCGAGTCAGAAATTGGTTTAAATGTGGAGGTGGCTTAATTGTGGGGGGTGGCTTACGTGTGTGATGGGGGCGTGGCCTATGCGGGGGCCTAAGTGTGTGATATGGGCGTGGCCTGTGCAGGCCCTACGTGTGTGATATGGGCGTGGCCCTACGTGTGTGATATGGGCGTGGCCTAAGTGTGTGATATGGGCGTGGTCTATGTGTGTGATATGGCCGTGGCCTATGTGTGTGCTATGGCCGTGGCCTATGTGTGAGATATGGGCGTGCCCAAGTGTGTGATATGGGCGTGGCCTGTGCAGGGCCCTACGTGTGTGATATGGGCGTGGCCTAGGTGTGTGATATGGACGTGGCCTACGTTTGTGATATGGGCGTGGCCTGTGTGTGATATGGGCGTGGCCTGTGCGGGGCCCTACGTGTGTGATATGGGTGTGGCATGTGTGTGATATGGGTGTGGCCTACGTGTGTGATATGGGCGTGGCCTACGTGTGTTATATGGGCGTGGTCTAAGTGTGTGATGGGGGCGTGGTCTAAGTGTGTGATATGGGCGTGGCCTAAGTATGCGATATGGGCGTTGCATATATGTGATATGGGCGTGGCCCGTGCGGGGCCCTACATGTGTGATATGGGCGTGGCCCTACGTGTGTGATATGGGCGTGGTCTAGGTGTGTGATATGGGCGTGGCCTATGTGTGTGATATGGGCGTGGCCTGTGCAGGGCCCTGTATGCGTGATATGGGCGTGACCTGAGTGTGTGATATGGGCGTGGCCTAAGTGAGATATGGGCGTGGTCTAAGTGTGATATGGGCGTGTCCTGCGTGTGTGATATGGTCGTGGTCTCTGTGTGATATGGGCGTGGCCTAAGTAAGATATGGGTGTGGTCTATGCATGTGATGTGGGCGTGGCCTGTGCGGGGCCCTGCATGTGTGATATGGGCGTGGCCTGTGCTGGGGCCTACGTGTGTGATATGGGCGTGGCCTGAGTGTGTGTGTGTGATATGGGCGTGGCCTACGTGTGATGGGGCGTGGCCTACGTGTGTGATATGGGCGGGGCTGAGTGTGTGTTATGGGCGTGGTTTAGGTGTGTAATATGGGCGTGGTTTGGGTGGGTGTGAGAGGGAGTGGTTTAAGTTCAATATCAGTGTTATCAGTTATCGATTGTATGATGTATGTTATGTGTGACAATGTAAACATTTCATACATTAAATGTGTAATTCTTTGGTCCAAATCACTGCTAAAATAATAATTTTTAACAAAATCATTGTTATAATATGTCTTATATTTGGGATCCGACGGGAGAATGTAGCCGGTGCGGCAGCTGGTACAAAAGTGGACATTTATACGACGTTCTTGTAATCACTTGTTGACTGCTGATCGCTAAAGAAAAAAACTGGAAGATGGAATTTCCTGACAGTGTTTTATACCATATGTGAGGACCTGAATGAGACAACTGAACAGTTTACAGTGGCGCAAAAGAAAAGGGGATAAACCTTATGAAGTCAGCTCTGAGAGGGCGAAGCCTATACAGACTAGAACATTTCACTTTGCTGCACATGCACACATTTTCATAGAGGTAGCCTACATGTGTGCGTCTAAATGAGAAAGGACCCAATCACTAACTTTTTCCTTCTAATTTCTACCGCTATGCACATCCTCTCGAACAAATTTGGTCCCTCGGAATTCAAAATTAAATTATTAAGTGTGGTTAATTGAGGGCAGGAAATGCTCAAAATATGTAGATGGTCTGAGGCTGTGTGTGAGGTGGCCGTGGCTAAATGCAGAGACATCAAAGCTTAAAAGAAAAAACTAAAACAACCTAAAAAAAAACAATTTTCTTTCATTTGGTTTGCATATTTGGCAGCTTTTCTTTCCACAACAGAGTTTACGTCCTGTGGGCAGCATCATGTGAGAGTGTCTTTGGAATATGCTGTACAGTAAAATGCATATTAGTACTACAGTCCAAATCCCTCTCCATAAAGTGCATAATGAGGTACTCAGCCGAGACAAAACATCCTCTTCCTTTTTTTCTGGAGTCTGGATCATAACCTGCCACACTGATAATTTCATGCAGCCTTTTTTCTCCCCTTTGCTCACTGAGGTGTTTGATGATGTGATGAGCACCATGAGAAGTGTGGGAAGGCTGCCAGTCTCTTTGATGTCAGGGAGATGCCAGCGTGCGGATGTGCACACCAGAGCGGCATTTAAATTCACAAAGGCAGCTTACTCGTTCAGGGCTGGAGGATGGTGAACTCCTCTCTTTCGGGTTTATGTCTGTTGTTTTTTCTGGCATCGGGGCCACCCGGCGCCACTTCCTCACTGCTCATTAGTGAACGTTACGAGGGAGGAGCTTTTGTTAGAGTGCATAACTTGGTCAACATTCAAACTATCTTGGACTATACCGCAGCTCCAATATATACATCCAATGCCATTGTTTAGAGCCAATGCAGGTGATAGTGCTACTTTATGTTGCAAGAGGGAATGTCAAACAGTCCCTAGTAATTTCCATGCACAATGTGAAATGGAACATGCTGCTTTGGCACACATGGTTACTATGGCAATAAAACAGAACACCACAGGTACTAACAGCGTGGTAAACAATTGAGCCATCATTCACATGGCTTCACATAGTTTAATACAAATGGATACAAATGATACAAACACAAACAGCCTTTTCTATAGTGTCACCAGCAGTCATGTTTTAACTCACCCAGTGAAATAACCCAACATATCCTGGATGTATCAACACAACATTCTGCAGACATTCATGACTCCTAAAAGATGAGTCCAAAGGACTTTGGAGATGTCCTGACTTTTCCTCTAGCGCCACCATGGGGTGTGTGGTTTTGAGTAAAATGTCTCATCAACTGTTGATGGATGGCCATGAAAGACTTTTACTTTAGCTTAGCAAAGGGACAGAAACAACGGTCTCCTGGATGAAAGTCCTGTCTTTGTTTGACCAATCCACCTCCCCTCCCATCCATCCTAAGCAGACTTTCACTCACTTTAAACTACCTTTTACTTTCCACTAATGCCACAGTAGGGTTTACATTGGAGTTATTGGAAATCCCCTACTAAACAGTCTTTAAAGAGGCCCCCCGATGCCGAGGGACACTGAACCAGCAGCGATATTTGACGAGTTGGGAGTGACAACAGGTTGCGAGATCTGCTGCCGACATTCACACTCTCCATGCGATGGACTATGATCATTTTCGTCATACCTTTGCATTTTTACGTAGCATTACCACCACGTCAATATTTTCACTTTTCTTTGTTTTGCAATTGTTAAGGCCTTTACACACTGGCCATGTTACAAACATACGAGACAGAAATGCAAAACACTTGCCCGCAAATATATATTTAGGGCTTTTATTGTGAAAACTAAGAACGGAAAGAGTTGACCTGGTATGCTCTGCCTTTGATAAGGTTGAAAGGAGTAATAAAGTTTGCAGTCTTGGTTCAGACTACTGAGCCTTCAAGTTCTTGTTTCATAAATATGTGCGCAACTCAACCAGTTCTGCACAATGTGATTGGCATATTATTTTCTTTGCCGTGCAAAAGCTCCGAAAAGGTTAGCTTTTTCCCTGCATAATAATTGCAAACTGTGTGAAACTTTTTAAGGATGGAGAAAGTTCAATGATACAGTTATAAACCAAACAGCCTTTTTATCTGCCTCAGCTGAACTCTGTGTTTAGCAGTAATTAGAAAATGTTACCATGCCAACATGCTAAACTTAGCAGATAAACCTAACTGCTAAACACCTGCGCTGAGCTCAAAGAACCGCTGTGCTTAAGTACAGCCTCATGAAGCTGCAAGCATGGCTTTATAGGCTTGTAACTGCAGGTATACCATTGGCAGCTTCACACTGGTCTGGTCCATCTCAAAGACCTGAGGAAAGGCATTTGATTTAGTTTCAAACTTTCGAGGCCCCTTTTTGATTTCATGCCTTGTTGATTTTTACCCTTCTGTTCTGACAGAACACTTGAGAATCTGGAGCTAGTCTTGTAAAAAGAAAGTAATTATGATATGTAAATATGATCACCATATTCAGGAGTGGCCTTGTTCACTACACCCTGAGTGGCATCTGCCATTTTTATTATATTGAATCTGTGTGAAATCTGATAGAATTTCCTATATAGCTCACATCCATGCATCTATCCCCATTTAACTTACTTGTGTCGAGAAACAAGTTTTCCTTGTGTAGATCACCACCGCGTGACATTCTCTCAAGAACACTTTCTGAAGTTGTTTCTCAGCTCGCTGCTCAGTTACACTGCTTTACTCTGTATAAAGCCAAACGGCTTTGCCTCCTACTATATGTCTGTGCTTTTGAAGAAACACGGCAGGGCGTATCACCACAAGGTGTCTCATTTGCCTTGTTGCTGGCTGTGTCACTCCTTTGTGTATTCATTATAGTTTGAAAAGCAGAACTTCCATGTCCCCCTGGTAGCACTTGGACTCAGCTGAACTTTTCGTACATTTTCTGTTTTAAAACAAGTATCACAGGGAGGAATAGTTAGTTTTTCCTTCATGTTCGTCTGTACATTTGTCTGTATAATATATATATATACAGTGTATTTTGCCAGATTTACATTAATCTGGTGTTGTGGTGATATGAGTAAATCTGAAGCGGAACACTGTCAGCTCTTATCATTTGTGATGCTGGAACAAAACAACCCAAATGTATTGTGATGTAAAAGTCACTGTGAAAGTAACAAATACACACTCAGAAGCACTCTTCGACTTCGCACTTCCTTCATGCTGAAATAACGGTAAAATTGAAGGAATTGTTTGAAATTTTGGGTGCTTTATCACTTTTTTGGGAATAAAAAAAGCTAAAATGAATTGTTTCCCTTAAAAATAGTGAATGTGCATACAAAATCCACAAAATATATGTTAAAAAAAATGTATTGTAGATGGTGGTAACACAGGATAAGGAACACTTCAGAGCACAAAACAAAAGAGAAAATGTATTAAATGTTGTGAAAAATCAGTAGCAGTTTCATTGATTTCCAATAGCACAGGTCTTGTACCATTTGCTGTTAGAACAAATCAGTAATGGCAATATAAGTATATTATAAAAATAACTGCAGTATATAGTACATATTGCATAGTGATTGAAGAGGAGAAAACTGTGGAATAATCTATTGTCTGTGATTGCTCCCCAGAACTATAAGTGTATTATAATCTAATGCACTAAAGACGACATCACTTGCCTTCCAAACCCAAAACTGCTACAAATTACTCTTGCAAAACCATAACACTTTTATAAACTAACACCAATATGAAATATGATGGTTTGAATTGAATAACTACTTGGTAAAGGTTAGGGAATGATCAAGGTCATGGTTAAAATAAATGTGTTTAATAGGGAGTGAATCGCTAGACAATATTATATGTGGATGTGCTGCTTTTGGCCATTTGTTGTTGTTTTTCTTGGGTCTGAGTCTCAGAAAAACCTGCACCCAGAAGACCACAACATGTTGTATTATATTGCACTACAATATATTTTTCTACAGGGGAAAGTGGTATCATCTCAGACATAAACAAGAGTTAAAAGCAACCCCTGTGGCTTTACAGAGGAAAGGAAAAGGAAAGGCCAGATTCGTTGAATGGAGACTTTGGTGATGCAGCCTCCTGGGAGTCTTGGTGGGGACGTGGCAAGTCCTTTAATGACAAGAGGCCGTGAACAGCAGTATGAGTTTAAGCTGTGCCAATTAATTTGCTGCAGTCTGATGGCGACAGGGAACTGGTGTGCAAGTTGATATATTGGTTCTGGAGTCACTTCCTAGTGTCTCAGTCAGCTGTGAAATGTTTTCCAGTTGGCTTTGGAGCTAAAAGTGACAGATGCTACAAGTTTAAAAACGTAGGCCGGGTGTGGGCTGAGACTTCTCTGCGGATGATTGATGGTTCTCTGCTTGCAACCCTCCTGTTGAGTTTCATTGAAAGCCACGCTGATATTCAACAGCTCAATATTTCTTCACGACTTGGTATCGATCATCACGGGACCATATTTAACGGTCCTTTTGAATGTGTGACTCTCCGTCTGCAGTCACTAGATGCAAAGGTTTCCTCCATCACAGCTGTTCTAGTGGATGCTAGTAATGTGCCCTTTCAATTCACGGTTGCTTCCCGCCTGCGTATGAACCCTGTAATCTCTCTATGACTCATCTTCCTGCCACGCTTCCTCGTTTTTTGCAGACTCAAACAGCAGTCCTTTCGTTAATCGTTCCTTTGGAAAAAGTCAGTCTACTGATGTAAATATTTCGGATGTAACCGACACTTTTCCTTTTAAGGAAAAATGTTTATTCACAGTTTACTTTAAAAAGATGATTTTTTTTTTTTTCAAGTAATGCAAATAATACTTTCGATTTCAACATGCGTTCTGCTTTGTGGTCTTTTCATTTGTACGATTCCTTATCAAACTAGCGACAGCCATTTGGCCACAGCACTCAACTGTTTCATATGTATCATTCATCACTGTGATTAGATTTGTCAGCAGACTGCATGGCCCTCAAGTGCAATGAGCCATTGAAAACAAGTTGACAGATAAATATATCGACATAAACATCGAGCCTATTGTTTAACATCTTATTTAAATTGAATAAATCCTAATTTTGAGGGATTTCACATTACAAGTCCATTATCATAACATCAAAAAATGACACTTTCCTGAGCTGATAATGTTTGGTATCAGGGCTAATCCAGGAACATTTTAATGGAGTGTATTGGTTAAAATATTGCAGATCCTTAAGTTTCTTTACTGTACTCTCCTGTGATTTATTCACCTCAGCCTGCCGGTGTTCTAGGGCTGCAAGAGCATTTCTCCTCATATTGTAGTGGAAATTAGCGATGTGTGACTGTGGCCAATTATTTGGACGAACAGATCCACTTCACTCCCACACGAACAAATCTGTTATCTTTCGAATTAGCAAGGAGCAGTGTACCAAACATTCAGCTGGCAACTGCTTTTTTCAACAGCTGATCATGTCTCCTAATGTCCAGGAGTCGTATTCACCCGGTTGAACTTTCTCCAACATAGCAGATCAATAATGTCAGCTTATAAACTTGATAGTTTTGAACCAGGACCTTCAGTATTTGGATCAAACAGCTAATGAAAAATAAGTTGGCTGCACAGATATGTAATCCACATTAAGGTAAATATATTAGAATATTAGATTATAACTACAGAAATGGAGACTCAATATTAAAGGAACTCAAATCGGGGTCGATGGATTGGGATATCAGTAGTTTTCATACCAGCCATGGTCATAATAGCTATAATGTCCATTGGAAAACGTTCTCACAATATCTGCACAATACAAAGTTGTACACAGAAAATTGTCACAGAAAGGAGTAAGGGCGTTATGTCTTTAAGGATGTTTATGGTAACTGAAGCTCTGTTGTAATATTGCTCATGTCTGAGGTGGTTCTCAAGTCTGAGGTTTTGACTTGAAAAGAGTTCCTGTGTTGCGGGAATTAGTGGAGGTTGCTGCGCTCCACTCAAGAGATTTATCAAGAACACTGTGATCAAAAAACAAACGTTTGCCTTATCTTTAGCCAAAGCTCTCCAATGTCTCAGCACTCAGACTTCAAAGGGGGGGGGGGGTGGATCATTGTTTTATTAGATAGTTTAATTTTCTCTTTCAAAATGGCTGGATCAAAAGGCATAGTCAAGTTATCTGGGATTCTGGCGGAAATGCACATCCAATGAAGAGTGGAGGGCGGCAGCAAAAAAAAAAAAAGAAATTAAGAATCCAAAAAATGTTTGATTGTTATTCTGCGCGTGATGAGACGATACAGGCCTAATCAATATTCCACAGCCACAGTTTTGTTTGAGAGAGAAGTCCATTCCACTTTTTGTCATGAAGTTCCCCGGAGTTGGCCTCAAGCAATATTAATAGCAGGAATTAGAATTGAAAGGTTGGCAGCGGTTGCCATCGAGCCGTTACATTTCACATGAGTGGATGAACACTTAGTGACAGGCGTTGGCTATTGCTCCCTTGGTTGCAGCAATTATACTGTTCAACTGGCACACAATACATAATGAGGGAGACTTCACCACATCTCTATGTATGCCTCGCCCTGATACATCCTTGCCGCGGAGCAGTATTGTTATGCTCGGGAGGATTAACAATGGCATACATATTAATGCAGGGCTTTCATATGCGGGGTTCGAGTCCGGTGCGAGATTTCAGTAATGAGTGATGTCTCGATATCACATTATCGAAAGATAACAGACGGCGCTTCCGTTTACAATGCAAACTATGTGGGTAGGATTCCTCACAGTGGTGTGATACCCAAGAGGGCATTCTGTACTGTGGTCATGAATGAAAGAGGTGTAAAGCACAGAATCACCACAATCACATACAAATAGATGTGATACAACTTTTACGCATGAGTGTGATAATTAAAGGCCTTTACTGGTCAATATATTTATTCAAACTTTTCTTTTTCATGGATACTTTTACACAGAAGGCGAATATTAGGCAGCAAAAAAAACCCAAACTTTCTGACCTGTCGCACTGTCAATAAAGCCATCAAACAATGACGTTGTGCAGAACAGTGTTATTCAAAATGTACATTATATTGTAAAACAACACGGAGGCTCCAGAGTCTGAACCAAGACAGCATTATATACTCTTTAAAAAAGGCAGGGCAGACCTGATTCACTCCTTCGGTTCCTTCTCACAATAAAAGCCCGAGACATGTACACTTTGTAACTGTTTACCAGAGGGAACTCAAATCTGTTTAGAGCATTTTGTCGAAAGTGAAAGTCAATAAAATAGCCTGCAGTTGCTTGGATTATAGAAGAATTTACCTCAGACAGAACGCAAGACAATGTTGTAGCGCAATAGTTGTCCTCTGCGCAAATCTATTCAAACTTTTTAGCTGCAATAAAGGTTCCCTTCTTTGTGTTACTTACAACAGCTTTTTATTTAGAATCAAACTGATCTTTTTTTTGGCTAAACTCTGACTTGTCTGTTATTTCTAATAATGTGCTTTTCACTTTTAGACATTTTTCTAAAGTTATGATTTGTTATCATGTCTTGTGCACTACTTTATGCATATAAAATCCATTTAACAACATAAATATTTATATCGTGAACTTCTATACAAAAAATGGTTTCTGGCATTTCACCATCAATGCAAGTACATATTATTTACTGTAATATTTACATTAATTTCTATAATATGGGCACATAGCATGTCAATCAACAGAGCTGTGTGGGTGATGAAGTGCCCTCTTGGGTGCCCCAGTAGAGAACGTGATGAGGTGCTAGGGTGTCTTCCCAGTGGAGGAAACATGATGAAATGCCCTCTTTAGTGTCCCTACAGTGGAGAAAACATCATGTGCCCTATATGATGCCCCTTCATTAGAAAAAAGAACATGATGACGTGCCCTCTATGGTGCAGCTCCAGTGGAGAAAACGCAATGAAATGCCTCTCGGGTTCCCTTCCAGGGAAGAAAACATGATAAACTGCCGTATGGGGTGCCCGGTAGAGAATACGTAATGAAGCGCCCCAGGTTAGTGAGGTAAGTGACGCAACTTTAGAACTGAAATCCTAAATCTGATATTTAAGGAACACTTCTCAATATTTATGGTATAGAGGTTGTTGGCCAAAAAAATAAGTAGCAATAGTGCCCTCTTGGATTCTCCTATTGTAGATAAAACATGATAAACTGCCCGTTTAAAGAGTTAAGGCAGCCTACTGTGCTAGAAATTGTGATAAAGTGAAAAAATGTGCTCTCTTATGAGGCCTCTATGTTAGTAAAATGCCCTACTGGTGCCTCTGTTGCTGTTGTTTTTTTGCATTCTGGTGCCTCATCTTATGCATCTTTACTTTTACGCCCCTGCCCCTCACACAGCCTGAATCCTGCACGTCTCTATGACAAATTTATATTATGCGACACGATAGCGATGGTACAACATTATAATGCTTATCAATGTCAAAAATGTCAAAAACACACAAAAGAGTCAAACGTTGAGGAGTAGGAAATAGAAAATGAGAGAACGAAGCAGTGATTTTTGACACATGCAGCCAACGTTATTATCAGCACAATATTAATCCTACAATTCCTTTTGATCAGACATGGGAAAGGCCACCATCAGGACACCTGTACAGCCTGCATCATCACTCTGCTGTCAGGTTAAATCCTCACCAGGGCCATGTCTGTTCGGAAGCAGTCAGCTCAGCTGTGTGTTAATTACTCCTTGTTTACAGCCGAGGTGATGGAGGTCTCTGATCAGCCGGTCTCTGCCAGACAGGTGACCAGGATGATTTGGGCCAAGTGCCAAGGTATTCGCGCTGTGGGAGATTACGCTAATGCGTTTCATATATTAGTAGGAAAGGGTGGCTGGGATGAGTGCCTTTCTACGGGGTTTGAATGACACCATTGCTTTGGCAATCTGCATCGGCAGTTGTCTTAGAAGGAGAGAAAGGGTCATCACACATTAGACACACCGTCACTGAAAGCTCTGACTTTGTTCCAGCTGCTCTCCTCATCCAGCTCCCTTACCCTTTGCTCCATCAGAGACACTGAGAAATCATTGGAACCCTAAATAGCATTCGTTTCAGAATCTGCACATCAGATCAGTCAATATTTTCTTCCGGTTGCGGCCCTGGCTAAGCACACCAGTGCCATTCCCCCCTGGTGCATGTTGATTCTGTTTGTGAGGAATGGGTCATTACCAATGTCTTGGTCCATCACACATATTCACTCTCTGTCTTGAGACTCCTACAAGGGACAAAGCCTTGGATCAAAGATGCATACATGATACAACTGTCCTGGGTTACTCCTACAGTTACACCTCAGTGATTTAACTGACATGCCCATCATCCTTGATCATCCATGGTTGGTGAAGCGCGGTCTTCACACAGACCAATGGACAGGATCGGATGTTGCCATGGTCACCATTTGTGGTCTGCTTGGTCAGCATCATCTTTCTTCTCTGGCGCAAAACTCGGGTTAAATGTTGAGGACATAAATCTATGTAACATCTGATGGCATAATGTGGTGAGGTGCCTGCACGCTTTACCCGAGTTCAGGCTCGTTTTGGTAGTTCAGTCAGGGAGACTCTTTACACTCTCATTCATTCAAAGTCCTAGGGGCGTCCACCAAGTAAAGCCAACCAGAACATTCTCCCTGAGCCAATCATTTTGTTGACGTCAAACTTTAAAACTATCTGCTGTGTCAGTTGTCATTTAAGACGAACCGATGTGACCCTCCTCCACCCCTCCGCATCCCATCATTCATATCATTAGCAAGTTCTCTTTACTACCACCACTGCCAGCGTCTTAACTCCAGGGAAGAATATTTCATTAATAACTATGACATCTCTACCTCCTGAATATACTGTTACGATTGGGTCTAATTGCCAAAGACACTTCATATTTCACCTGATTTTGCGCCATGTAAAACCTCTTTTGTGCTCTCTAAATGTAGTCTCTCAACATCGAGCTAAAGGCAGCAGTTATCTGTACCATCGGCAGTCTCTAACTAGAGGAATGTTGCACACTGTCTAGCCACAATTACCCACGGCAGATCCACTGGTTACAGCAACCGGCATCAGAGTATTCCTGCTCATCCCGTGTCTCCATCCTGAACACTGGTAAACCAAGGTAAAGAAGCATGTTAAGAGACTGGCCAAAATGTTGGCTGGAGCTCTGCATTTTTTATTGTAATACAAGCTTTAGTGTGTCATGACGGGACGAGAGGGTGATGAAAGTAGTGAATTTGATTGGTCATGATTGTCACAGCGTTTAATTCAACCATCTGTAGTAATGTGTTGTTTTTTTTGCACAATGGTTGATTGTGATTGGATAAAGGTCCAACATGTTGGAGTCCAAAGCTCTTCTTTGACCGTAACACTTGAAAGTGGGTGAAAAAAAGGTCTCATTGATTCCCCTGTTCCGGCGCCAGTGCTACATTAGAGGACCAATGCTTCTTCTATTATTATTTTGAGGAGGTACATGCTTTTGGAACTCCTCAAAGACGATGAGCCTGTGCTTAGAATCTTCCACCAGGGGCGTCCTTAGAAGGCAGGCTGTGCTGGCACTGACCACTCACGGTTTAATAGAATCACAACCAAGAGCCACTTGCCTTCCCCCCCTCATTTCCTCAGTTTGAGGTTTTGCAGGATGGAGACATTTTTACCAAATGTGACCTGATCTATCACATTCAGCACCCTCAGTGGCCACTTCAAGTACCTCATCATACCATTGGCTCTGCTGGCACTGGCTCACCAGCGCTGCAGCTGGGTTTCAAGTGATTGTCAACATGGTTTGCTAGAACTTTCAAGTTTCAGAAAGTCTATCGTCATGTTTTGATTCAACCGGTGGTGGAAGAAGTACTCAGATTATTTTACTTAAGTAAGAGTAGCAGTGCAACATTGAAAAAATACTAGAAGTAAAAGTTCTGCATTCAAAATTCTAAGCAGGAAAAAGTAAACAAAATAAACTCATGTTAGAAGTTGGTGTATGTTTTTTAATGTAAAATCAACATGTATAGGTATCTAAAGCTGTTAAATAAATGTAGTAAAATGTATTAAGATTTCCCGTTTGACTTATTGTAGGTTAAAAATATGTTGCATGAATTGGAAAGTACCTCAAACATTGTTTTTAAGTACAGTACTTGAGTAAAAGTACTTGGTTACTTTCCACCACTGGGCTCATGGTAACATTTTAAATGAATCTTGTCAAAGCAAAAAATGTAGTGGACTGGTGCTGCCCGCTTCCATAGACTTCTAGTTTACGAGCAACCAGTCCGGCCAAATTAGACTAGCTGTAGTATTTTGATGTCTTGAGTTCACGAGTATTTCCACACAAACACACATCGTCCTGATTGAAGCGTTGCTTCTTTTATTGTATTTCTGCCTGTTCCCTAATGTATGTGAAGGACCAATCTTGCAAGAACCATAACATTGGATTGCAAACTATAGATTGAGTTTTAACATGACATTGCATTTTCCACATCTCTTCTTGGGGTTCATGAATGACACTCACTATACAGTAATTGTCTAGCTCTATTTCTCATATAAAACTCTGCTTGGATGTAATAATCAAAAGACATTTTCTGAACAAACAAAGGGAATTAGGGATGGGCAAAACTTTTTGAAGCCCGTAACAATACAGATTTTTCAAATTTTCAAAATAGGAACGAGATCTTTGTGAGAAATTTTCAGAGAATCAAGCATCATTAATTAATCATTACACTTCAAGGCAAATCACATTATGCATACCGGCCATTTATAATACATTTAATACAAAAGCAAGTATGAGTACAATTAAATAAAACATGTTTGGGCTTAGAATAATCAAAAAATGTATGTATTTTACAGAAATACTTTAATTAAAAAATAATTTCAGTGTATGTTGTTTTTAAATGTTTGAAAGGTTACTCAGTAGCAGTGTGTGTCACATTCTTGTCAAAAACTATTGCATCTTTCCCTATTTGTATCTACAGATGAAAAGTGGCACCACACCATGCTCCGTTTCTTTTCCTCCATTCTCTCAAATGTTTGGTGCTGAAGTGTTGGACTGTGCTTCGCTGTGCACTAGGTTTTGATTTTGCGGCGGTTTCCAGTCATGTGATACCGACCAGCTAAATATATCAGGGCTGTTTTGGCACGAACATTATAAAGAAAGTACTGAACATTTTTGGAAGTTTTGTAGCCACCCACACCAAACGAGTAGCTCGTGAATATCGAAGTATTGATCCCACAGTATCAACTCAACAATAACTAAAAGCAATTAGAATCAGTTATGCTTTCACTCTTTCTCCAGCATTTCATTTCTTAAGAGCTACTTTTGTGAATTAGGTAAACTGATTGTAAGTACAATATATTTCCAGTCAAGTAAATGTAAGATATTAAGCATTCCCAATTTTCTTTGAGTGTTTAGAAAAGAGTTGTCAGTGTTGATATATACAGGTTATTCAGCCACACCACTGCTAAATTAGAAGAGGGATCACGATGCAAACTTTAGATCAAAATAAATATAATTTCCCTGGCTGGATGAAATATTTTTCATGTGAAAATAGCCCTAGACCTCCTCCCAGTCACCTTCAGCCTGTTTTGTGACCTCTCTCGACTGTTAGAGGGGCAGATTAATTAGAAACGGGCTTAAGCCTTGAGGAGACGAATGCTCTGCTAGACAGATGCTGTTTGAACAGCAAACTGGTCATAGGATATTAAAGGAAGATGAAAAAATTGGACTAATTGGAACTGAAGGACATATGGGTCGTAGAAGGGCTCCTATGGGATGAGTATAATCTAAACTTTATCTTGGGAATGAGTATCACTAACCAAACTTTTTCACATGATCTATTTCAATGTGTTTTTTATCACAAGAACATTGACAAGTGTAGATTTGTCAAAACATATTTTAAAAATCCATTGTCATATGTTATGATGTTTTATAAAGATGTTGTTTTACAATTTTGTAACACTTTCTATGTGGTGTATGGTGTATGTGTTTACACTGGTCTGTCATTTGCACAAGTTATTGAATTGATGACATGATGCTCTACACACATATTCACCATTATTTCATAATGGGTTCCTTTATCCAAGCCGTCTGACCTCCTCAGCCTCTTGTGCCATCGCGCGTGAAAAAAAAATCATTGTTAACCTTGCTTTTCTTTTGTGTGTGGGCACCATGGTCATGCTTTAAGTGTTCCTCAAATAGAACTGAGCCTCTTTAGTCCTCTTGTTACATTTTTACAAAGCTTTTAGGAGTTCTAATCAGGTGCAATTTCCTTCCTCGCAATGCTGTGAATATAAATGTGCTGAAAGAATATATCCTGTGCATTCTTGTGGTCCCATGTGATTATGGTATATTGGATTAGTTTTTTAAAATGATTATTGTTAAAAGACAAAACAATCCAAATAACACTGTAACAAAGAGGTGGGCACCGGAGAACATACAGTCAGCACCATAAGTATTTGGACTGACTCCAAAGGTTTTGAACTGAAGCAGTCAATATGTGGTTGAAGTGTAGACTTTCAGCTTTAATTCAATGGATACAATGGATTTATTGCAGCTTCCTTCACTTTGTAGGTCTGCCTTCTGTTTATTTTAAGTAAGTGAAAACATGCTTAATTTGGTTAAGATCAGGTGACTGACTTGGCCATTGAAGAATATTCCATTCCTTTGCCTTGAGAAGCTTCGATTGTTTTCACAGTATGTTTTGGGTCATTATCTGCACTGTGAAGCTCCGTCCAATCAGTTTTGCAGCATTGAGCTGAATCTGAGCAGATAGTATAACCCTACACACCTCAGAACTCATCCTGCTACTTCTATCAGCTGTGACATCATCAATGAACACCAGTGAACCACTTCCATTGACAACCATACAAGCCCATCTGCCTCCACCATGTTAGACGGATGATGTGGTAAGCTTCAGATCATGAGCCGTTCCTTTCCTTCATTATAGTTTTCTATTTCCATCATTCTGGTACAAGTTCATCTTGGTTTCCCCTGTCCTGTCTTGTTCCAAAACTGGTCAGGCTTTTTCAGATGTTTTTTCTGGCAAAGTCTAATCTGGCCTTCCTGTTCTTCAGTGTTACCAGTGGTTTGCACCTTGTTGTACACCCTCTGTATTTAGATTCATGAAGGCGTCTCTTGATCGCAGACTTTGACAATGACACGTCTACCTCCTCCAGAGTGTTCTTTACTTCAGTAGATGTTATGAAGAGGTTTTTCTTCGCCAAGGAAAGAATTCTGCGATCATCCACTTTAGATGTCTTCCTTGGTCTTCTGGGCCTTTTGGTGTTGGTGAGCTTGCCAGTGCATTCCTTCTTTTTAAGAATATACCAAACTGTTGATTTGGCCAATCCTACTGTTTCTGCTATGTCTGCTAGGTTTGTTTAGCTTTTTAAGCCTAATAATGGCGTCCTTCACTTGCATTGACACCTCTTTGGTCTGCATGCTGAGAGTTCTAAGGACCAGCTACCAAATGCAAATTAAACTCAACTCCAAAACCTTTATCTGGTTCATTTTGGTCATGGAATAACGAGGGAACAGGCCACACCTGGCCATGAAACGTCTGTCAGACAATTGTCCAATTACTTCTGAGCCACTGAAAATGTGGGGGACTGTGTAATTCCTAAACGGTTAATGTGGTGTTTTTGTTATATCCATTGATGAAAGGCTAAAGACACCTAAAAGTATATAAAGAAGTTACAATACTTAAAACAAGCAAAAGCAACAGTGAAATGCTGATCATGCAACAATGCACCAGTAATAATAATCTTATAATATACAAATCTAGGGGCTATTGTTTTTTGAAGAACATGTACTTTTGATACCTTACAGCAGTGTTTTTCAACCTTTTCTGACCCACGGCACATTTTTTACATTAAAAAGATCCCGCGGCACACCAACAACCAAAAAAGTTACAAAATGACACCGTTTAGCATAATACTGCATATACGCCATGGTGTCAAACTCAATCCCAGAGAGGGACAAAATTAAAAATTGTGACTACGTTGAGGGCTAAATAGAGTCACCATTTAATAAACAGGATAGAAGGGATATTGGACAAAGTGCAAAAAGAATACATGTTTAGGTAGGCTACATTATTTTATACATATGTGCCAGAGCCAGATGTCTGGCATCTTTTCTTGGCTGCCAGTTCATTCATATCTGGGGTTAGGTTCTGTGGAAACCCTCAAGATGGAGTGAAGGTGTGCATCAGTGAGACGACTCCTGTGTGGGTTTTTGTTCATCTTCATCACAGAGAAAAGCTGCTCACACAGGTACGTGCTTCCAAACATACAGAGTGTTTGAGCAGCATGTAGGCGGAGTTAAGGCATCGTTTCGGGGGTGAAGCTTGGAAACTGTGCAGCGCCCTCGGTGTCATACTTTGCCTTGAGTGTCATTACACTGGAGCTCTATCAGCTCCACAGGTGCTCTTTCCACGTCAACTGCAAACGGATTGCTGAGCAGTTCAAATTTAAATTTCTGAGCTGCAAAGTCGGCAAATCGCCGAGTGAACTCCGTGCCAAGTGCACCCAGTTTATCAGCAAAATGCGCAGTCGGGAACACAGCGGTGGAGACTTTTACTGCATCACACATGTCTGTGATCACACATGTCTGTGATCATACGTCCCCGTCCCTGAAGCTGGAGGTTTAGCGCAGTGAGATGCTTCGTTATGTTGCACATAAAGCCAGCTCACATCGCCACTTCTCGTCCCGGAGCTCTGTGGTGTGGTGGGCCGGTTATGATAAACATGATATTTTCTGGCGGGCCGTTGTACCGAGGGCCGGATATACTGTATGCTGACAAGTCTCTCAATGTGTTGATCCTTACTCGGCTTTTCATCTGGGTTATTTTGTCCAGGGCCCAGTTCAGAGTCTGCATTTTTACTTTTCAAATATTTCTCCATCGCTGTTCGTCTCGTCACCGCAACCTCTCCCGAGCGTCATTTCATTCTACTGTCCTAAATTAACACGTCATTACTGCGCTACCTAATGCCACCCACTGGCATGAAGAGTATTTATTACTTAGCCAGCCACTATATTGCAGCTCAGACGCTCAACAATGGCAAAGTATTTGCAACAACTAAATAATGTTTTTTTGGACTCATTAAGTGAAATTGGACATTTTCCCACGGCACACCTGACGATCTCTCATGGCACACTGGTGTGCTGTGGCACAGCGGTTGAAAATCACTGCGTTACAGTACATTTAGCTGATTATATTACGGTACCTTTACTTAAGTAGAAGTTTATATATTTATAAATTTGTATCTTCCCATTGATGTCATGAAGTGAATTATCTGAATAACATGATCTTCCACCACTGTAGGTTTGCAAAATCGGTTTCTTAGAAGACATGAAGTCTGAAAATAATTATTTTTGATTAGTTAATAGATACAGGCATTGCATGACACTGCTTGGATGTTCAACCCAATGGCTTCTGAATGATGCAAGGTGACAAAAAGCTCTGGAGCGCCATGGCCACTCTCAATTGGGCTCATTACAATGTCCAAAGGGAACTGTATTAGTGCCTTCATTTTTAATTAAAACAATAGATAATCCCCAGGCACAGCAACACTCATGTGTTGGTGCAGAGAGTGATACATTGTGTCATTAGCATTAGTTTTGTGTTTCAAATGAGTATCATTTGCTGCACTCCTGAGGGACTGTGTCCGCTCTGTGTAAGACCACACTGACAACATTTTGTTGTTTTTCACTGGCGAGGCAGTTATGAGAACTGAGAGGCCATGCCGGCAGCATATCTAATTAGACGTCATTTAGCTTGGGCGCTTATCAAAGCCACAGCCACATCAGGACATTAACGTGCTATGCCTGGCTGCTGTGCTGGATCTTGCTCTGACTGTGTGTTTTGCCTTTTTGTAGAAAGGTATCCTGACTGTGATAAGTCACACGAGGGTGGTCTGCCTTTGATAATCGCTTCGGGTTATACAAACCGTGACCTCCCTTGCTTGTGTTTTATCCAGCGATGTGATGAGTTCCAGCTATCTGGACTGCACAGAATGAAAGCGATTACAAAGAAGAAGGGGACGTGACGTAGGGTGAAATTGGGAGAAATAGGGGAAGTGAATGATATTATCAGATCCAGAGTTTGTGTGGTTTTTCTTGTTTTCCACGGTGTTCTTGATGACACCGTGGAATCAGGTTGACCTTTTCATCTCATATGTTCAGTGGTCACTGCCCACATTTACTCTGATTCCTTTTGATTTGTTGGTCAGAGCATGTATGTACAAAGATACACATATGTTTTGTCAGAGATGCAGTTTGATTGTGAAAGGCCCAGTTCTTGAATACTAGGGTCCTGTGTCATCATCATCGCTTTGCAGTTACACTAAATTATTCAGAATACGATATAGAAAGCGGGCGGGAATTGTAATATTATTTACAGTACATTAAACTCATCTTTTTCACTGAGTATGTCCTGGTGTTTGCACTTGCATATAACAGGACTGCTGCGTTTTCGATTTGAATGAAATGCAACAAACAAGTTCCATGAACCATATCATCTTTTGAGATGACGAAAAGAAAACAGTGTTAAACCCACTCCACCCATTGAATGTAGACATTTGTGCCATATTACAATATCTGGACTTGGGGTGCAGCAGCCTTGGCTCTAGCTAGTCAGTAAGAATATGAAAAGGTTTACATGTCCAAATCCCGTTTAATAGTTTAACCAGGAAGTTGCTTTGATGGATTTAATGTTAGAGGGAAAATGCTATACTGAGGATTACAATGTGCTTAATGTAATGCTGTGTTGGATTTAAACTGCAGTGTCTGAAACGATGTCAAGCAAACATTTTTACTTGGGATTTTAACTTGAATTCCACTTAAATCTCATTATAAACTACCTTCATGGCTGGAGGGATTGCAAAGCCAGTCCATTGTTCCACCACTTTGGTCAGGACCAAAGAAATGTTACTGTTTGATGGTTTGTCACAAAAGTTGGTACAGATGTTCAGGCTCCCAGAGGTTGAATCCTGGTGACTTTACCTGTTGTGCCACCAGCAGGTAATTGTTCTCAATTATCCAGTGAAAAATCCCAGCTTCCTTTTGATGGATTTGGCCCAAAATTTGGTTCCCAGACAAATAATTATACCAATTTTGCTAATCCCCTGACGTTTCCTTCAGTGCGATTATGATAATGTTTCACCAGCTACTGGATAGATTGGCTTGTCTAAATTTTGGATTGATTGTAATAAATGTGTTGATCTGCAGGCAATTAATTTAGCAAGATCATCAGATCAAAATTGTAATTCACCCAAACCTTTACTTTATTAATTTTTTTTTGCATAATGACCTTTACAACTAATGAAATTCCCATCTGCCTCATCTATACTTTTGTGCTTAGTGCTAATTAGCAAATGTTAGCATACTAACATGCTCAAGTAAGATGCAGCATTGTAGCATTTCCAATGGGAGCCTGTAAATAAGTCTAGCCTCAGGTGTAGACTCTGAGCTAGTAGAAAGCAGACATTGTCCAACTTCATCTCTTTCCTCCAGCATTACCTTTAGGGAGTTGACATTATCGCTTTTTTTTTATCTATGGCTGGCAGATATTTGACCTCAAATACAGTATGTATCTAGCATGAGCACAACACTGGCCAACTGGTTCAAAGCCGGTGAAAGGTGTAATCATAATGTGTATATAGTTCTGTATATATCTTACAATAAAGATTACTTAACCTCACAATTTGACAAGAGGTTGGATGTTACATTGTGGCGTTTTCCGGTATCGAGATAGCAAAGCACCTGGCAATCTGAAGCTGCAACAAGCTCTACAGCAAATTCTCATCATTCTCACATCAAAAAGTCAGACAAGACAAGGCTGGAATAGCCCGTTATCTTTTTAATTTCTCATCAGTATGTCTACAGTAGCACTAACAACATGGGAGAGTTATGACTTGTGCATGGGAGGGGAAGTGGTTGGTGCTGTGCGATCTAAGCCCCCTATGTAAACTTGAAGTCAAAATTACCTCTGTGTGGTGTGGCTGCCTGTAGCAAGACGCTGTCACACTACCAGCAAGGTCGGCTTGCAAAGAACACATTAAAGGACAACCTGCCTGCAAGCCAATCGATACGTTGCATCATTTGGGTCAGAGGGCATGCTTCATCTTCAACCTCTCATTGGACATTAGTCGAGTGCAGGAAAGATACAAGTGACCCTTCTCACCAGGTAAATCAATGCCTGTACCTCGGCTTTTCCACCCATCATCAGTTCTTCGTGGAACGTCGCAGTTTAATTTGTCTCTGACTGCAGTCTCCCCACCTGCTCTGCATCACCCTTCATCTAGTGAGTCTGTCTGTTCATGTTTCTGGTGGGTTGGTTCGTCAACTGCCAATAATTAACAAAGGGATAATACATTTTTCCATTCAGTCTTTGGAGGACAAAACTAAGATATCAAGACACGCCTATAGGACATTTTTTTATATTGAGATATGCAGTGTTAATGAATCAGCTCCTTTGACATTCAACATTTAAGCCCTCTATGCGAGGAAACCGATGCTATGGTCCAAAACATCAGTCTCAGATGGCGATGTTGGGGCGTTCTCTGTCTCTGGTCGGTCTCTGACCAGCCGTTTGACTGTGGAAGCAAATGTGCCGTCGTCGAGAAGGGGTACGTCGTGCGACCCTTCGGCCTGAGAAAATCCACCAGACTGGCAACCGGGGCTCTAGTCTTCAATGGCTGCTCCCAGGACGACTTGACATGACACCATCAGATGACTGGTTGAGGGGGTGAGACGAACGGCGCCTGAGCTTGGTGAGCCAGGCCTTAAAATCTCTGCGAACCAATACAGACGACTCTTCACAGGAAGAGGCGTGTTACTGTCGTTGTAGTCATAAATCAACCAAGAGTTGCATTAAGACTTAAAGGTTTTTCAAGTGATGTTTTGGCCGTTTGGAGGCAGAATAACTCCCCAATAAGCTAACATTAATCATATATTATATTATCATATAACTATAAAGCTCTTACAGCTGACTTGTTGTCAAGCAATTCAATCAGATACAGAGTAGCATTTGGAGTCATGAGTTATTGGTCCTTTTAGATATTTTTTTAGTCTTCACTAACTGCTTAGAAAATATAATAACTGCTCGATGTTTGACTTTTTTCACCGGCAAGTAGCTTTCTTTATCTGTCCTCTCTTTGGCGTTTGGTGGCACATTCGGTGGGCTTATCAGAGCTTGTAAGGGGATTGATCCGAGAAGATGAGGAGCTGCACAGTTTGTTGCTAATTCTCACCTAATGATGGACATTTAATTAGTTGTGGGTTACGAGGTGAAGCCATTTTAATAATTTTTCAGTTCAATTTATTAAGGGCAGTACAGCAATTCCCCGCTGACAACTACATTCAGATAAAAGTAGATAATCATCTTCCTGATATAATTCCAGTGCAAACCCCCACAAAATTAGGAAAAAACGTCTGCTCCACCATCAACATACTGTAGATTAGGGTCAGCCCACTCCACTTTGAACCCCAACGGTGGGATCAGCCGTTAATGAAATCGCCTCATCCTTTCTCGTGGCACTCTCCCTCGTCTTTTCTATATGCGAATTTCATGCAGCTAGTCATGCATGAAGAGTTACTCTTGATGAAGTACAGGGGAGCAATGCCAAAAATATCATGGAGCCCAATTTCAGGACTCTTATTTTAGGATTGCCGTCGGCCTCAAATGAGAACATGATTTGATATCTCTGGATGGCTGATGGTTTTGACTTTCTTCACCTTTTCTTTTGTAGATATACCGGATAGACAGAGCCAATTAAAATCCTACTGCACTGCTTCACGGCAAGTCCAAGATTTAAAAGTTACAAAATGAGGCACAATGCTTTATTTCAGAGCATGTATTACTCCCAAAGTAAAGGGACTGCATCGGCTGTTTTTCTACATTGAATTCTGAATAAACATTTTATTTTTCTTGAAAGGTATATAGCCTTGGCGAATAAATAATTTGAACTTAATGTCACACTCATGGCTTTATTACTTCAGAACTTTGTAACATGATTAAAAGGTAAGAAAGCCACAATAATCCTATCACATCACTGAAAACCCAACCATATTTAGAATGAGAAGAACATTATCTCTGTATGCCCCATTGCACATACCCCAACCTTTAAAATCCCTTCATTGCACTCAGTGTGAAACAACTGTGCACTGACATCAGCACGAACCATTATTGCCTATTCACTCTGCACTTCAACTCTGTAAATAAGTTGGGCTAAGAGATAAACCGACAGAGTTGGAAAAACAGTCCTTGAGTCACTCCTGTATTTTGTCGAAGTTCTTTTTAACAAAAAGCCATTGCACTTGAGATTTCTTCTTTTATTAAAGTAGATCTGTCAGAGCGATAGGAAATAAAACTGAGGAGGTGGTGATGGTCCTTCACCTCTAAATAAAAGTAAGAATCATCACAATGTGAGACGGGATGATTGAAATCTCTCACTTAATTGAATGGTAGGAAATTGATTAAAGTTTACATTTAGAGTCCAGCTAGACTATGGGCGGGAAAACAATTTTACATGGAAGCTATCTAATCAATTTTCTTTTTGTAAAAAAAAAAGTTGGAAAATTAAGAGCAAAGGGCTGATTTCCAATAAGAAGAATGATTCATTTTGGGTTGGTTTCACTTAGGGAAGTAGCTATTGCCATTAGTGTAGCCTTAGGAGGTCAAACTGTACCAATATAGAACCAAAGGAACATGCCTCCTGTTTGCTTTAGAAATAGAATAGATAGCAATTAACTGAAGTAAACCTAAATGCTACGGCCTCAGATGCAACATGCTCCTGAAATAGATTCAGCTATTTTCCTCGGAGGAAAGCAGCTACTGCATGACTGCCGACCCTGAAGCCTGAATCCAGTTAATTGGATTTTACCCTCGTTTGAAATTAATTGAGGGTCAGAAGGAGGACCCGATCACACACCTCCTCTCATAGTACAGTATCAATGTAATTAGTGCCTTTAATGGTTAAAGTCCAACTCAAGTGAAATTGCTTTATTTATTTTTTTTTGCCAGCTACAGCATTCATATATGCTCTGCAAATCACTTGTACTGTGTTATTTGAGAAAAAAACAAATCGGAAAACAAAATTGAAAAGAAAAAAAAGATTTGATATTTCCTGTTTTCATGATGCCCCTAATTCAAAGGAATGCTGTTCTTGTATCATGTCTCATCAAATCCCTATCCTGAACAACAACCCACACAAGCTTTCCCTATCTAACTAACTAACACGTACATACGTCGTATTCTGAACCTTAGCTTGTTGAAGAAGCAGCCAAATACACACCGAGGCACTGCCAACGCCATTTTGCAGGCTACAAAGATAATTTGCTGCTCAGCTGCAGAACATTACAGCATGTAACTGCACATGCAAATGTCACTTTGCTCAGGCTTAAGAAGCTGGTGTGGTCCCTCTTCTTCAATACCACTAACAACATGCTGTCCTGCATTAGCTGAAAGGCTACAGCCACATTAGTTTACTCCGTCTCTCCTTCTCTATGGCGTAACACTGGCGCTCTGGCAGCCCCGAAGACCTTCAATTTCACATTTCCCCTCTGCAAATATATTATTACTGAAAACATTTATACTGTATAAAAAACAATCCACTGTCCCAACATGTTTTTGGAACTTTTTGTTTGATATAATATGACAGCATGGATTGTTCTCGTTTGATTTTGCCCCTAAATCAATATATTATTCCAGCAAATAGGCCTGACATGACACAATAATAGGTCAGGCCATTAGAGATGAGAGAGAGAGAACTGACACTGCACCCTTTGTGAACAATGGCAGAGCACATGATGTGCAAGTACAAAAAGTTTTAATTTAATTAAAAGCCTTTGGTGCAAAACCCACTTTGAATTCTCTTCGACTGATTATAGTTGTATGAATCTGAAGCGATTGGACCATATCACTTTGAAGTCAGAGTAATGTTAAGACCCTATGATATCATTAAGACTTCCCCTTCTTCCCTTGGAGCACCCTTGATGCCCATTACAGCAACTTATCCTGTTAAGACTTCGCACTACCATGAGGGCTTTCTTAAAATCCCACTTGTGCAATGTCTTGAAGTACACTTCATTGGTGTTGCTACATCCTCTCTGCAAGGTCCCTCTTGTAAATGTGTTTACTTTGCTTAAAACTGTTTCATCCTCAATATGCATAACATTTTCATCACGGATGTGCTTTTAATGCATATCAGTTTGAAACTTGAATCTAAACTCCATTTAGCATCAGATGCAGTCGCAGTTTGTGATATTACGTGCTGAGGAACATTACCAGCAACTCCTCCACCAGGTTTATCCGTGCTGTCTGCAGCCGAGTTGGTAATTTTCTATTCAAAGTAATGGAGGGATAAGAGGGGGTCAGGGGTTGTTCAATAATTGCTGAGCTGTATGTGCTTTAGAATCCGCCAGAAGGAACTTAATTGCATCAACTCGATGCAATTAAGGCCACGACACAACGTAGATCTCTCAGCTATTCTATTTCCAGCTGTTTTAATTCTGCTCAATACACAAGTTAGATGGATTATTTGTCTCTTTTCTGTGACAGGCTAATTTTGACTGTTAGCATTCAACATGTTCTCATCCCAACTCGTCACATACTGGCGCTTTGTCGATTAGACCCCTCGGTGTCACTTTTAATTAGTAGACCAGCTGTCTGTCGCAGTAAACACGATGTTACTGTGATACATGTTTGGTTATTAAACTATCAATTAAACCAAGTTAAAAAGTAACATATGAAAAACACGTGACAAATATCGTAACTTCTCAATAACTCAACACGAGCACCAATCCACCTCCCCTCCCACCCACTCTGTGTATTTCTGGTCTTTATACTACGTTTATATGTTATAGTGCATTGTAGTTACTTGAAAGCTAGTTACATCTCATACAGATGCTGAAGGGTGCCAGGTGCTTCGGTATCAGATGCGGAGGGCAGTTGAGGGCCTTGAGCATTATAACGGGCTGATCCATTTGGCAGCAGCTGCACATGAGATAAATGAACAGGATTGCTGGAGAAATCAAAGACTATTTTGATATGAGTGCAACATATGTTGTTTGTGGAAGGGATACATTTAGTCTGGCCCTGTAAACACAAACACGCTGCAAAATGTTCTTGAGATCAGGGTAAAAATGACTTATTTGGGGTAATATTCAATTGACTTATTTGGTATTAATGTATACACGCTTAGAGCGATGCACCAGCCCTTGCTGCCTTGAAAGCTTGTCTTTTTAATGAAACATTCTACCTGTTAACTTGTGTGCGGGACCTTTTTCCTTACCCTTGCTGGTCGGTAGGTTGAGAGCTTGTTGATAGCTGGTTATGTCCTTTACCCTGAGGTTGTAAAGTCGCCCAGACAGCTCCCATCCTGTCAAGCACTGGTTCATCCATCTCTTCGCTGTCTGGGGCAGCTCTGTCCATCGCAGCTCTGTCCATCGCTGTGTTTAGCTCCAGCCAGACTGATCCGTTTCCAGAGGGTTCGCAGGTTGAGAGCTTTACGCAACGTCTGAGTTTACATTAGCTTGAGAAGCCCTGGCCCTGTGAAGTACCAACGAGCCATTGCAGGCAAACAAGCCGAAATTCAGTGAATTCCTCCCCCACAGTGACTAATTACACGTATTGTTTTGGATCTTTAGTCAATATTTCTCTGGCTTTTGGCTTGTTTATATTCACACATTATTTGATTTCATTCTACCTTTATTTTTATTCTTTTGGAACAATACAAATACTATAAACACTTTAATACAAGCTTTTATTGTAGCCCTTTCTTAGCTGAAAGGATCAAATAACTTGAGTTAACACACCATTCATGGAGTAACTTTGTCAAGATAAACATAGAAATACTGAAACATGTATATTGCACATCATCTGTGAATTCCATGACACCTTCTGTGCCTCCGTGTACTGATATCCTGTTTGCCATAATAATGTCATATTGTCTGCAGTGACTTGCATTCTTCTGCACTTTTTGCCAAGGCTACTTCTGTTTGCACAGTGTTGTGCTTTGGATGCTATTTGTCATTCCATCCAGCGAGCCTCTCCCTGACTACCCGTGGCTCCCTGCAGACAATTGAACTGTTAATGAGATCTGATGGACAGATGGACTGTCACCGTGAGGGCAGCATAGCGTGTCCTCTCTGACTCAGCGGGGCCCGGGTGTGGAGATGGGCCAGACACATTTCTTCCAAGATATACTTGAATTCCCATTTCTATCAGTTTATCCCTCAAGGTGGAACGGGCATGGAGGTTTGATTTCAAAACAGAGTACAACCTGCAATTATAAGGACCTGCAAAAATGTATCAACTTAAACTTTTTTTTAATAATATACATATACGTATATATATATACGTATATATATATATACACATATATATATATATATACATATATACATATATATACACACATATATATATATATATATATACATATATATACACACATATATATATATATATATATATATATATATACATATATACACACACATATATACACACACACACACACACACACACGTTTAGTGTTCCTGTGCCGGTTGTTGGGTCGAGTAGTCCATGGGATGTGTAGCAGAGAGGAAAAGACATATTGGTAATGTTTCCTAATACTAATACTACTAATGTTAAAATAGTCAGAATCACCATCACTAAATACAGTATACATTACTATTCAGTGACATGTCATGTAAAGATAAAAAAGTATAAGTAATCATATTCATTATTGGCACAAGGCAACACAACCAGAAACCACAGTGGGAGACAGGCAGGATGGGTCAGCAGTGTATTTTACCATTAATATTTAGGATTTTTTAAATTAAGTTGTAGCATTTCTGGTGTTTTAATTTGTTAAAGTTCACTTTCAACAAGTACTGCAGGAGTTAGACTTCAAAAGCATCACATTCACACCATTCTGATGAATATGCTAAAATCAGCAAATTAAGTCATGCATCATGCAATCATTGGATAGCTGAGGCATTATCATCATCTGTTTAATTCATGCCTCAGATTCACTGGCTCATTTACAGCTGTGAATCAATCAGCTGATGTCCAATCATATACATGCAGTTGAACAGCGCTTCTCTACTCTGATGATGATACACTGATGCCAACGCTATTTCTGTCAAGGGAGTTCTGGACAGGACCCAATAGCAAGACCACGAGACAGAATTTGAGGACAAGGAAATACTTTATTTAATGATGGGAGAGCATGCAGGATCACTGGTGTAGATCCCACACAGGGTTGCGGGCCGGATCGACGGTATGATTTCCGTGGATCGACACCGGAGGGCAGGCAGATCAACAGGTACTCGAGGCAGAAGACGATACCGGGTTGAAGCTGGTCTGGGAATGAAGAAATCCTTTTAAATGCAAACTCAATTCTTATTTTCAGTCCGGGAGGAAAGTCACGGTGAAACACACGTTACTGCAAAGGTAGTGGAATTAAGCTTGTTTCACCAGGATGCATCTTCACCATGGCAGTAATTTACAGAGAGTACAGACAGTATATATCATGGCAGCACGCTCTGTCATTCCTCCCACTTGTTCACAAGGCTATCCTGGGATTTTACACAGTCCGAGTCCATCCATAATGAGAGCTGTAATCATCCCATGCACTCGACCAGACAATCCAGCTAACGAAGATGACTGCAAGATGAAGAAACCAAACACACTTCTCATCCACTCCTCCGGGGGTTCGGCGTTGCAGTCTTAATCACAGGGCTTGACAACGTGTCCCATGCTTGTCATTGCCAGGCTTTGAACTTGATCTAATTTTGCATTTCTGGAAGAGTTTAGTCGGACCAATTATTTTACGGACACAAGCTGGTCCATCATAATTCAACCTTTATAATCTCAGAAACGTGTGTTACGCTGACTGGCAATGCCCACGCCAGTTCACTTGAATGTAGTACAGAAAATGAAAAAAATGCCAGTCATTAAAAAAAAAAAAAAACTGTACATTTCTATGTATTGCTTTATATGACCCACTTGATGAAGTGGAATTGATAGATCCTGGTTTTTAACGTCACTGAAATCTTGTCAAACCAACTTGCAGTCATAAAAAGGAATGTAACTCAAATGAGAAAAACAAACAAACAAACAAACAAAGGAACAATATATCACAGTTCATTGTTCCTAAAATACAATCTACGCCCAACAAACAGGAGCACAAAATCATTTTCATGCAGAATAACGTCATTAAAGCTTCCTGATATTTGTTTAGCATGACCCACCACTCTACAACGTATTACTTATTGCTAGGTTAATATCAGGGCAGGTCATGCCTTTGCCATGGCAGGAAAACAAATATTAGGTCCAAGACTTTGTTTTACATAGCAATGAGCCATGTAATTCTGTTCATTGCACAATAGAGTTTTTGGACTACTCTGCAGTTTTGGAGACTGTGGTTATGAAACATTGGATCATTTTATTCCGGCTATAGTGGGTTGCTGAATGTCTAATTAAACATATAATTGCTTGATGTCTCCCAATAAATCATTATGTATAGATTTTTAATGGTATAAATAATGATTATTGATAATAATGTCCATTAATATGTGAAAATGACTCATGTGCCTTCCATGAATCTCCTTTGTGCATGGTCAACAAATCACCGTGCAGACAACAGCATAAGGCTACTGTTTCAAAATCAAAGAACACACTTATTACAACCACAACCATAAAAAGCAGGCAAGCAATCTGTCTGTCGGCATCCTCCTCTCCATGTCAGCACTACGGACAGCGCTGCACCTCCACACCCAAACTGTAATTGTTAGTGGGAGACACCCATAAAAATAGTCCAAACGCAACAAAAGAGGGAAAGGGATAGGTAGGCCAGTTCCCTGCCAGAGTTTATCTTAGTTTGGGTTGGAGGTAGTCATGATTTTAGGTTATGTTTTGGGTGAGCTTATATGTAGATGCCACTGACAGTTGACATCTAACCAACTTTTCCTTTCACTCCGGGGTTTCGCTATATTACTTAAAACAACATTTTTTTAGGAGGAGGATGGATAGGCTGGAAAGCTGGTATCATTGAATCAAAACACAATGATGTATGTTCTGTGCATAGACTGAATATAAGAAGTGGACGCAGTCACCGTGACGTCACCTATTTGTTTGTAGACAACCACTTTGAAGCCTCGGAAGTTCGGCATTTTGGCTGTTGCCATCTTGGCTTTTTGAAAACAGAAGTGGCACGAGAGAGTGTGTTAAAGTTCGAAAATAAGGACGACTCCCAGACCGGACAACGCCCATGGTAGTAAGCTGTCAATCACATGGTAGCCACGCCCTAAAGCAAACCCTGCTTTATCCTCTATTTTACTCCAAATGGGACCATAATTGAATGCTGCATTGAAGGCTTGAAACAAGCAAGTATGACCATGAACTCATGTGTACAGTGTTTGCTGAGGTAGTACATCAAGAAGTAGAGCCATTTTCTGATAGAATTCTACGAAGCAACAACAATACAACAAACTGCTTTCATGTGTGCCCCCCATCGGTGCCATTTCTGCTGGCCCACCATGAAACTGATTGCACCACAGTCCACTCACACTGTGCTATTCTCTAATCTGCTCAGACCTGAAACAGAAAAACACAACGGAAGGAAACGACCGATAATCACGGGGACACAGAGGGGACGGCTGGAGGTAATGCTTCCTCGCTGTCAGAAAAAACAAAACAGCTACAGCAGTGGCCTTGGCCGTCTCAGTGTAAAGCTTCTCTTTAATGAGAATGAAAACGCTGCCCTCACAACAGCAACAGATTAAAGCCGGGGTTATGAATAACAGCACCGTATCTTTCCCTCTCTCTTTTATGACAGAGCAATCTTTTCTTTTTTTTTCGTCTGTTACACCAGCTGCAGGTTGGCTTCCCCATTGCAGTCCTCATCTTTCACTGTCTGTCTCGGCTTCTTGTTTAATTAGCTGGAAAAAGTCTGCGTGATGCGCTGAGCTCATGAAATACAGCTCTCTCGCTTCCGTCGAAGGTGGCTTGTTTGAATGGTTAATTTTTCCAGATAGCCAGAACCACCACCTCTCTAACAGTGAGACTCCTAGAGAAGTATAACATCTACTATAGTCCGTTCATTCTCTTCGTATACTGTAAAGCTTCAAATCTAATGGTGTAAAGTCCTTTGGGATCATATTCTTTGCTGCACCACAATAGTTTGCCGGAGGAATAATTCCAGCAGGAAGGACAGTAACTTTATCGAAATTAATCACTGTTGTCAGCGGTTGGGGTTACAGTAAATAATGTTTCTGGTCGGGAGGAAGCAACAGATTTCTGTTTGTGTGAGCGCGGCGGCTTCCCGTCGTTATCTGCCCGAGTGGCTCCCAAAATGTAATAAGTGTATGAGCAGTTGGGGTTGCTATCTGCTTCTCTCTTTGTGTTGGTTGTCGGGCTTTTTCTTCATTGTGGAGCTTTCTTCGGGCAGCTCAGCTCACTGGACCTTGACAGCATTCCATTTGACGGGAAGTCCTCGGGGTTCTCGAGGAGAAGAGGCCTTTCTTCTTCCACGGGCACACTCACTCGCAGCTGCTCTGTTGGAGGCCTGCAAAGACATGAGTTAAAGTAAGTGTTAATGAGATTAGAAAATATGGCTGCCTTTTCTCTGCAGATGGATCTTGTGCTCAGCAGTGAGTCAACAAGGGAGATTTCTCTGAAAATCACAGATGTCAGTAAATGAGAACCAAATTAATCTGTTTCATTGGACAAACTTCAAACTTCAGTTTATGCAATGCTCTGCCCTTTTGGCCTTGTTGGATGTTTCTTTTTGTTATTGGATAATCACTGGAGACTAGTGTCAATATACTGTAGCGAGGTCAGGCCATAAAAAGTTCAGCTGAAAAGTTTGGGATTTAGTTCAAACCAGTTATTGGTTCCCTGCAGAGCCATACAGCTCTCTATCTGAAATGTTTAGCATATGATTATACAACAACGTAGTGTATTGTTTGGATAAAAAAAAACTGTTTACATTGCTCAGTTTGTTTTTCTAAATTTCTCAGTTTTTTACCCAACTGTAATGCTGTTCAACGAGTTGTCTGACTTTTCCAGGCCCATATCCCGAATATTGTCCAATAAGCGCCATTCATTCATTCCTTTATTTCAGTGAATGTGCAAAATGTGCAATACATTTTCAGCATATTGACTCTGTGGACCAGACTCCTGATCCTGGCATTGGGCCGATAGGACCACAGAGATTCAGTGCACTCAAAGCAATATCCATATTAATGAGAAGCGTTGCAAACTGCAGTGTAGGTGAAATGCGAGGGCACGTTGGGGGTGCCAAAAGCTTACAAAACCATTTCAAGTTCAACACGATATGTAAAGCAAAATATCATAACAGCATTTTAATTTCAATTCTGTGAGTCTCCTTAACAGGAAATGAAGCAGAGTAGCCACAACGCTGACTTTATGGCACAGGCCTTTTCTATGCGAAAAAGATAATGAAATAAAGTCAGTGTTAAAACAATGCTCTGTGTTGCTATAACAGTACTAGATTGTATCAAATTGAATGAAATGCATTCATTAAATAATCTCACACTTGTATCTCTGATAATTTCTTCAACGGAATCAAAGACAAAAAATGCAAAGTTTGCTGCTGCAGGAGGTATTATGAAAAGGTAGTTGTTGGCCGTCAGGGCATGCAAAGCCTTCTCTGCTGGCCTAAACAGAATCACAAAATTATAGCTATTTTATAATTAAATTATTTTTCACAAATACACTACATGTATTGTAATTATTTTTCCCATTATCTTATTTTCTCATTGCACAGCTCCTGTCTTCCTCAGTTGCTCTCCTTCCAGCACAGCTTGTTTTAAGGAGAGCTCTTATCCAATCAGATTTCACCCCTATTGCTCTATGTAAGAAGAGAGGCCCAATGTCCTCTAGGTAGACTTTGCAGATTAAAGTATATGGGGACGATATTTGATATTTGATGTGTTAAGTGATATTGTCTCACTCATCACTTCTCCTCTCACATAGAGGAATAATCTCATGCAAACCGAAAGGAGTTTGCGTGTTTGTGATCACTAATGACGATGGGTTGGGAACCGTGTCCCCAGTATGCCAATGACTTCAATTAGAAAAATAGAATTTCTCTTCAGGGTACAATTAAAAATCCCATCATATCTACAATAAGTATCCCATCACATCAACATAAAGTATCCCATCATATCAACATAAAAAAGGTCTTGGTACTGTGGTTTAGGAATCAAGTATTCTTGTATTCTCAAACAGTCTTCGACTGAATTGAATAGGAATACATATTTGCAGTATTGTAACCCCACCAAAAGAAATAATACTGATGTAGCTCTTAGAAAACCTGGAGACAAGTTAAAAAGAAATGCAAAAAACCCCAAAATCCAGAAGCCGGTTTAAAAAACAACACCACGAATATCTGCAGTTGTTTGGGGTACACACTGTTCCAAAGTAATACTTCAGAGGCTGCAAGTAAATGAGGCAGCAGGGGATGGAGACTGCCAAGAGCACTGCTGGAGTCACAGCTGTTCAAATGAAGAAGAGCAGGAGACAGCGGAGACTCTTATTATGATTCTGGGCCACTCACTCCGATTACACATTGGTGGCCCCTCTAATTGTCATCCTCAACAAAGATGAAGTAGCTTCCTGCTGCACAAAAATACATAATAAATGAGTTGAGTTGGCCAAAACGGGCAAAACAGCTGAGATTAGTTACAAAACTGGAGGGTGGGAAATTATTTTGTGTGCATCAGCGAGTGTTGTGTTTTGTCGCTTTCATTTGATTTCTTTTTTTGTCAAGTTGTGGTGCTGTTTCCTTGAGTGGTGAAACCAGAAGGGCAGTTTGACCCCAAAGGGCTTTTGATTGATCAGGGCACTTTAGCCTGGAGGGGTCCTGCTGTGTCCACAGTGGGGCATGCAAACATCTTTATCACTTCCCCTTAAAACCCGGGAATCACTCTGCTGTGATGAATGAGTGAATGAGGAATAGGCGGGGGGGTGTATGTACAGGAACTGGGGTGACAGAGCCCAGTGTCACAGTAGCACACAGCTGGACGGGAGGCAGAGGAATGGGAGTAAGATGGGCAGGCCTGGAGGCGGGGGTCTTATAAATGTCCGCCGCTTACGGCCAAATACTCAGCTGATCTGACAAAGTGCTCCGTCTCCCCTCTGTCTTTTTTTTTTTTTACTGGCTCGCTCCAATGTTTGTCCTCTGCTCACAGGTGGAGAAAGAGGACGGGGGGCAGGTTTGATTGGAGCCCAAGGTCAATGAGGCAGTTTTCAAGTGCATTCCTTATCATCAACTAAATGAAATGAGATGAGACTTCATTGAGTGGAATTCAGTTTTTTTTCTTTTTTTCTTTTTACAACCTTGGCCTTATTATCAGAGTTTTGGCTGTGATGATATTATGCTCACCAACTTAATTACTTGGATACGGGGCTGCAGGGAGTTCTGCTTGTAAAATAGTCCACTATTTGAGATTAATCCCCAAAGTAAAATTCAGTTTGTATATACTGGGGTGATGGCCAAAGCTATTTCCACAGTTTTGGACATAATGTCCTGGGTTAAGATCGCTACACAACAGAGTCCATGGGGCATCGTAAATATTATTCATGAGACAGCTTTTTATTCACGCAATGTGTGACAGAGGTTAGCAATCAAATATTACTTCAGGACATTTTGGGTGAAAATCCTAGCTTTTATTATGGTTGAGATAATTGGAATTAACAGTTTTAAACTTGTGTTCACTTCGACCTGCAGCCACATGAATGATGATCAAAACTACAAAAATAAAAACCCATGATGTATTAAAACATTTTTTTTTCCTGGCTAAGTGTAGTAGGTAAATAAAATGCAACGCGATTTCTAGATCAGTGATTCTCAAAGTGTGTACATCTGTAGATCTATAATAACATCACCCGACTTTCTCCTTCTGAAGAGAGAAGCCAATGTGGTTGTCTTAATTGTCTTAAACTTGCATATTCTCTACTGACCATCAGGGGGCGACTCCTCTGGTTGCAGAAGAGAAAATAAATCAGATTGTATGGAAGTCAATCACTTGATTTATTTCCTCAGTAAACATTGTAAACATGAGTTTATGGTCTCAATCACTAGATTCAACTCTTCTTATGTGTATGTGAGTGTGTATATACGACGCGGTGGCAGCGGAAGGCTTCATTAGACGCCCTCTATCGTCCTGCTGTTCCATTTGCAAAGTGTGAGCAGTAATTATCCTCTCTCATTACCGCGACCCGGAGAGGCGAGCCGGAGGAGCTCGCTGGGACCCTTCAGATAACACTGTGACACGGGGAGCTGTAGAGAACAGCAATACTTAAACACTAACTACACAACACATAACAGCCCTTATCTGGGGCCTCCAGCCAGCTGACAGCGGCTCACTAAAAACATATTGAGGAGGGCTCCCTACGGAACACATGAGCTGTGAGAAGAAGCTCAGATATGAAGACTTACGCACACATATAGGGTATGTACAAACTCACAGCAGCCTGGCTTTAACTTTACCTCAATATGTGAATATTTTGCATATTGGAGGACTGACAGTCACTAACAGCTCTCACGAGCCCAGTTTCCACTGAGGATAAACGGGTCTCATCCACAATATTTGTAGTATTTAAAGACCCTCAAGCGTTTTTATATGTAAGGTTGTTTCTGTGTGACAAGCTTTTTTATTCACTTTTCATACCATTCACACAGAATGGCAAACGCCATATGTTGATGTCATTCATTGTGCTGGGTTTCTTTTACTTCTTTGCCATTCATTTATTGTATTCTGGAGCTCCGGATAACTTGAGTCTTTGTAAGTATCACATCTTTACCAGACTCAGCGAGATGATAATTGGAAATCATGAACCCATTGTTGTTTTTTTTGCTGTAAAGTAGCCATCCACACTCAGATAGACCTGTCAGATAGACCTCACCTGTTCTTGCACACAATTCTATGGTTTTCCGTTCTATTGCAACACATTCTCACTCTCGACTGTTAAAAAAGAACCTCTACGTACCCCTTTAGCTTCAGTTTTGGAGTGTCATTTGCGGTGTGCCAGTTTCCACTTGTTACATGCCAAGTGTCTATTTAAAATAAACTTCCATCTCCACAGGAAGTGACTAGTGAGTGACAAACAAGTCACATAACTGATGTGTTTGACCCATCCACCACATCCCTCTCCCACTCTACACCATATGTCATGCAATTTATACTACCCTTTCGAAGGGTCCACATAGGGCCTTTTTCCTGGAGAATAGTGGCCGCAGGGCAGTAAGGGAGCCCTTTAAACCAGCGTTTCAACGAGAAATTGCTCTGAGCGCTTCTTTTCCAAATGTTTCTGTGACCACAACAGTGTAAGAGTGAAATTGTTTGACGTAAACATAATTACGTAAACACAGTTTTAAACAAAATTATACATGTGCAAACGTAAGTTTAGTATGATATCGAATATAAGTCTGTCATCTTGTGTACACATATTTAGTATGTATAGTGATGTTAAGTTGATGATCTGAACACTAGTTGGCGCTGTTCAGGCAGCTGGAGGTTATAGGGCTAAGTAATAGGAGAAGAAGGAGAGTTGGAGGACAGCGTGGTCTTGGCTTGTGTGGTTCGGTGTTGAAACTTGACTAAAGTTATGAGTAAAACCCAGAATGTGTTGGACTGATTTATTCCTTATCATACACCCACGTCGCTTACAATATCTTGACAATGTATCACTACTTTAACCACCATTGTATGTTAGATTAGCATTGCCCTTTGCTTTGTATTATCTATTTGGGCTACTAACAATTTGTCTTACATTTTTAACCATAAGCACCAAATGGAGGATGTCTGCTTTATACTTTTTTAATGGATGAAACTTGTCACCATTCAATCCGACAGCCGTAACGTTAGAGCAAGGCGACACAATGTGCACGGGGAAAAAAGCATAACAGCATCATTCAGTGTGTTCCTGGCCGATCTGCTCCCACAAATGGGCGTTGTTCATTGTTCTGATAGTGTGTGTCCGGTGCCGGGTGCGGCACCTTTTCTCTAGGCGGCCAAATGCGGCCGTATACGCTCTCTCCTTATTGGGAATAATTGAAAAAATAGTGCATCGGGTGACCGGGTTCAACTGGATTATTTGCAACTGTTATTGCAACAATTTTTTTAAATCAAATTCTATCTTAGCTTTTGTATTTTGAAGACATTTAAATGTATATAGCACATTGTGGGGTAAGACCTCTTGTGCAGAAATCTGACGCCTGCCACTTTAGCAGCACTTCTCCTGTTTATTCCCCAGAATATGGTGTCACCCCTGCCCTTTATTGGACACTCACCTCTCTGCCAGCCCGGGCATGGCGTTGACCTGAAGCCACATAACCGGGTACCCATCCCATCTGGCCCATTAGCTGATGTGTGGGTGGTTGTATGAGAGCTTTTTTAAGCCCTATTTAGATATTCTTAGTAATGCGTTTCATTGTGATTATGATGAAGGCATTCATCTGACAATAAAGCTACAGCATACTACAAGTGTTGCTGGAGTTTAATTAGCTACTTCCAGTTCTGATGGTGTTGTTGGTAATTTAGAACTCAACTGAGTTGAACTTGCTTTATGATACAGGCTTAACATATTAATCATATAATTTTCATGCTTTGACCTTTCGTGCCCTGTATGAAAAAAATCTGCATTTGTTATGTTTCTCCACTCATTTGTTCAGGTTTTTCCTTCCATGTGTAATGAATTGACCCGTATTTGCTTTTCCAACATTTGAAAACACCATGGCAGCAAAGCGTTATAGAATCAGTTTGATGAGGGTGAGATAAAGCTAGAGAGAGATCGTTAGTCAGTACGGGGGTGGTACAATACCCAGCAGTTAGACTGTTTGGGACAGAGAGCCCTTTGGCAGCCTCGGCAAGGTTTACAGCTGAAAGCTCTGCAAAATGTTTGCTCCTATTTTGGATCCACACCATCGCCATTATTTAGCCAGCGAGCTTGCCAACACTAACCGCCTAATTAAGCATTCGGCAGTGCTCTCACTCTGACTTTGAGGTCATTTTCGCTCCAGCTTTACAATACCATGATTTAATTTTGCAGATAGTACATCGCCAGCTCATTGTTATGGATAACGGCTCGTGAAAAACTGTTTTAGCGAGGCTCGTTTAATCACAGAAATTAAACAATTCACATTATCTAGGCCTTGGCTTTTATCTCAATCTAATAGACGTGACCGCATCAGAGCTTTTTCAAGCAACTTTTCGAGCTGATGTCAAGATTTTACTGATCACTTACAGGGATGGGCTGTATCTCTTGACTTGTATCCCCTAAATCACAGCAGGGGATTGTTTGGAGTGGGTTGTTTGTTTTTCCTGTATCCAGGCTAAAACGCAAGGTAATTGGGCCTTCTCGGTATGGGCTCTGTTGAAACGAGCTTCCCTCGGCTTGGTTTAAGCATACACACAAAACATTTATCAATGTGCTTCTGCATTCAATTTGTCACTATTACCTTTATTTGTTTATCATTTTTAATTGTTCATGGCCATCAGGGGGCGTAGAAGTCTATGAGAAAATGACTCTACTTCTCACTTGATTTATTACCCTAATAAACTTAGTAAACATGAGTTTATGGTCTCAATCTCTAGTTTCAAGTCTTCCTCAATACATCATGATGTTTATTTAGTGAACTATGGTCCATTTAGAGTAAAATATACCAGAGTAGAGCAGAGTATATATTTTAGGGTGGGCTTACTGTGATTGACAGGTCGCTGCTGCTACCAGAGACCTATAAGGCGTCCGTACATAACTCCACTGCATTCCAAATACGGTCACTTCCATTCATTGGCGGCAAAAAAACATGGCGACGTCAAACTCAAGACTTAAAAACGGTAGTCCACAAACCAATGGGGGAAGTCACGATCTATGCTTACAACTCATGTGACTATCGAGTGGATTCACGGATCACTTGACTAGCGACTAATGTGACTAAAGACATTCTCCTGGACAAAAGTCATTATACTACGTTAGCTGCTCTATGCGTAATGTTGTGGGTGGATGGGTAGCATAGACACATTAAATAAGCGAGCAAGTGAGCAAGCTGAGTGATTTTATGCTTTGGCAATGCGAACGGGTTGCTGAACCTGTTTGTGAAGTAGTTTCCTCTCTATTGTTTGGTGTAACAAGGTTGCAGAGAAAACAACACATTCTCACACCCAACGCTTGGTCGGTGACCCTAAGTTTCAAGCTATGACGCTCTACGGCGTGTCAATGCTCCTTACATGCAAGGTGACTTTTCAAAATAAACTTACATTTTCACAGGAAGTTAGGTCCAGGCAACAAAACCACCTAGTTAGGTTCAGGACAAGAGCGTGGTTGACATTAACTTGACTGACTTAAGACTCCCTTATTAACTAGCGAGTGACAAACGAGCCACGTGACAAGCAGCTGGAAGCATCGCCTCACGTTTCTTCTTCAGGACTTGAATTACTGGACATGACTTGGGACTTTACTGCATAGCCAAGAATTAAGACTGACACACCGATGTTGTCTCAATTCTATATAAAAATATGTGTGAAGGTTACTTCAACTAACTGAAACTATTTTGACACTTTGTCTCCGGTTTTCAAGCTTGAGTTCAATATCACCAAAGCCATGGAAGTAGTGTTAATCCACTTTTAATGCAGATCAGATCATGAAAAAAAATGCAATTTATTTTATTCATATAAACCTCCTGTTCATCTGCTGAGCGTATGGATTTCTGGAATGCAAGTCGCCGCTCAAAACAACACGATGAAAAAAACTGCTGAGCTATTCTTTGTGCCGTGAGCAAATGATCTGCTTAATTATCATGTGTTGTAGGTGCAGAGTATTCTATCGACGTTTGTAAAATGTCACAGCTGAAAAGCAACAATGATAATGAGACTGGAATTCAACGCTTCACGCGGGAGCATTGTTGGAAAGGAGAGTCATGTGAGACATATATAAGTGCAGGTAAATTGTGAAGCCTGAGTGGTCAACAATATATCATTAGACTTTGTATTGCTGCCGTTAATACAATCCAAATGTTTGCATAATAATTACATTTTAATAATTTTAATAAAATATTTGATCAATGAGGGAAAAAAAGCAGTTGGTAACAAATCTGAGATACGAAGTAGTCTGAAGGAACATAAGCTGGCAGGAACAAGTTGTGAGAAATTCTTTTTTAAATTCTCCATTTTGGATGTATACCTTTGAATAAATAAGGCAAGCAGTGCATGAACGTCGTTTGTTTTCTCTGCTTTTATTCTTACGTCCTCGCGGCGGCCGTTGTACTTGTACACAGAGGTCAGT
This sequence comes from Anarrhichthys ocellatus, assembly GCF_004355925.1. Classification (NCBI taxonomy): domain Eukaryota; kingdom Metazoa; phylum Chordata; class Actinopteri; order Perciformes; family Anarhichadidae; genus Anarrhichthys; species Anarrhichthys ocellatus. Next base: position 7,439,039 of record NW_022280046.1, read on the forward strand.
AGGGTGTTGTAAATACATCTATTATCATAACCCCCCCTATAACGAAGCCGCTCTACATGATGAAGGGCCTCTGCAGAAGATGTGGCCTCCGTTTCACGTTTGGTCACACCTACGGGCCCGAATTGTGTAATCACACTCCCTCTCCGAGCCATTAAGACTAGAAAGTGATATTTATTAGACAGCGGAGGTGAAATAAACAAGCCCTAATTGGCTCACGAACGAGGAACGCCCCACTCTCCCCCCTCGGCCCATTGTTGGAGAATAAACCTGCCAGGGAGCGAGGTGCAAAGCTCAAGAGCAGACTGACCTTTGAAGACTCACCGCTTCCTTGGAGTGGACTGGCAACGCCAATAATGGCAGTGAGGAGCGCAGCGCCGAGCTTTTATTTTACAAACATGCAGACAATATTGACCTCAGATCCAGCAAATGGTGTGAAATGGGCGACGTTATGTAACAAAATGGAAATGACAGCCTCCTTTAATGGCCTGGCTGACCTTGCAGCCTTGCGATTTCATCAAAATAAGATTTCTGACACTGTAATTCTTCAGGAGCCCGGCGAGGTAAGCTGTGTAAAACATCATTTACTGACAAACGAGCCCTCTTACGGATCCAATTCAAGGACCCTCTGTTCGCGAGCGTGTCACAATCATCTTCACAGTTGTCTTTCATCCTTTTTCTTTTTTTCCCCACACTATTAAAACTCTGTTCCTGTGTGGAGGTGGTATACACACAACACGCCAACAGGGAACAATGCTCTGGCACCGGGTAGCAAGGCATTAGAAGAATGTTTGCAAACATGTTAAGACAATAAATATGTGACACTTTAATTGCACTGGAATAAAGCGCTACTATCACACTTTACACCTGCTCTTAACCGCCAGCATTTGTTGGTGGAAAGACGAGCCTGATTGTTGCATTATCATGGCTTCGATGTTTTTCTCGAGGGGACGGACATCCCATTCACTGGAAACTACATGATGTACATGAAGTGGAAATAAACGCACATGCAGCCCCCGATATTCACTCAAGATGTAGGATACTTTGTGCTGTAGGTTTGCTTTCAGTGGGGAGATGACGGGAGGGTTTTTAAAATTACACCAAAAACAATAAATTCTTGCTAATGTTAATAAACATACAGTACATTCATCTCAACCTGTAATACAACAACTTATGGCAATGCTAACCCTAGTGAGCTGGAATTTAAAGAATTTCAATACATTTTTTATATTGAACTGATAGTTTGGATGTTTTGAAGTGGGGCGGTATGAGGAACTTATCCATAGTCAGTGTATAGTTGAAAGGAGTTACCGAATGGAAGCAAAGCAATGTACTGCTGTGGATCAGCAAAAAGTATTTCACCTAAAACAAAGGCCCACCAGAAAGAAGACCCCCCCCATTGATTTCAGTTTAAATGTACGTTATATTTAGAATATTTTCACCGCTCTCTGTGGATTCATGTGCCTCTGCTACACTAATGTAGTAGCAAGCTGAGTACAGATGGGGATATTAGGAATTAAGTTAAACTGAATAAGGATGTGAATCGGATCGAAGAAGTGCTATTTGTCATGTACGTCTTGAATTGTCTTGTGAGGGAAAGATGCACAAAATGAAAGTAAAATAATACACAGCATGCAAGATTTTAGAACTAAATATAGTTTTAAGTCACAAAATATCAAGAATCGTCTCAAAAACAATGTCCTTGGCTGACTTAGCCTTGATTCATCTTCAATTCAAATGCCCTTAGAGAAACAAATTAAAATAAAATTGCGCATTATCTCCTTTAAATCCAAATGTATACTATAAATACAATGCAGTGTATTTTTGTCATTCATGAGTAATGTCTGTAGAAGTTATTGTCAACCCTAACCCAGCCCTGACCCTTATGGCCCCAGAAAGCTCCATCAATAAGATGTTTGGGGCAGCAAGAGAGGAAAAAACAAGGGTAAACAAAACCTAAATTATATTGCCTGAAGAGAACCTATGAGAATCAGCTCAGATAACAGACGTTTGGATTAAAACACACAACTCACTGAAATTGTCACAATAACTATATTGTGCTTGCAAATATCTGCGTTGGTGATAAGAAGTACTTGATTCCGTTTTGATGTTCAGATGGTCCTGATAGCGGCGGTCGTAATGCAACGATGCTTTTGAGTGATGACTATCTAACGTGAACCTTATCTCCCTCAGGTCCGCTTGACTGTACTGTTCGTACAGTAAAAACCACCTCTATAACAATGCATCACAACAACAGGAGGGGCCAGCAGCCGCAGCTTTAAGAAATAGCAATATCGCGTCCTTATATCCTCTCCCCGCACGCGAAACGAGACATGATGCATAGAGTGGATGGCCACAGTTGACAAGAAATTCAGTTTATCAAATAAGCTCAGTGTGGCGGGCCCCGCCAGCATGTCTCCAGGTAACAGTACTTCAAACGGGTAAGAGATGTATCTCACTGATCCTCTGTAGGGCAGGAACAGAGATGAAAGAAAATGATTCCTGTTCAGTTAAGTAAGTAAATGTATCATAACTGCCAAAGAGTCCCGGGAGAATAAAGGGAGGTATCACTCCTCCCTCCTGGAGGACCTTCACAGGCTTTGTTAGCATACAGCCTTTTATCATTAGTTCTCTTGGTACAATACAGGATGCATTGACAAGCTGTTCAATGTGTATTTCTGTTTGATGAGCCTTGAATTTGACATCGCATCTCGTACTCCGTGGTCCGTTGATGCAGTTCCGTCGGCTTCTCGCCAACTTTGAGATAAATCATCTTCTGGTGTTGAGACTAATATTATTTACACGCGTGAAGACATTTTTCAAGTCTCAAAGCAAAGCTCATGATAAATGATCAAGCAATATTTCAGTAAGTTTATACTAAAGACGTGGGACCGACCCCAGATGTCCAGTGGAATCTAATGGATGAGGCCTTGCTTGAAAAAGCAAATATTTATCCTTCTAAGCACGTACAGTGTGCGTATGCTTTAAGCATTTTTCTAGTCAGAGAGAGAGAGCTATTGATTACCGGGCAGATTTGAATGAGTCTGTTCACTGAAAGAGTGTATAAGCTGATACACCATGGAGCTGGAGTGTAGAAAGATGACCCATATTCTCTCTTTACTTCATGCATGTGTTGGGATCTGACTATATGGCTTCGACATGTGCTGTGGAACAAAGAGAGCCAGGCCTTCCCTTTTGCAAGCAAAGGTTTCATCCTGATTGTAGTTTGAGCACAAAACCTCCAGCTCTGAAGAAATTCACATCAGGGTGTGAGTTTCCTCCCCCCAAATGCAACACTGCTCTCATTGGATGAGAGCAGGGAGGCCGAGGCGGGACCTCCGGTAAGACGACCCTGATCCCCCAAAAACTATGCTTCCCTCAAGTTACCTGAAAGCAGCGCTGCAATCTAATTGGCCGAGGGCCAAGACACCCCAGGACCCCTGTTGTTCAGCCACTGTTCTACAAAACTACCTGCAACCCCCACCTCAACGCTTTTTCCCTTCGACCTCCATCGAGCTAGGGAGCACACCAACGTTGTTTCCCTTTTCAACCAAATCCTAGGTCTAACAGTTTATATTCGCTGGCCGAATTCACCAAACTGTCTATTTTATCTTTGTTCGTATCCACGAAGCGAACCCCTTTTTAGTCCTGCAGAAGTGAAGAAGCAAGACTTCTTCAGAGAGAGAGAGAAAGAACTTCCACTCTCCACCAAGCGCCTCGTTTGCTCCGGCCATAAGGACGCGAAAATCCCGTATCCAGACGACAGCGATTCTCTCCTACCGAGAGAACACCTCCCGCGGCCCGCAGCCGCGCTGCCTGGGCCCAACGAAGCTCAGAAGAACCCCTCAGAAGAACCCCCCCTCAATCACCACGATTGCATCGTACCGTAAGGCGAAATAGAGTCTGGGCAGAGTTAGAGAGAGTTCATTTGTGTTTATTTTATCTTGTTTGTGTGCTTAAAGTACTGTTCATTTTTATAACGTGGTGTATGCTTAATAATCGCCGGCACTAACAGTCGCTGAGATCGTTGGGGAGAAGTGGGTGTATTTCATGCTACCGTGATCTGTGTTGAGACAGCCGCAGTGAGGTCGAAGTTGCTTCTCATCAGTTCAGGAGGTCAGAACCGCCGGCTGAGACAAAGAGTCGCGGTTCTTGCTCCCCTGGCTGAGAGAGCAATCTTCCATACTCCCACGCGGAGCGAAGGATCTTAATCTTTTGTTTTATTTCATTTCGTTTTGTTCCTTTGCCTTCTCTTTTACTAATCCACACACACATATAGCTTTGAGCTAATGTAGCTACGTGCTAAACGGCTACCGGCACGTATAGACGCCAGGTCTCCTGTTGGCTATCCGCCATTTTGAGTCTCACACATGAGAGACGTCACTACGTCCCAACTACGTCATACGTCACTGAGCTGTTCCCTCGCTCCTCCTCCTTACACACACACACACACACACGCACGCACACACACACACACACCACACATACACATACACTCCCCCCCTTTTCAATCGTCTGTTGATTTTAGATAGCGTGCTCATGAATGTATAGTTGTTGTTAGTTTAGATATTAGTTGACTAGATCATTAGTATTAGAACGCAATAAACTGTTATATTTTAAAGAGCAGCTGTCTGTGATTACTTTGTGCATGTATTGTGATAATAGCTGTATATGTGGTCTGTGGTCGAACTTAAACCTTCACTTTCACTCTGAATGTGTAATAGTACTCAGACTATTGACATTGTGAGTGAACACTAATTATGAGACTTAGTTTATCATTTGGTTATTGGTCCCTGTTCGCAGGGTGGTGCCCCGTTATTATTAATAATCATTAATAATTGTTACTGACATTAATAATTCTATTGATGTCAAGAATTTAGTTTTTTAGATGCTGATAACCCAAACAAGCTCCTTTACGTTCCCAACATATTGCCGATAACCCATGTCAGGTTATGTTATTCCCAACATAATGGTGCCCCCTTTTTGAGGCTATGTTATTCCCAACACATGACAGCAAACAGGGACATTTGCAGAGATATTATAGCTGATGTTGTGCCTTAATATAATATATGTAATATAATTAAAATAGAGCTTTTGATTTTACAGGACTTTTTACAAGGAATTTTGCTTTTGGAGATCTGTTGCACTGTAGGAATCTGTGCATTTTTTCATTCGGAGCTGCGCCATTGCTTTATTTCACAAAAAAACTTTTTTCCCCCAGAAAGATGAGTGTGTATATGCAGGTTTTTAAATATGTGAAAAACACTTTTTGATATTTTTATTTTTTTATGGTGAAAACAATGTTCGTGCCCAGTGAAAATGTTAGGAAAGTTGCTTCTTTTTTATTCTATATGTGTGACCTTACTTTTGAACAACATTTAAGCGCTGCTTGGACATATTTTGTTTCTTCGATGACAAGGAAAGCACCGGAGAAATGTGTGTGTCCAACAGGGTATCATTTTCCCACCACTGCCGATTGGAGCTGGAGCTGATAAATACCTACTGAAAACTACTGCAGAGTCATTTGTCACCATTTGTCATTGCACCTTTCCCACCAAAAACAAATGCCAGGTGTTAGTGGGTGTTTGTTTTTATCAAGTTGGAAAGAGCATTAAGACTAAAAGTTACACATGACAACACAAAACTAACATAATAATTATAATTATACTGTACATTAAAGCAAAAATAATGTGATACAGTTTCTTGGATTACGACACAATAAATTATAATATCTACCTTTATTTTACTAATAAAGAATGTGTGAATAATTGAAGACCAAGATTAAGTCACCTTGATGCTTTTCCCAATTAGTTTAAGCACCCCGGTCGCCATATTGCACGGTGCCAACAAATAACACCTACTTCTGTATTTTCCTCATTACGGAGATGCATATGTCTCACTGGGATAATGGGATTAAATCATGTTATATATACACTCACCATGTAGGAGGAGATCATGCTGGAGGTGGGAAATGTCACACACCCATAACGGGAAGGCAGTCTGCTAAGTGACAACAGTGAAACGCAAGAGGAATCTCATTACCCACCAGGACAAATCAGACCGTAATAATAATAATAATACGTATAATAATAGGGCAATTCTAACCAGTGTCCTTGTTGAAATTCCTTTTTTTTCTTTCTTGAAATGGAAGCTCATAACATCTGACCACTTGCATCTGCCTTGGCAGACCCCCCCCCCCCAACCCAGATGACTGCAGGCGACCGCTCTGGATTTTGTGCGGCAGCGACAGACAGCAGCGGGAAAACAGACTCAGTACCAAGAAATCTGCCGACAAACGGGGGAGTTGTGACAAAGCCCCGCGCCCAGTGACAGAGACGAGTGGGTCACTTAACCCGAGGCATTGTTCTCTGGCCCGCCCGGCTTTGAGAACCTCATCTGCTCAGAGAGTTCAGGCTCCTGCGGTAGCATGAGCGCTCCGAGTAATTAATAACATTATGTTCTGTAATTACCTTCTATAGCCCCCCCCCCACCATGGCCCAAGGGAACAGAATTGCAGCTAATGGGAGTAATACTTCAGGTTTACAGAGCAGCCACAGTGACCAAGAGTCTTAAAAAAACTGACCCAATTACGTTACTGCTTTGAGAGGAACAAACTTAATCCGGAAACGTACTGCACACATGATCCTTTGGGTTTTATTTTATATATTTAAAAAAAATAAATCCACATAGATACAAAACAGGTGTGTGCATATATTGTTGCCAGTGTAATTAAAATTTGCAACCATGGCTCTGAGATGCAGATAACATTCCTCTGGAGAAAGATGCTTAACCCATTGGTCCCCCCCCCCCTCCTCCGTCTTAATAAAAGGGACACAGATAGCCATGGGAGTTTACATTCCCTGAGTCTCATCATTAGTGCAGCAGCTCGGGGGAGCAGCACAATGTGGAAGCCAAAGCCCACTCAAATCACCTTTTTATTTCAATCCAACCGATCACATCGTTCTACCGTCGTTAAAGGAGGGAAACGTGGTTTTAATATATGCGAGAAACACATTTTCTGAAAGATGTCGACGCATATCACCACTCCTTCATGTTAAATATTTCTAATCAGCATAAATCACGATGATGTTCAGTGCACGGCATCATCCCTGAGATTGTAACCCGTTTCAAAAAAGGTCAAAAGAATAAATTTTTCCCAGTTTTAAATTAATTAGGCATGTGAACTTTTCTTAGAACAATTGCATAATGATGAGACTTTACTTAGCGAGGAAGGAGAAGCTTCTAGAACTTATTACCCAAGCGAAGATAACCATTGACCAGAGCTGCATTATGGATGTCACATATAATTAACCCCAAGAAAAGTGCTGGGCTGTTGGGATCTTTTCGTCAGATTAAGGGAGAGCTGAGGCGCGCTCCAGGAGGGATACAGTGAGGGTAAAGGTGGTCCGTCTTTGTTCGAAATTTAATGTATTTGAACTCTCTGGCTGATATCTTAAGTCCAAAGGGCATTTCTTTATATATAATATATAATTTGAGAGGACAGCGTAATGCAAAAACATCTTTGCACTGCAACATTTGTATGCCATGAGGCTGCACTGCGGAGGGTTAATAGCATGCTGAGCGTACACTAAAATTAGATAAATGGTCTTCCAAAAGAATATTTAGAGGCATTCAGTCATGTGTTAAATCAGTGCGCCGTGCCTGCCCTATACCAGATATTCTGTATAAATAGTGTTCACAGTTCCGTTCATTAGTGCGCTTATGTTCCATTTGATTTACTGCTAATGGTCTAGCAGAGGCAAACCACAGCTCCGTATGACATTGCCAGGGATGGTAATGATAGAACCGAACTTGATCTTTCCCTATTTGTTTGGGTGTTTACCGAACAGGAGCAGCGGAGGAGGCGCGCGGACCACCTGAAACGAGACGGATGTAAATTGATGACGCCCCTGAACCATGAAGCCGCTGAAAGGAAACAAAATGGAGCCTTGCGAACGGGCACAACAAGTAGTAGAATAGTAGAATAGGATTTCATGCGGTCTGGCTTATTTGTGTCCGTGCGCTGCCCTTGAGGGTGTTCGTTCATACGAGGGCCCTAGCTGAGGTGATTGCCCTCAACAACAACCCTGAATGGATAGAATGATGTCCGGCATACAAGCACATTGAAAGGGCAGTTTTTCTGCACGTCTCATCTCAGCCTTGGTCAGGCAAATAAGCTTTGAATATGGACAATATGTATATTACTGCATTTACTGTAGTAGATCTGTTTTTGAAAAGCTTACCTTTTAAGTTTTGAGGAAACATTACTGCATTTACCTTGAAACCCATGTTGTTCAAAAGGAACAATTTGTTTTACAATGCTGAAATACAATTACACCAATTGTTAACTCATTAGGCTACTATATTATTTTGGACAGGAGATATTACAGTATGTCCTGTCCAAAATATATTTAATATCGCTAAGACGCTCCTTTTAGCCAAGAAGCTAACCGTTGTGCCATTTCAAGGAGGGATCCAGCGCAATCGTATCCCTTTTTAGAGACTTCATGAATTAAATACATAACTATAAATCCAACACTGAATGTTTTCTGTGAGTATTTATCCATTTGTTTGTCTTGCAAACAGGTATTGTTGTTGGAAGCCGTCCATCAGCAGTACTCGTTGCATTATGTTGAGTCTGTCGACCGATCAGAGGCTGTGTTACTTACTTGTCGACCAATCGGTGACCGTGTTCCTGACTGTGGTCAATTGAATAACGTGAGATTTAAAAATGACATTAAATGGTAGTAATGGATAATATGGTAACTGTGGTCTATATGACCGCAGTGGCTGTCAGACAGATAAATGCTAGGTTTCAGACATCAACAACACACATTTAGAAACAAGTTTTGGGCTTAAAGGCTTGTAGTGTTTCTTTAAACAAAGTCATTGGCATCAAAAAAAACAAACACACTGTCATGGTGGTCCTTGTGTTAAAGAGACATAGTCAAACACAGTGTCAGAAAAAGGTGGTTTTTATCACTAAAGTAACATGTTCGAATAAAAAACAAAATACATGAACCTGAACACCAACATGATATGCCCCCTTTAAAAGTCAGTACAAGGATATCCAGTCACCATGGCTTCGTTTCTTGTTGTGATGCTTTTTCTTCACAATGAAAGATTCGATTTTGTCCTGAGGGTAGCATGAGAGAGAAACACATGGAGTAATGGTCTAGCAGAGGCAAACCACAGCTCCGTATGACATTGCCAGGGATGGTAATGATAGAACCGAACTTGATCTTTCCTTATTTGCTTGCAAAAACATGATTAAGGAATTAAATCAACCACACAGGAACTCCAATCACACCTCAGAAGAATGATGTGCTAATGTGAACTGTCTTTTAGCGCACAGCACCATCACACACCTGCAGCGCCATCAGAAAGGTAACATTATTCACAAGCCATCAAGAGTGCAGATATCAGGCTACGGTAGCAGATGTTTCAATGATATCTGACACTCGGCAACCTCCTTAACTCCCACTCGACACCAAACAAAATTCTTGCCACCTACACCACATTTTTGAGCGCCAGCCGACGAGCACGCTAACCTTTTCAGCTCCCACAGTAAATGTATGCATATTCATTCTGTGTGGGTACACAGGCCTTGAGGAACTGAGTGTGATAGTGACACCACTGGCACACAGGCGGGCAAAACATGATCTGTATTTTCTATTTCACGCAAGTAGATACAACAGAGGGAGAAGTTGAAATGAAAGACCTTGATTTCTGGGCAGCCGGTACACAGGTGCATCCGTTTTGTATCATCAGGCTCGGGGCAGGAATTGCTTGGCAGTGGCCAGCTTCACACAGTGAGGTTATTTTCACTTGGAAATGAATCAAATTTTGAGTACTCCCTGTTTTCTTAAATTTGGGACATTTTCAGTGGAGAAAGCCTTGAGGTGCCATCTGCAGCTGGTGTCTGCTCAGATTGTTTTCTGATCAAAATCAAAGCAAACCACAAATATCTGGAGACAACTTAAACCTTAACTCAACCTTTTTTTGGTAGAATCTTGGAAAAGCAGTTTCCTTATAAATTGAAGCTACCCTGTGGGGTTTTATTCTTTCGGAACATGGAACACTTTTTAGAAGTTGGTTTACTCTTGTGCATGTGAATGACGATGCACTCTATTCTGCTGATCTACAGGTGGCCGTAACTCGCAGTGAAACACACCTATGACCAAACAAAGAGGACCGCTATCGAGCAAACACAGATGTTAACGATTCAGGATTCAACATTTTCCCCCAAAAATCCGCAAATAGATTTGTATTGAGGAAGGAAATGTATTCAACCCATTTGTCAGAAAGACAGCGTGGTCGGTAACACTGAATGCTAACATAACTTTTGTTTGTTTACAAAAAACTCCACAGGGCACCTTTAAGTTTAGATACCCAACAACATTTAGGTTTTAAGTTTACTTTATTTATCATATGCACAACAATTACATTACACACAAATTCAACACAACAAATAAAATAAACAAAAGTTTGGGGGGTTTTTTTGTACCAGTGATTGCAAATGAATACACTGAATGTAAACGTAGTATTAAATGCATAATGCTTAACAGTAAGATATCGATGGCCGAAGAGCAAAACCTCCAAAACATTCCTGGATCATTTTGCAGATAGGAGCTTTTTGCACTTGGCGCAAGTTGGAAGAGGTTCTACAAAACGATGCTCTAAATTAAGTTTCAACGAGCGGGACTATCTTGCAGACAGACTGAATATGAGCAGCCTTCCTTCAATCCGCCAATCTGAAAATTCTGAAGATAGGAGGTTTTGCGCTTTGGCCATATGTATACTTTCACCACCCACTGTAGAGCATTATTGTTGAGGGCGGTGCAACACCAGCAAACTCTGTAGGGTTCACCTAGTTAGCTAAATAAGGAACATGCCGTTTACAAATTGCCAGCTTAGTTCCAAATTTTGCAACGCATAATGAGGAATGTATTAGTCCCCCCTACATTACAACATATAGCGTATACAGTACTCTCCAAAAAGATAGTGGTGTAATGCAAACTATGCATTTAAGTTTCGTGAAGAGCACACACCACATGGTTTAGACCTTCTGCTAGCCTGCAGATTTGCAGGAAGATAACATTTCTCACCATGTCACTAAAGATGCACCCTGAAAGATATTTCACACTCAAACCGAAAAAGTAATGAGCCATTCAACAAATGAATCAACGGAGTGAAAAGTGACTGGGGATGAATGTAACTGCCTTGCGAGCACTAATTGCTAATTATTGTTATTTAACAATGTTAACAATTCAAGCGATGGATCACAACGTTTATATCAAGGGTATTCTCTGAAACAGAAACTGGTTCATGGTATGTGTCCACGTTCGTTCTGTAAGATTCCTTCGATTGCTTTTACACCTCACTTTCAGTTGATGTTAAAAACAGGCAGCTCCTTGGCCAACGGGCCGGGGCTGCACGTGTCCAGAAGCATTTGTACTTTCTTTGTAAAACGACTAAAGGCAGAGTGCAGTTCTATAACTCAACCTGACCTCTGGCCTCGCCTGTGCGGAGAGCCTAGAAAAAGATGGGATTTTAAAACGTGCTGCTTACCTGATCATATCTGCTCTTGTTATTTTACCCCCGATGGGCAAGATAAAAAATACATTTGTCAATTCACGAGAATAGTCTAAGCGAGGGTTTACAATATATATGGGCCGGCCTTGACACATTTTCTGAGCCGAGTTTCTTGTTTTCGAAGTTTTGCGGACAGATAAAATATTGTTTTGCCACCCCTGCTCAGAGTTGTCCCTTGTATTTTCTCGTTCTAACACTGGCTGACTGATAAATGACCACATAGGAGCCATCAGAGCTGGAAGATACAGCCAGAGCTGAGTTGATGCGTGGACTTTAATGGCCGTGCCGGGGACATTAAGGAGAAAGCAACCTGACAGCAGTGGCTACATTCTCTGATCCTCTTGGTAATGGCCCCTTTTTTTCTCAGCACAACACAAAGAAGCATTCTTATATATTACAAAGACTAAATTGCGCCGGCAAAGCATACGGCGTAATGCTGCTTTCTCCTATAGTTTGAATGTTCACAGGGAAAGGATGCTTGAGAGTGGGTATAAAATGGTGTTGGCATTAGCAAAATTCTGTGTTTCTCTTGTTGCTGCCAGCATCCTTTTTGAGGGTGTGGGTGTGCCAAGAGTTTTTTATGACATCGTTGCTGGTCCCCACGTAGTAATATCTCGCCCAGCATTTTCCCCATGAAATTCCCACAAATTTAGCTGCATTTTTGTCTTGATTTCTTGTTATTTGCGTGTTTATTACTGCAGCATGTATGGCATTAGACATAATACACTCAACGTAGTAAAAGGAAGCGTGGGGATTGGATTCATTCAAAGGGAAAAGACCTTGAGACGATCACCGCTCACGGCCGACCACCCAGCCACACGTGCCCGACCGATAGGAGGAGAGCCGCGACGGATGCTAAGCTAACCCAGCAAGGACTTTAGGCTGTTCCACCACCTGGTTGGCTTGTGGCTAATGCACAGTCGCAGGGAAATTCAGGCTAACCCTGCAACAGGAGGTTGGTGACTGTTGTGCCCGAATCTTTAAAGACAGGGGTCTCATCATTGCATCCCAGATCAAGCTGCACTTTGCGGGCGGATCGCAGGACAGAGCACAGGACTCGAGAGAAGTCAGACTGTTTACATGAATGATGATCGGTGCTCGAACATAGTCAAAACTGATGCACCGTGTTTCTCTGATGTTGAATTTATTATGTTGAGATGGCGTCCATATTGCCCAGAGAATATTTTGTTGCTTCTGTTCAAAAAGTGCACCGGGATGTTCTAGTGTTTTGTTCGTCATGTTTTTCTTGGCCTACAACTGCATTTCATTGTGCAACCCTGATATGCTTGAATCCTACTGAATACTCAGATCTTTATGTCTTTAGAGTTCAGCTAGGGTTGATAATCTTGAGAAACTGGCAAGGGTACACTAGATGTGTATAATTATCCAACCATAGAAACCAGCCCACTGTTGCCAACCCTCTCCCAATGAAAGAAGCTAGCAGCACAAGCTCCAAAATTCACTAAATCTAGCGAGGACGAACAAAACGTGTTTTTGAAGATTACTAACCCTAGCTTGAAGTGAACTTTACATTAAGGTATTTGAAATGTTTATCTTTAAGTGCTGCACACAATAAATAACCTTTGAAGGCAGTTAGAACTAAATATTATTCCAAACACAAACACCATTTAAATGGATGCTTATTGAATCTAACAGTTCGACAAGGTTACAACATGAAAGCTGTCATGAATTCGCTCTACCCTATCTCTGCTTATTTTTCCCCATACCCTTGTGGCGGTATCATGACCAAACACCTGCAGGCCTTTAAAAAAAAAGGGTGAAAATGAGAGAGGGTCTGCAACTTCAAAAGGGACGAGGGATTTGTGTCAGGGATTGTATTTTAAAAAACAGCGTTATCCTTGCTCCAGGCACATATCTGTGAACTTGCTTATCGGGAATCCAGCGCGCTGCTCAGAAAAGAAAAGATTTTAAAAAAACAGGCCATTAGATGATCCTAACAGGCCATAAGTGAAAGTCAATGGAAATCATTAACAGAACAGTTGAAAACAGATGAGTTTCATTGACAATGATGAATTAATTTCTTCTTTTATTACTGTATATATTGTTGTTTTATGTGTCATTTACAAGATGTATTCAAAGAATGAATTCAGCATGTCTTTGTCCAGACACTTGTTAAAGTTTATTTCTGCCATTGTGATTACAAGGTCAATACGACCCATTTCACCAAGTACTTACTGGAATCAAGTCATCAATACCAAATGCATGAAGTAATCTCTTTTCCCTTCTTTTCCTGCAAGTCTTAGCCTCCACCATCATGAGAACATTATTGATTGTGACCCAACTGTGATCCACTTTCTTTTTTTTTTAATCAACAACGCAGTAAATAGGCCCCAACAAAGGTACCCAGCTGGAGTCCAATGTCACGATCACAGTACTTCACAGTAAATGGTATCCATCTGAATCTCTATCCACCAGACACTGACAGCTGTGTTGCATGTCGTTGACAATATTCACCTTTGGACAAGTGCAAAGTGGCGTCTAAACTACAAAGGATCATTTTAACCAAGAATAATGACAAATCTATATTAACTTACGAAGTATAATCAGGTCATAATTAAATGATAAAAATAAAAATAAATGTAATATTAAAGTGACTGCAATCCAAATAAAAACCAGCTGGTATAACTTAATGTAGCGAATTAATTCCCAGAGTACTCCTTCACAACTGAGACATATTTCAGGGGGAGATTTTTGTAAGGGTTAGTCTTAAAAAAAATAACTTACGATAAATTAAATTTAAATGTAATAATTATCAGTACATGTATTCAATAGCCACTGGAGCTTACGGAGGCTAGACTTGGCAAAGTTGGTTTTGGCCTTAGCTTTTGAAACATGGCACCCTCTTTAAATTATATCAGTCAGCTATTTAGGAACACTTACACAGTGCACCCACAGTAGCCCCCCTCCCACAAAAATGACGACAGCTAAAGGAGCAGTTACTGACAAGAATGGATGATTGCGTATCCTTGCACTGCAGCATGGGGATTCAAAGCAAACCCAAATAACCTCAGTGTTGTGCTGTAAGGCTGTCACCTTGGTAGATTGGGGCATGTGTAGGGAAAAAATTGAGGTGTCGGAACTGAGCCATCCATAAAATACAAACCGACCCACCTACATATGATTACTATCAAACAAGACTTGTAGCGGTACATCACATATTGTGCTACAAAGACCTGTGTCGCACTCCCTATGTAGACCAAAGGAACAGATCACACTCACTGGGGACAAAACTATTCTAATGATCACCTCACGCTGTCGCACTGTCTTCGATTCTATATCAGCTTAAAGACACACTCTTCAATTTGAGTCAATCTCCGTGTTGAGGAGAGCTGGGGCTATGTAGGCCAATTAAAGGCTGAGGTATGTGGGTGCCTTGACAGTGTCATACCCCCCCCCCCCACACACGTTTCTGTAAAGGGGGACTCATTAATCTGAGCAGTCAATGGCAATTTCTCTCATGGGAGACGGTGAGGACTTGTTACAAGTTGCCATGCATCTCATCGTACAGTAGATGTCTCATTACCGCCGAAGATGCCCCTCCGCGCAGAGGTGAGGGTGCTGATGGGAGAAACAAAGCGCCTTGCCCTGCTGACACCAGACAAACTGACATCAGACGAGAGCCACGTGTTCCACCTCGGGGGCCTGCTGGTCCGAACAGCTGTCAGTCGAGCCTAGGACAGAGCGAGGGGAGCCCCGGGTTCACACACAGACACGGGGAACAAACAAACACTGCCTTTGACGTTTATTTTCTGACTTAGCTTACCAAACATCTGTTGTATTCACTTAATGTAATATCTCTTCAGCGATAAGCCTGCAAGCTTGTGAATTTATCCGTGAGTTGTTATCTCCTTGTGTTTGGAACAATAAAGATGTTTTAAAAGTGCCTTATTTCAAAGATAGAAGGTACTTATTTAACAAATTGTTGTTGGTATTCAGCTTGTGTCCTGCGGTACCAATAAAGTGTCAGTGATACAGGTGAGGATGCCCACGAAGCGGCCAAAGGAGGGTCATTTGGAAGCAGCTAAAAAAAACTAGGATAAACAGGAAGATCTACAGTATAAATCCACTTGTAATGGTTATTCACACAATCAAGACAGGTCCATGAATTCCTTTTGTGGATGTAATACGTTCAGAACATTTAATAGTTTTCTTTCATCTTGCTCTCTACTTGTATCTTTTCAATAGGTTTTTTAGTTCAGCACTTTCGGGGATGAAGAGGATGAAATATAGGTTTTGGTTTTGCTGCCCTTTCACTCTCTTGTGAGGAGCTACTGTGCCAAGCTCTGGGTACTTTTCTCTATGACTCAAACAAAAGATAATGGGTTTTTTTTATTACACTGATTTAGCAAGTACATTTTATTATTTATCCTATTAAATACAACAAATTAAATTCCTGTAACTAATAGGCATATGAATGTAATATATTTCCAAACATGCTAATTCCTCACAAAACTAAAAGTAACGAAGCGCAGCTGTTTTACAGCATGTGTGCTTCCCTCCAGCAATGCAGCAGAATGCGGGTGCATGTTTTCTAAACTTATGGGTTGGTGTTTTTTCTATTATTTGTCATACAAGTGAAACAAGTAGGTCATTTTTCAAAGCCTTTGAAAAGACTCATACAAGTCTTTTTTCTGATCTGCTGCCTAAATGGTAAAGGTACGGTTTAGTCAACTGAAACACTTGGTTGGAGGTTAGGAGAATGTTGTTGACATGGTTACGGTTGATGTCACATCATTTCTTGCTTTGACATTTAAAATTTGATTGGACAAACGTGGTGAGGTGGCAGTGAACAACAGCAGGTATAATGGGACCTACATAAAGAACCTACTGGCACATACCGTATGATAGCAAAAGACCCTGGTTTGATTCCAAGGCACTCTCACAATGTTTGTGAAATAAAGACAAAAGGGCCACAAAATAATTCTCAATTTTAAAAATATCTATTTACCAGATATGACATTCACCGCAGCTCTGAGATCAGTTGGATGCACAATGGCCAAGGACGTTAGATGAAAGTAATACACTGCTTTTTCATTGCATGTTGCCAATCTTATTCAAATAAAAAATAAATCCTGAACTCAACTGTGCTCTCTGTACTCTGACCCCAGTCGTGCGGCATACATGTTTTTGTGGTATGAATCATGCAATTTCATAAACCTTGTTGTATTCACAACAGCATTGACGTCAAACTGAAGGGAAACATATTACAGCTCACATGTGATGCGAATGCAAGGAAAATAAAATCAACTTTTTTTCGGATTGGAATGGCCGGTGTGTCTGCTGTGCACTGGTGCACACCAGAGACTAAAAAAGACGAGGAAAACTGCTATGGCTGTGATTTCCCCTTTGAAATGCTCTGCTATGTTGAATGTCATGCTGCCCGCTTTGATTGATTATGTTGCCTTTTACCAGACTGTCCCAGTGTCCCATTACTGCCCAGAGGAGGGACCACATCGAAATACGACGAGCATGGGTGGTCCGGATAGTCGCTGGCTCTTTTGTCTCTGTTCCTCATCACCATACGCCACTCTTAGCATAATGATGACTTGCATCTGCTGTTTTCCCCGTCCCCACCCGCCTGCCCCCCCGCAGACAGACACGTGTTTGTACAAGGCCTCCCCGCTGAGATCAGACACGCTGAACACACTGCGCGGAGAATCTCTCCCTCAAGACCTCTGTCCACCACCCTCGGGAGGACACATGGGATGCCTCTGAACTTTTCCATGGTTGCGCCCACACTCGAGCTGTTGGAGTCTCTGATGACTCAGTCCCTCGCCTTCGCAAGCATCTCCCTACTGGAGCCCCGACCTCGGGAGTCTACGCTGCCCTAATGGTTACTCAGCGGGTGGCGCGCAGAAGAGGCAAGATTCTCTGCTGCCGTTACACTTCCTGGTGCGGATTTGTTTGGAATTAGAGATTCAAACAAGGTGCTGTGGTGGAAACCCCAAAAGCATTTTACAGCTTTTCTTTTGCCCTTTTCGAGCGCAGCAGCCAACACACGTTTTATATTCAATTACATGTGTGTGACAGACTGCTAATTTCAGTGCTGCCCCGCAACTACATCAGTTACTCCCATTGATTGTGATGCGGCCCATGAATGATTCCACATTTTTGCCAGGAGTGTTGTTGCTGGTTCAGTACCGTACAGAGGAGAGCCACTGAGAGAGTGTGAGATGGCAAGGTACACCATGGGTAGCTAATTACAGGCAGACCGTTAAAAGTACTTATAGTCACAACAGCACAGCAGAGCAAATCATTACGCTGAATGAACCGGTTCCCTTAGTTAGGCCCAACCATTTGATTAGTAGCCGAGGCGTCCCAAAGCCTTATTTTATCTTACCTCGCCTCTAGGAATCCCCATGGCTTCTTATTTTAGTGAGTGATTAATACGTAAGTGATAAATTGGAGAGAGCTTAAACAAATGTTCTCATTTAAATGAACAAGCAGCGTTTACATCTTGCACATTAACAAAGATAACAACCCATGAGCGGAATCAAATCCAAAAAAAAAGAAAAGAGTTTTTTGTTTTTTTTCACAGTTATTAAATTAACATTCAACAAATGTTTCACAGAGGAGATGAAATAAAAAGCAGTGTCCATGAAGGCTTCTCTCTTTTTATGGAGACCAAAGAAAGAGCTTTTCAATAAAGGGAGGTCAGTGAAAGTGCATAACAATATCGACTGAGGTTAGCGACAGACATTGGCAATCGCTCCCCACAGACGTCAAGCATTTCATTAAGCGTGGGCCGACAAAGACAGAAGAGAGAGAAGAACAGCAACCCCCCTGAGTCTGGACGCTGTCTAGACATCAGCCTTCCAGAGTAAAACTAGGAGGCGGAGGAGGTAACGTCCCTGTTGAACGTCATCGAGTAGAGAAGTTTATCAACATTTTCCCACAAGTGAAAGACGAGTGTAACTACATCCAGTCTTATTACATGACTAAACCATAGAAGAAGAAATAGCTTCGGTGTAAAAAACCGTCACGTGAGTAGAGAGGGTGAGATGTTAAGTTGATGAATGACAGGGACTTTGTGGGGAAGGGAGGTGTTGGAGAAGACTAGAGCTGGAAAAGATCTTCATCCGTACTCTGGTGATCTACTACGACCAGTATTCATATCTTTTTGTGCACACACACATGTCCGCCTGACAGGGCAATATATAGAGTAACTTAGCAGAGAACGAGACACTCTGCCAGGAGTCCCCACTGACTCCTGGCAGAGGGGATTTGACGCAGGACACCGTCCAGTACTTGGCTGAGTCCACTGGACATTGTTCGATAGAAGCATAGGAGAACGCCGTTCGTGAGCAAGGATTGGCAGACGGAGATTTTCTTCTCCCCCCCCTGCTTGAAAATGGATAACAGAGGAAGCTACTTTCTGACAGTATTGAGCCCGACGGACAGCTGAACGAACTTTGTTGTCCCTCGCGGGAGGAGTTGAGGCCCGGCCAGGCCTCGGCACAGTAGGAGTATAAAGACTATAATCAGATCGTAATGAATTGAAGTAGAGTAGTATTATTTGTGTGAGCTGTTGTTATACCCTTGCTAATTATCCTGCAGTGAATATCTAAACTGCATTTAAAGTAAATATCTCTGATATTTCATTCACCAAGTAGTAAAGAGTACTCATGGTTGTAAAAAGTATTATTATGTGCATAACAACAATAGAGAGCTGAATGGTTATCCCAGTTCCTTGTCCACTAAACAATCCCGTATAGCTACATCCTAGCTGTTAAAACCTATCCTGGCACCTTACCAAGAGTCTACATCCATTAGAGGAAAGCTGCCATTAACTGACGCGACTGATAGCTGCACTCGGCCAGAGGGACTCTCGGCCTCGTGCAAGTTACCGGAGGAAGCAGGGTAGACGTCAGGAGTTACGGTAGTTAGCGAAGCCAAGCGAGTTTCCTCGACCCCCCCCACCCCAGCTTATCAACCTTTTATAAGAGAGCTGAGTTAGTAGTGAGCCCGGTATCAGGGTATAAAACTCCCGGTTCTAACACCGTGCAATTTGATAAAAAGTTTTGCTTTGGGTTACATTTTCACTAACTCCTCATGTTAGCTCCAGCCTAGCTTTTCTAACAATATTTTCACAGACATATTGTTCAAGTCTCAAGTCTCTTCATAATCCTTGTCGTCCTCACTGGCGACAAGCTCTTTGCACAGGAGGCTCTATTTTGAATTATAAATAGGAAATGTATGCTAGGAAAGTTTTCTTTCATCTATTTTAACATAGGAACTGTTTGTTAATTCATATAGAAACAGAATGATCCGTGTCTTCGAACACATGCTCTTATATTATTGTAGCGCGTCACATTGGATTTACGAACGCTCACTTTAAAATTCCACGAGGCGAGTTCCCCCTATACTAACACACGCAAGGCTGTTTGTAGACATTACAAACTATAGAACTAGGACTTCTTAAGATAGTTTACTTCAACTCCTGCCTTTTCTTCCCTACTGTTTCTTGTGAATAATTGAATCACACTTCTATTGAAACTAATGGCCTCTCCATTATGCATGTATATTTATTCAATTATTAATCTTTTTATTGCCAGAGGCAGCTGCGTGGGTCCTGCAGGGATGCTTCCCACAATTTCACCTGATGTAGACTGTCCTGTCTGTCACGGCGTGTCTCAGAGCCTCCAATTTAATTCAGACCTACTTTAGCATCAGCCAGCCTCTATCTCGACAGAGCTGTCCTCCGGAGAGGAAGGTAATGGCTTAGGTCAGGCTCTATCTAAGCATGCATACAGAGTGCATATATAAGCAACCTCAGCACATAATGGCTCCTTTTTGCCTGGCAATCGTGTCTTTTGGGATCAAATACGTCATTGTAAATGACAATACTTTTGGGAAAGTAAAATTTAAAGGTTTCAGGGGAAAAAAAAAAAGAAAAGCATATCTATCTGTTGCCATAAGCAGAGCAAAGCTCTCAGAGGAAATCCAATTGAGCTGGAGCGCTGAGCCAATTTCGATACGGCACAGCAGTGGAGCTTGCAAAGAAGTTCAAGTTCCGTTGTCTCCACTCCTGTGCAATATAATCAGGGCAGTGATGCAAACTTTTCCCTCCGAGCTTCCTCCCAAAAGTTCAGATCATTTTTGCAGAAGTACAAAAGAGATAAAAATGTGTTTCTCCATTTTAATTTCACACACTCTTTGCACTCTAAAAGAGCCCTGTAGATAGGCTAATCTTTACACATCCACTCACTCAGAATCGGAATATAAGTGCTTAGCCAATCAAGATAAGCCTAAATGATAAGCCTTTTCATGCTTTCAAGGCTGTATCTATAAAATGTAACAGTGCAGTCTTGTCCTTCGGTAAGTCTATCATCTTCTCTGTGCTTTCTTTGAAAACACTTCTCTATCATTATGAAAGAGAAGAAGAAATTCACATAAATTTCTTACAGCATTTAAAGCTCTGCTCAATGCATTTGGAGAGCACAAGCTTTGCAACACATACACGGAATACAGCTGCTGGACGTCAAAAGGGAAGAAGAAAACAAGTGTGACACACATCAACACCACCAGCACACCTCTAACACGCTGTCGAAGTAAACATCACCTATTACCGTGGGATGGGAAACAACTCGTGCTGTGCTTGCATCAAAAAATCTGATTACAGTTGCCTCCTGGACTTCAAGGCCTCAGGACTCTTTTGGAAAAAAGGATTTTGTTGACCTTTTTGTAAATCTGCTGCTTCTTTGATATTTGATGGTGTGTCCTATTCTGGTTCTGAGAGAGTGCAGGAGTCTTTCACTTCATGCATAACAATAGCCATGGTCATTTGCAGCCTGCTGTCTTTCTGAACAATAGATTGCTCAAGCTTTTATTTTGGGATGGGAAGTGTTCTCGGGAAAAGGCTGCTGCATAGTCATGGCCTGATCACGAAGGTGACGCAGCAAAATTCATCCACGGTTTTGTTATCGTCTCTGAAGAGAAGTAGTGTTGGTATGCCTAAAATGTAAGGGACAGAAGTCAGAATCAAGTGGGTTGGTATAGAGATACTTTGGTGAAGCATCAGTTGGGGTGCTGGAATTCAAGAATTTTGGTGTTTCATTGTGCACAACTTTAACCCTCGTCTTTGCACCACATTCTGGGTTGCTCATTTCTAGCCATGCTGTTGTCATACAGTGCTCGTAGCTGTATCTTCAGACATTGATGTGCTGTAATTCGTAGATATCCCACAAAATCAATTTGTATGTAATTCATGTAATCATGAACTAGGAAGTATTAAGACCCGTAAAAACCAACACATGAGGTGGATGGATCAAACAAAAAATGACCGCTGTTAGTGCCCCGTGCGAAATGATAGGTCAACGTTGAATTACAAGTAGTAGCACTTACATAGTTATTTTAACCCAAACCACCATCTTTCGCTCAATCTAAGTAAGGAGTTCTGTTGCCTACAACTAATTTGTTTCCTGTGAAGACAGAAGTTTATTTTGAAAAAATG
The DNA here is from genome assembly GCF_004355925.1 of Anarrhichthys ocellatus. Taxonomy (NCBI): domain Eukaryota; kingdom Metazoa; phylum Chordata; class Actinopteri; order Perciformes; family Anarhichadidae; genus Anarrhichthys; species Anarrhichthys ocellatus. Next base: position 7,461,105 of record NW_022280046.1, read on the forward strand.
AAACATATTGCTGGACTTTTGTAGGACAAGTTGCTTGATGCAAGCCTAATGTGCCGCCAGAAATCAACTTATTTTAGTTTTCTGACTGCCCATGTGAATAGAATGTTTCAAAATGAAGACTTAAAAAAGGTATATATTATATTGAAAAATCGAAGTAAAGTTATATTATTATTAAACAAAATGAGTAAAGTTTCTCAATAATAACAAACTAAGTCTTTGTAAGATTTGCTATATTTTCATGACCATAGTGGTTCTGTTCGATGTACCATTAATGCCAACATGAACAATAATGTTACGATCTCAAAGTGTCTTTCTCAAGAGAGCAAGGGAAATTCGTCGAAATGGCGATGTATGGAAAACCATATACGACAGCTGATTTGGCCATAATGTTTCTGGCAATGGAGTCACTTATTAGAGAGAGAGAGAGAGGGGCAGAGTTAGAGGGAGGGATTGAAGGAAGTTGACAGCGCAGCCTGAGGCAAAGAGGATGTCAAGCTAGGTCAGCAGCTCCACCTGGGGATACCGACTGCTGAATGGAGGACTCGGAGCTCTCCTGGTGTGCACACGGAGGAGGGCGATCCATCTCATACAAGGCCTTTTTTTTCACTACCACCAGGAGAACCACTGGGGCTGGGATATGGCTGGGATGGCTTTTTCTGGTGTTTGTTGCCCAGGCAGTGAAGAGGTAGGCTCAGTGTGAGAGCCGAGATGTTGGAAGTTGGGGTGCTATCGACAGGATCAAATGCCACAATTAATGTGACATGAGAGGGAAAATATAACCCACCTGAAACCATTTCAGTAAAGTCCCATCACTCTATGAAACTGCAAAATAATGTAATTTCACATAACGCAGAGAGAGGCTTTATCCATTTATCCCCACAGCGATACTACTGTCAGGACTGTGCACCGTGGCGCTCTCCAAGGTGCTGGATGGCTCCCTGGTTAGCTCTCCCAAAGCACACACACAGTCCTGACAAATACAGGCCCCGGTTCCAGGATGAATATGCTCAGAAGGGCTAAATAATTACAACAAAAGGCTACTGTTTGAATAATACATTCATCACAGTACTCACAAAAATCATTCAGAATCTTCAAAGGGAAGAGCGCTGAAACAGCTGTTTGCTGATCGCAGCTCTCAATAGCAAGCTTAGCCTCACCGACACGGCCACCGCTGGCATAGTGTCAGTAGTGCGGCAGCCTGCTGGATTTGAGTTACATAACGGTGCGAGGGGGGTGAAGTTGTCTATGCTCCGACGACCCTGTCTGAGAGGCAGATACAGACTCTGGGAGCAGGGACACTGCGACTAAAAGGACCTGACTGCAGGGAAAGGTCGGAGCGGGACAGCCTCAGGTACAGACAGCGGGTTACGTGATCGTGATCCGGTTCAGACTGAGAGACAGATCGAGGGTCGATCTTAGATAGAGACAGGATCAGGTTTGAGCTCAAACAGGGAGAAAGGTTCCGACCGAGAAGCAGAAACAAACGCAGACTGTTGCTGGGAATCAGAAAGAGTTTCGCTTAAAGAAGGGGCAATTGTACGTGGATTCGGCAACGAAGGTGTCATGCTTCTTTTGATCGATCCAGCGCTGTCTTTACCTGACCTCAATGTGCTGCTCTTCGCTCCAAATAGGGATGGAGCGCACATATCCCTCTGATGTATGATCGCTACAGGTATCTAATTAACTAAAAGGAAAGGGCATTATTCTCTCAAAGAGCAGATACGAATATTATCAGAATGAGGATTATCGAACCAAGCAGAGACTCTGCCTTGAATAATTGTCATATGCATTATTAGGATGGCCACGCGGCGGCTGGACTTTGGAAGCAGGAGGACTGACATAGAGATTAGGTGCAAAAAGACAATTTGAATAAATGCACATCAAACTGAATAGCTCCTTTGGCATTTAGAATTTTTTTTTTATGTTGAGCAACTTGTAACTGTTTTTTGAGAGGCGCTATACAAACAGCAGCATTAGCAGCAGTAGTTATGTTCTCGTTCTTTGCCCCCCGTCTCTCTTCCTGCCCGTGGCAGCTGGATGTGGCCTCTGTTGATAATTAATCAAGACAGGCTCTGGCACGGGCAGGAGTGTGTTTTGTTAGGGGTGCAGTGTGTAGTGACCCATCTACTAATAAGGTCCCTCGAGCTGCATCAGAGCGTCAGAAGCTTGAAATTTGAAAGCTCACAACTCGTCCTCCACCTTCCTTCTGGGAGGAAGCACGAAGAGTAAAGACGGGTTGTGCCTGTGATTCCATGCGCATAATTTATTAATTTTTATCCAATCCATCCGGCAGTCTTACCCTGTGTCATGGTATCGGACAAAGTGTCGCCAAGGGACGAGAGATGAGGTGACCATGGGAGCAGGCTGGCTCTTGATGTACTGAAACTATTAAAGAAGTTATTTGAAAATGAATGAACCCTCTTGTCATATATTTGAAATTCACCTCTAAATACAGAGGAAAACGCTGTGAAATTGCTCAAAAACTAAACTCAAAAAACTTGAGAAGTGGACTCCATGGTGCTGTTTGTTGTTGATGTGAAATCCAAACCCTCATGATGACCTTAACTCTTTATCCAAATGCCTTGAATAAATACTGCTTCTGGAGAAGGGCTCTCCAGCGCACTACTGTATTTCATGGTCCACGCTGCAATGCATTTCATTGTGTTCCGTCATCCACGGATAAGACACTGATCTTGTCGTGCAAGAAAACTAAACATATTGTAGTTGCTTTTTTTTGCCTTCAAACAAAGAGTTTAAAAGATCTGTCACACTGCAAACATGAGGGTAACACTTGCAATGGACAATTCAAATGAATATGGTGCAGTACATACTGTATATGTACTCCACAGATAAAACACCCATGAGACCTGTGTTTACCAGCTGTGTCTGTGCAGCTGTTATACTATGAATGTACTGTATGCATGCATGTATCAACCTACTCAGACACACTGAACTGAAGAAGTAAATGTTCTAGGGGTTGAAAGAAACCAAAGAAGCTACTTCTGTGTTTTTATGCCAATTAACCCACGGTTAATATTCATGAGGTCTGGCAGATGGGAAAAAATGTCCCTCAGAGACGGATGTTCCACTGAGCCAATTTCTTTCTTCTCAGATAAAAAAAGTAACCTTTCTGTAGAAATATGAAGTCTCACCCTTGAATGTCTTTACAAATGTAAATAGGCAGGGAGTTATTCCATTGTTAACCTTTTCAACATTTTGACACTGAGCAATGCATTATGGTAGAATCCTCTCTTAAGAGTGACAACTAAGGTGATGTTACAATTAATAATGTGGCCTTTCAAAGAAGGGCTACACATTATTATTACAGCCATGCCTAGCAGCTCTGTAAAGGCACCAGGCTGCAAACTCCGGTTCTGAAAAGGGGTGCGGACGTGCCTTGAACTAGCATTCTTTCTAATGGCCAGCAGGGGTGGCTCCTCTGGTTGCAAAAACGACCCACTTTTCACTGGATCTATTACCTCAGTAAACACTGTAAACATGAGTTAACTCAATCACTAGTTTCGACTCTTCTTTAATACAGCATGATGTTCATTTAGTAAATTATGGTCCCATTTAGAGTCAAATAGAGCATAAAGCAGGGTATGCTTTCGGGCGTGGCTACCTGGTGATTAACAGGTCGCTACCATGGCGTTGTCCAGTCTGGAATTAGTCTTTCACCGTGTGTTTTCAGTTCTGAATTGATAATATTTTGGACGCTCTAAAAATGTCTTGTTCAGCGATAGGTCGTACTCTAAAAAAAAACAAAACGAGATGGCGAAGGCCAAAATGCCTAGCTCGAGGCTTCAAAAGCGCAGTACACAAACCAATGCTAAAAGCTAAATGCTAACATGCTCATAATGACAATGCTTACCTGCTGATGTTTAGCAGGTATACTGTTACCCATGAGTACCGTTATTGTGTCGTATGTTAGCATGCTAAAATGTACTGCTGTAATTAGCACTAAACACAAAGTACAGTGCAGGCTCATGGTAAAGTCATTCGTTTCGTGAGGTATTAAGTTGTAAACCAAATTATTGGACAAATGTGACCAACATTACTATCCGTAACAATGATAACACATTTTAAGCTGATTCATTTGGTCATCTTTGCATTTTTAGCATGTTGGACTGCAGAGACATGTGACCCCCGGTAACCTGACATCAGCTTCATAAATCACAATCCTCCGTGCCTGGGTTTCAGCACCGCACCGGAACGCACAGGAATCCATTTTGATTTCCACCCAAGCATAAAATCAATACATACACTCATACTTATCGTGTAGAAGGGCATCCATTGCTGGCTCATAAATCTGCCATAACTTTTGCATTAGTTTTCGGGATAAAGGAACGGATCCTCGCACTTCTTCACTCAAGCATTCTTTACCCTGGTGCTGCTGGTTCTTTGATATGTGCGGAGCAGCTGTTTACCAAGCCAATTGTGCAAAACCACAAACCCCAGCACGGCATCCACCGACACCGCCGCAGACTTTGATTTGTTGCTTTTGCTCTCTTTCTTCTCTGTAACATGGTTGCCTCTGTCACATCTTATTTCTGTCTTTCACTAGGCCTTTGAAGATCTGAACGGGAAAACACAACATGAAAATCTGATGAACGGATGGAGTGATAGATGATTTATGCATGGGTTCTGATTGTTAATATGGATGACATAGCTCGATTTTGAGACAAGAAAAATTGTCTTTCTGTGTCCGTCCATGTGTGTTTGCAACAATTTCAATTGGAGATATGAAAAAAATAGGAACATTTAACAAGAAATTGTTTGATTTTCACAATCGTTTCACACAGTGTAAGCCAGGCAATGCCAAAATGTTCTCCAATATACAGTCCTCATTCTCCGCCTTATTGTTCTAGTTCACGTATTTAAATCCACCCCAAAAAATCATTTACATTTCTGACGTCAATGGTTATTTTCAACAGTAGTACCTCTATTCCTAACTGCTGAAATAAAGAGATTCAGTCCAACTACAAAGTAATTCTCTGACCTTCAATAGAAAGGAAATATTGGACATGGCAGAGGAAAACTTTTTTTGGGCAGTCATTAAAAACAACACGGCTCCTCAGGAGAATACGGGCGAGGAGAGGCTATCCACAGTGCAGATTAGATTGCGCCGCTCCGAGCTTCGATGGCGGATGAACCGCAGACACAAATCTTAGCATATGTTGGCTTGTGGGCACACCCTCGCCTTTAGAGAGGCGGGAAAGGAAAAGTCACCTTGATTAAATTAGTTGTACATGAAAATGGGGTTATGCCTATTGGGAGTACGTGACAGGGGTTTATAAAAACCTTGCCTTTCACAACCCTGCGAGAATGACTTTTTAATTTCCTCCTTTTTTTTGGATGGAGTTATATTTCTCCCTGTCTTTTGTCCCACAAGGGCTTTGTGTGTCAGGGTCAATGCAGGAATTCTCATTCGGTTACCGTCCCCTCCGCTTGTTCACAATGTGAGATGCCATTAGCATCTTCCAAAACAGATCCTCCCTGGGTCTTTCTTTTCATCCTTTCCCTCTCCCTCCCGTAGCCTACCTCTCACACAATTTCACTTTATGCCCCCCCCCCGCTATTGTGTGATATTCCATCAGCCCCATTGAAGCCACAAGGAAGCACCGCATTCGCCGAAGCCTCATTCGAATCCGAAAATAGATAAACCCACCCTAGTCAGATGTCATGTTCGTGTAACCCAACCTAAGTGATTTCTTCATTTTTTCTGACAAATTGAAATGATTTCAGATGGCGAATTCTCAAGTGTGACCAAATAGTAGTATAACAGATGAATTGCAGCTATGGAAAACAGTGGAAAAGGCTTTTTTTTTCTCCTCCTACTGTCATCTCTGTTCAAGCAGATGATTGGTGATCCCGCTGTAACAGACATTTTTCTAATTATTTGGGTCGTCTGCTGGACTCACAGCTTTCCCCTGTGGTGGTCGTCCTGCAATGCTTCTGCTGCTCCTTCTTATTTGCAAAACGACTGCTGCAGCTCATAAGCAAGGTACCTGCCAGCAAGTTGATCATGTTTACATGTGTTTCCACCACCACTGCCAGCATTCCTCAAATCAGTTTGTCAGCTATTATTGCCTGTCGGTGATAATAACAGTCTCCATTTTGAAGCTAAAGATTGAGTTTTCCTGTGTGTGTGTGTGTGTTTTGAGAATCCAGAAAATCTGCCGGGCATCCCTGCTTTGCTTCACCAAATGTGTTTGCATCTTGTGCTGAGTTCTGTAATTTCTCAGTTTAGTTTCAGCTTCTTTCACGGTGTTTGTTGGCAGTCGGGCTTTAAAACTGTGGAATACACTACATGCTACATCTGTTACTGGTGTTCAGATGTCGAGGACAAATGAAGCTACACGCAGCCTTGTACATCTACCTATTGGCTGAGCTTTTGGTTGTGCTCATGCAATATGATGCTGCAGAATGTGAGTTGCCATATTTCCTTAACTAGCTTTGCTTTGTTTCAGAAAACTTGAGTCATACTGCTTTCAATGCTCTACTGACTCTTATACTCTGGCTGCTGCACTGCTCCTCTGGCAACCCAATCTCACTTGCAACTCATTGAATGCTGTCAGTGCCCCTTCGCCTTATGATACCGACGCACCAGGCTTTTAAGTAACTCAAATGTAATCCCAACTGCGTCATTATTAAACTAGAGCAACTGACATACTATAAAGAGTGGATGGGTCTTTCCGTGCTCCATCCATGTCCATGCAGGATGCGTTCAGGCCCATTAGAGTGGTTCACCAGCTCTTGGAGCCCAACACTGTTGTTATGCATGTGCAACAGAAGACAAAGGACTTGAAGCTCAGTTACTGGCGTATAGTGGGAGTGAAATGCGAGCCTATGTAGACAGTTGGATTGATTAAATAGGAGCGCGTCAGTTCAGTTGTTTGTACGCGAGACAGATGACTGAAATACACAGCTCAACGCCTTCTGAGTAGACCCTAGTATTTTTTTGTTTTTTTACGATAACAATTATCCACTGTGGTGAGCTTGGTGCACACTAGCAAGTAGCAACAAAGCCAAAACCAAGATGCCAAATTTACAATTAAAATAATTCCGTTCCATGCGGGTTGGCTGACTGAACTGGTGTTACTCTCACCTCGTAAAGTTATGAAACTCTATGAGCTATAAAAAGGACAAGAAGTGTATGTAAGTCTCTGAATTTTGTCTTTGTCGTCGCTGTGCTTTCCATATCAAATTTAAAATAATAATGTTTCATGAAAAGTAGAGTAACTATACTCCCAATTTGGTGACTTTCACTCCTTTTGAGTTTTTTCCTGAAAAGAAACATGGCAAATGAAAAGACAAACAAACAATATATCAGCTCTGTTGTATTGGAACACACACAGACACACTGAGGAGCTGGTTTAAATCTGGCCAACAGTCAGTCAGGCTTGTAACAGAGCATTGTGTCCCGCAACACACTCCAACTGCTCAGCGGGGCGGATAATGATAGTTGTGGCAGTTCTTCTTGGCTGACCTGTTACACTAACAGCATCACTGGACTTCCCCCTCTGAGCTTCAATCCCCATTGGAGCGCAAATTTAAAGGATAATTTGACATTACAATGTTAGTTCAGATATCACAGGCAGAGGGCTAAGAGGTTGTACTTCCGCACACAGTATGTGCAGATTGTGTGATTATGCATATTAGAGGCCACTTCAGGCCATGATGTAACAAGACCTTCTTCTGCATTTCACCATGTTAACACCTCAATCAGCCCGTCTCCCTCAATTCCTTGATTTCTTCCTGCTGCAGAAAAGACAAACCTTGCTTGTGATACGCAGGGAGGACTAGGAGCTCCAAATGTCTTGGTAGTTTTTCTTGGTAGGATTGAAATTGTGGAATAACAGTAAATATTAAACTCATCAGAAACCAGGCTTGTATACAGGGTTGTATGTGTCTCAATCATTCTGTAGTTTTGTAAGTTCGGAAGACGGTTATGACGCGCCGGTGTGATCAGTGTGGATGTCGAGGCCCCCAAATAAACCAAAATTACAGTCAACGCAGCAGAAGAGACAGTTAGAATACGTTGTGCTAATCGTTTTGTAATTTGGTGTGAAATAAAACCGTATCTCCTTAGTAGCTGCTCATCTCATTTACAGTTAAAATCATTCATAATGCGATGTATAAATATAGTGAACAACGTGTCAAATACTATTCCATCATCTGTATTTCTCACTTTATTAAACACGTCAGCAAATCTCCTTCAGTAACGGTTGAACTGAACAGAGTGCTCAGTGTAGTCATTGTGCGCTGACATACTTCAGCTTGGCAGGAAAGCAGTATGCTGCATTCTCCCGAACCGAGTATTGTGAACTGAAAAGGGAAAGAACTTTTCTGTGTCTGCTCACCACTGAGACCGAAGCCTGAAGGGAACTTCATTTTCCCTTCCTGTACTGAGGCATTCAACATTCAGTCATCTTATTCTCCTCCTCTGCCTGAATTGGGAAATAATTGCAGTTCTTGCACCTTTAACTTTCTAAGTCTACAATTTTTTGTCCGTTAAGTTTCCATGCGTCTCCTTTGGCATTATCGCCTTCATTATTTGCTGTTTAATTCTTCTTTCCTTCATTAGTTTTCTTTCTCTTTCGCTGTCCTTTCTTCCTTCTTCACTTTTATTTCTCCGCTGCCTTTGTGACCAGTTCCAACGTTTGACATAGGACTCAGGACTCTTCCACGGTGAAATCAGCACCACATGTTTGAGGGCTGTCTGGTGGACTTTGAGCCGGATACTGCACGTTGACTTGGGTTAAAAGATAAAGCTTGTTTTTGTTGCTCAAGGTTTCAACACATTTAACAACTCTAATGCTTTATACCGTGTCCTACATTACATCTAATGTAATGTTTCACAAACAAATTGATGTCTAAAAAGTTATGAAGCTATTGTTGCGACAGATATGTCACATTGGGCTTTTTTAACTTATAATTGTCTCAGAAAAACCATTGTGACATATTTGTCACGATAAGGAAAATAGTAATGAGCTGCTCAATTGATTTAGCAGATTCAATTGTTCCTTTGTTGAATTCAAAAGACATTTAAACAAAATAAATGTCTATGTCTAAATCATTCGTCACATTAATTATGAAAGCATTATGAAATTATGACAGAAAAATGTACATATCAGTAAATAAAACACAAACAAACTAGATTTAACTATCCTATTTTGGGCTTATTTCTTTTGCAGTGTGGACTAGAAAGAACGATGCAGTGTTTAGGATGCACTGAAGATCATCCAAGGAGAAGACATTTTTGTCTTGTAAAACAAATCTGAAAAAGATTTTTTGGTTAAATTTAACCATACAAGTTATGCTTTTGATATGTGTTGTGGAAATGCAAATAAAAAGCATATCTTTGTTACCAAGCATAATATAGATCAAGTTATTTGGTTTTCAAATGAGGAAATCATCTATACGTAGACACCTAATGTGACATGTAACATTTCAGAGCTTTGGCACCAGTGGCGGCTGGCCAATAGAAGGCACTAGGGTGCCGCCTCCCACCTTGAGCCACAACATTTTTATTTTTTAAGTAAATAATAAATTATACAAATTGTTAATATTTGTTTTTGAAATATAGAATGCACCTATATGTGTAAAATATATCTGAGCAAAAGGCAGGTCTGTGAAGCAGTTTAGCCAATTGCTGATTAAAGAAATTAATGTATGACACACAATTTCGCCAATAGGCATCCTCAAATACATTCAGCTTTGTGCGAAATTTGTATTACCCCCAACTTCATCAGGACTAGTCTCTACAGGCGAGTGCGAGCACTACTCCCCCAAGACCCGTTTGAGAGGAGAACTTTGGCGGAGAAACTGCTGGTGAACGAGCTGATCCCAAATCAGCCTGACCTCAGAATCAGGCAGCAGACTAGCGGGAAAGGGAAGCAGTACATGCGAAGCTTCTCTAGTAGCTGTACACCAGACAGGTTTGGCTAGCTGGATGACGTCATGCTAATAACTTATTTTGCTTTTTAAAACAACGGGGACAGATCCAGCACGGACAGTTAGGGAGTGAGGGACATGAAGCACCTGTCTGAGGATTGCCACTTCAAAATACAAATTGTGGACTGCATGTCAAAATTAGATATAATGTAATAATACCTGCGCCAACTTGCAAGGGGCGTCAGAGAACCTAATTTCTCAAAGCGAGTGTGGTGGAATTATACGTTTAAAAGGTCAACTTCTTTTAGTCACAAAACAGATTTCCAGCCTTACGTAATAGAACATATTCATAGGAATTGCATGATGACATGCTCTGGAGCTACAGCTCGAGTTCACTATAGAGTGAGTGTTAGAGAGAGTTTGTCAGAGATAAAGTTTGGTTTTCTCCTCTCCTACTCCTGTGGGGAGGCTGGGGAGGTGTTATGTTTTGTTGATGTGCATTGTGTTGCTGTGAAGTGTACAATGCCTGTTTTTTTTGTTTATTTTTCTTCCTCTCTTGCACATTTGTCAGGCAAGCAGAAAGGCTTGCTTTCAGTAGGAGGAAGTGCTAAGAAAATTTACAACCACTATAAAAAAATAAGAAAAACCACACACGCCCACTTCTCAAGCTGGGCTGGTCTGTGGAGATTTTTGTTTTCTTCTTGTTTTCTGCTGCATTCTGCCACTGTGGGGCAAAGTCTGAGAGGAGAAACTACGCTTTGTCTTTCAACAGTCAAAAAAATTTATTAAAAAAACGCCAGCGCAGATTCGTCCACGCAAGATAGTTATTGGCGAATATTCCCATTAATTTGTCTTGTCCAGTGGAATTCAATTTATGGTATCGATTTGCATTTGTGCTGCACGTTTGCTGCACCTGGGAAATGCACTTGACCTCAGTGCATGGACGAATATGCAGAGGTAGGATTTAACAGCTCCTCCATAATAAAGTTGAAATTATCTGTACAAGAGTCACGGCTGAGTTGACCTTCATCTTTCTTAAGAGGGAAATTGGGTTAGCAGCAGGACCACCTGAGACACAGTAAAAGCCAAGCTTAAAAAAAATAATATGGACAATAGAGAGCATGTGAGATAGAATGAAGACGAATGCATACATTTTATGTATATATACATAAAATAACTGCCAAATATGATTTCAAAGACACAGCAAATAAACATAGGTGGATAAATAATTGCCAATCCATGAACAGACCCTGAATAACGTGGTCCTTTAGGCACTTTTAAAATCTGTTGATAGGTGCAGGCATTAACACAAACTGAGAACACAAAGGCCACAGCCTCCAGCATTATCTCCCTCTCACAGAGTGGGGACATTAATCACTGCAAAGTCACACACACACACACACACACACACACACACACACACACACACACACACACACACACACACAGGCCTTATAGCAAGGGCAGTCAAACAAACTGTATTTACCACCGTCTTGGTCACCATCAGTATTTGTTCAATTGATTTGACCTCCTCGATGGAACATTATGACCCGAGCTCTAATGGCTGCTAGTTAAAAATACTAAATTAATATTTCAGTGGCCGCGTAATTACTAATGAAACAAGGACAAAGGGCGAGGGCAAAGTCATCAAGTCCAGAGGGACTCAAGCATGCATTTCAATTTCATTCTTATGAAGATTCATGTTATTTCCAAATTGTCAATAAAAAAAATAAAAAATGTGTCAAACACATAAGTGTCTGCTCTTTGAAAGAAAAGAACTAAAGATGTGATGCGTTGTAGAGACCAATGCATGGGTTTTGTCGGACATGCAGTATTTAAAGCGTATTTCACACAAGATGTATATGCCGCTTTAATAATTTATTACAATTTTACATCATGACACTATTTCATGTTTCATGCAGTGGAGACCATTTTTCTTCTCGCTCTCTGTTCCTCTGTCACAGATCAACCGAGTGATTCTTCTCCCCCGAAACCACTTATTGTGCAAAATAACTCGACAATGGAGAGCGGGGCACGGTGGGAGGGGGGGGGGGTTCCTTGAGATACATTCACTAAAACCCGGCGTAATTACACAGGCAGACTGCTGACTTTAGGTAAAATGATGAGAAATGAGCTTCTGATGAAGACCTTGCCTAGGGGCAGCTCGCTGAATTTATGTCCTCTTCCAGTCCCCCAACTCCCATGTAGTCGAGGTGGAGGGAGAGAACAGAGGGAGAAACAGGAAGAGATGAGTGTGGGGAGTGGAGAAAAGGACAAACTCATTAGATTTTAATAAGAAGTTGTCACAGCAGATAGCCTGGCCCTATATCAACCATGCAGAAACGTTGGGATTCTGCCAAGGGGCCCTGAACACAGCTCTGCTCCACTGGGGCTCCCTCCGGAGTCGCAGACTAAAACGTCATAGCTGGACTGCACCGTCCTGTACGGACAAAGCAGACGCTTTATCTCCGTGCTGACCCAGACGGACACAGCCGTCATAACGCTACATGACCCCCGATCCATGACCCTTCCCCCAAAACAGAACCCTCGTCTTTTATTGCCAATTTCAGAAATCCGTAGAAATCCCTTGTAGTAGCTCACCTTTGACAACAAGAACTCTTCATTTTACTTCAATCTACGGCTCAATTTTCCCACTTTTATTTCATTCTAGGTGGTGGGTTCACGTTTTTGTCCAGTGACACGGCTTGTAATCATCAGATATTATTAACAAATAGAATTAATCTCAAAAAGAAAACAGACGTCTGAGCTCCTTTCACGGTGGCTAATAAGAATGTTTATGTGCTGTATCACAACAACGTTTGATTAAACAATTCTCATCTCAGCCTCCACACAATACTCCATATCTGCTGCTGCAATCCAAGCATACATTGAAGTTGTTTGATTAGAAGATTTTTGCAAAATCAAAAGAAGTACACACACACGCACTACTCCCTTGCCTTCTCCACCTTGTCTCCCTCAAATTGACGTTCAGCCCCCAAGTCTTTGCTAATCACATGGTTTCCTCTCCGCTATGCACTGTGGATTGTCGGGGGAAATCACAGAAGTCACCGCAGATGCAGAATACAGAGACTCCTCCGTGATATGAAATATGAAGTCACTGTTGGATTCAGAGAGGGTGGAGTTGATTGATGCGCGGTCTGGTTTGCCTCGGCACCACCAACAACAAAACAACTTCTCATGGATGTGTTTGTCCTGCATGTAATAGAAGGAGGTGGAGGTGTAAAGTGATGTCAAGCAATCTACATGTTGTTTATATCAAACTGTGATTTGAAAAAAAAAAAAGTTCCTTTAGCATGTTAGAAATCATTCAACTGACTGTTTCATATTTTTGAAATCATAGTGTTTGCAGCGATCATGTGTTTTATACGTTTTAACTTCCTGTCCAGTCGGTGAGAAATTGCAAATAGTCACTACGCCACCGGGCTTTAATCTTTGCTTTTTTGCGAGTATGCATGGATTAATTTGGCTCTTAAAAAAAAAAAGTCATGGAAGGTTTAATGTTGCACGCATTTGACTTTGACACCTGACCGGAGACCATGGTTCAGGTCTCACCTCCGGTTTTCTTTAAACCTCATTTGTGATTAATACCCCAAACTTAACAAAGTCCTTTTAGGTACCTAAACGTGTCGCCCATTAATCGCGATGGAGGTCAATCCCAAGCCCCTCTCGTCCCTTCTGATGATGATTAGGGCAGTGCTTTGCATGGTAGCGTTCCTTGATCCGGGTGAACGGGTGAAAACGAGGCACATTGCAACGCACCTTGGATTATAGCGCCATACACAAGAAGCTTAGTGGAAGTTCAGTTGAGATGACCCTCTTCACACTCATCAGTTACAAATCTCTGTCTCCCTCTCTCTCGCTGTGTCCTACTCCTGTGTGTCCATGAATATGGACGCACAAGTTAATCCAACCAGATTTTGATGCAATTTCCCTAAACCAATCCAGGCCCAGTCCTGCTCCACACCTCATCATTGGATCTTCAGCTAACTCCCTTCACCACCAACACTGCCAGATTTCAGAGTCCGGGGGGGAAAACATTGCTGAAACTAAATGGCAAATACTCTTCACTGTTCAGTTTGGTATTGAGTAGGTCCGAACAAAAACGTTGCAATAAGCTCTAAATACAAAGATTTGTGTCAAATTTTCTTTTCTGTAATGATTTGTCAACACAATTTGAAATCAGAAGCATAGAGCATTTACTTTATCTCGTCTTCACAAACTGTATCGACATCTGATGTCGACACAGATCAGAGCAACTGGGCGAACTTTGAGAGGAATCATCAACACCATTAGTCAAGAATTACTGAACCAGGATATGTAAATCATTAGCTTGTTGACCAAATGGCTTTGAGGCACAACACAGAGGACTGTGTTGTGTTGCTCACCAAATAGCCTCAGTGTTGACCCCACATATATTAATATTTCCTTTACTCATACTTTGCTGTTTCAAACAAGTGTAGGGAAATTACGCTTTTGGACACGATGGTGTTAAATGTGAGACAGTAGCTTTCGCATGTAATCTAATGTTGCCTAGCTACTGAGCTGCTTTGTTCTAAAGCAGATGCTCAGAGTGGCCTTATCTGTCCAGCCTCAATCCCGAGGCTCAGCTGGTCACCTGCACCGAAAATCACACATCGCAAACCCGGAGAAAGTTCTCATTGTGAAATGCACTCAACCCTTCAGTCTGTAGACTATGACGCCGTTCTCTCACGAAGCAAAAAAAGCCACTAACTCCCACTAATATTTGGCTTTTGCCAAATATGGCTTCTGCATTCATATTCCAATCGGCAGCGATGGAAATATGTGATGCTATATGAAGCGTGTTAAGGTGATTACATAGATTAATGGATCAAAGAAACAAGCATTTGGACAATTGCTATAATTATGCTGTTGTCAAAGCAACCAGACTCCAGTCAAACAACAGTCGCTTTACCTCGCTGATCATTGTAAAACAACCCGAACGGAAACAAAATACAACTCATTGACTCAAACTCAAACTGTCTTGGTTATTAGTCTTTCCAATCTTCCAACAATTACCAACTCTGATTTGAGGGATGGAAAGTGAGACTAAATTAGGAAAAAGTAATTAAAAAAAGTTACCGCTGCAATATTTTCAGTTTTGTTGTTTTCCGGTGGGACGAAAGGCATTCTTGTCTCCTGGCAATGGGAAAGGAGTCTATTTCATATTTTAAGTGGGTTAAAAGTGGTATAAAAGAGAGAAAGTTTGCTCTCCCTCTCATCGTGCTCTCATCTGCCTGTGGCTGCTGTCCTCTCTAGCATCCTCCATATTTGTTCCAGAATTAGTCCCACAGGATATAGACATGCAAGACAAATACATATTGTTATGTAGCGGCGCACCTAACAACACACTGGTACAATAGAAATTAGGTGTAGTGTTCCTCACAATAAACTGACACAATAAACAAGTTTTAGATGTTTAACGTACCCAATCACTGTCAATCAAGAGCAGGGTCGCCAATCCAAGTGTACATGACACAACACTAACCCCCCCCCCCGCTGCTCACATGTTGCCAATTGCTTGGCGTAAGATAGGTGCATAATACAGTGATGAAAGAAAAAAAAAAAGCATACAACAGCTGTTTAGAAAAGTGACAATTAAGTTATTCCCCAAACAATATGTGCTGCTTCCTCTCATCCTCTCAATACTTGCAGGGCGACTCTGCAGCTAAACTTTCCACGATGCAACCACGCCACATTAGATCTCGGCACACGGCAGGCAAGTGGGACTTCAATTAGTATTGGAATTTGACTTCTTAATTCTCGAAGCTGCCAGACTTAAGTCTGGCTCTGTATCTTCCCTTACCCAAAACCTATCGCAGTACATTCTTTATATGAGTGGTTGGACCGGCAAAGTCTTGTTTATGGCATGCAAATTTGTAACAACTGCAGCACTGGTAGAGAGCGAGTGTGTCCCTTGGAGTAGCATTAGTGTCCCCTTAGCATCGTAGATCTCTGTTAAGTTCCCTGTGAGTTATTATATTAAAGCTTATGTTTTTCAGCAGGGGCCGAGGCCCCGGTGCTGGATCCTGCCATAAATCAACAACTGGAAGGCAATAGCTAAAAGTTGCATATAGCTAAAATTCAGCTGTATTATTTATGATGCAATCCTTTGGGGGGTACAGTGTGTGTTAATAAACCTCAGGGTGTGATCATTTCAACACCTAGTTACTTTTTTTCCCTCTTCAGAAACCGCAGTACAGTACAAGAGGCCTTCTGTGCGCACCATCTATCAAAGCAGGCAAATTGAAATAAAACCGTCCCAATTACACTGCTTGTGTTGGCGTTAGCCTTCCCTGGCCCAAATGCAAACCTTGCATGTGTTGCAAATGCATCATCGTGAGGGATATTTGTCTGTTTTGGAAAATTTAAATAAAAAAGAATGTCTCACGATTTTGTTAGTGCCGTTTCCCACAAATAGGTGAAAATGCTCTCCAGAGCAGCATGCTGGATCCCAAGTGAACCAGCTGGGACTATGACCTCATTGACTTACCTATTACTCCTTCTTCTGTTTCTCTTGCAGCTTTCTTTTGTTTGTTTTTCTTCACCAGGACAGGGCCAGCGTTACAGTGTTATTGTATGTTATGTGCCGGGGCTCGATTAGATGGAACACTGGTTTTTCACAGTTAGCCATTCCCTTGGTTTTCACTATCTTGTCTCAGCAAGGAGACATCTGTGTGCCATTGCTATCACTGAGTGCATTAAACGGATACACTGTCAGAATCAAGAACTAACCTTTACAGCAAGTGCTGGCTACACTGCAATTTTAGATTAAAATCTTTAATTTGACATCGCTTTCCATCTTAACTGAATCAAAATTAAATTAAAAATGCATAACTGTGAGACATGGTGGGAATAATGGAATGAAGAACATACCTATGAGTTTAAGGCACAGCTTGGAAAACTAATGTTTAATCCCTGTCATTATACATTAAATAATGTTAAAAATACATTTTCTCCATTTTATTTCAGTCAGATCCCTTATCCTGCACTGAGGAAATTAAATTCTATCACACTTTTGGATAAATCCAAACCTAAGTAACATACAATTTTCAATTTTCAAACTGCTTTGGTTTAATTACATTTCTTCGGTGATTGAAGTGCATAAACAAAGCAAACAGGATATGTTAGGAAACCATTCGCTCATCCAAGTTTGAGCTTCAATAGACTGAGTGTCTCATTAAACTACAGGGGCGATTCAGTCAACTACAGACACTGACCATTCCATAAAAAAACTCAGGTAAATTCAACTGATGATGACAAAGAAACCAAAAAGACACTTCACAAACAACCGGTGGCATCTACATTCAGCAGACTTAGTACAGTCGAATGAGACCAATTAGCAGCAGCAGCGGTAGTTTCTGCTGCAATTAGAAACCATTGAAGACAAGTGTGTTCCCAGCATGTCTGATTGCAACTAGTTCTGAGTAAAGGAAGAGGAAGTCATTTAGTTGGTGCACATTTTAGATTTCCAACACATCCAAATGCTTACCAATTCATTTTTGCCAAACTGTGATTTCTTTTCTTTCTTTCTTGTATTTTTTTTAATACATGTGCAATGTGTCAAACACATCAAAGCTTGGTTGTCTATCCCCACTTCAAACCTTACTAGTGTGTTTCCATTTAATTGTCAAGCACATTTAGAGCATGTTTTCCCTTCCTTAAATGGCCTTGGTGCATTTCAGAATTGATTTTAAGACCCCACTGTGTGCTTTGAAGGAACTTGTCTCTTCATACTGTTTGTCTTGGATCGATTAACCCCTGCAAGTTTCCACCTTATCTCTTAGGTCTTCTGACCTGAAGTGGCATGCTGTGGTCTGGACCAAAGCAAGAGGAGAGATGCCTTTTTAGTGTTTTTGCCTCAAGACTGTGGAATAGTTTGCTTCAGACCAGAGGTTCCCCTGCTGTTGACGGACACATTTCCATCTTTAGCGTGTGGGGAGTGGGTCTGCATAGCTTCCTGCCCCCGTGTCAGTATATACATTGGTAATGTCCGTTGTTTGCCCCATATGTGATTTTGTAAGACTTCTCAGGAAAATAGCTGTCCACCACATTGGTCAACAGCCTCCGCAGAGTCCACCACAGAATTGTATCAACACCTCTGTGACACAGTGTCAACAAAAGAACTGGATATGAAAAGACTCATGAAGGCAGGATTTATTGCAGCCCGGTTGTATTGGATGTAGCTCAGTGGATCTAATAAACCCGGTGCACAGGAAGGAAATAAAGCATGTTCGGGAGGGCTGCCCGCGCAACACTTCAGGGAGCAGATTCCTCCTCGCACTACCCGCCATGTAAAACCCGTAGGTCTACCGATATAGCAGAAGGCATAATGGCTCTGAGATGTGTGTGTGTGTTTATGCGGCTGTCAGTTTACAACGACATTGTCAACTTCTCGGCAGATCTCTGCCCTGCAATAAGGCTGAAACGTTCTGTAACATTCTGTGTTCAGCCTGGCTCAAAGAATAAAACATGTCCCTCTTCGTCGTCCTTGACTTCCTCTGCTATCTTCGGCTTCTATACTTGCTTTTAAATACAGTATGTGTCATGTCCGGAATATTGTTTGATTATTTCACGGCTATGGTCAAATCAAAAATGATTACCCATAAAGAGAAAAGAAAATCTCCATTTAATTTCAAGAAACCTTTAAAAAAAGAAGGGGAAAAAAGCCCGGAGCTCTCTAATAATACTAGGCCTCATCAATATACAGTATGATGAACCTGATTTACAAGCAAATCATTATTTGTGGTTACATAATACACATGCTCATATTCTCCTTCCAATGCACACACAATCCCCTCTACACACACACAAACGCTGTCCTTCGTGATCCATTCTGCCGGGTCACCCTCTGCTTGCTATTATTGGTTTTTGTTTCATGTTCTTCATTCATTGCATTGCACGCTGTTGGTTTTTCTTTTACCTGAATGCCTTTTGCCTTGTCCACAATAATGATTGTGCAAGAAGGAACGATGCCTCTGCATGCATGTTGGCTCCAATGACGGGGTTGACAGAGCAGCTGAATTGAATTCACGTGTCTGACCTCCTATCTGCAGCTCTCCTCTCCTCATTTTTCTCTCGACTTTTTTTTTCTCTCCTGCTTATTTTGTAATGCCTGTTTGTCTCACAGTAAGCGCCACAAAAATGAAACAAGGTCTGCGGAATTTAAACAAAATTGCCGTCTCATACGATATATAACCCACTGAAACTGTCTAATATAGTGAGTTTTTAATTGCTTCCAACCGCTCGAGGCGCTGTACACTACATGTCAACATTCACACCCACATGGCAGAGGCCTCCTGCCTATTTGGTTCTTGAGAAGTTCACATTCACTCACACACTCGATGGTGCAGCCTTCGGAAGGAGTTTCTAGCTCAAGGACACTTTGACGTGCGGACTTAAGGAGCCGCGGATCAATCCCTCGATCTAATGATCACGGTACTTCCCGCTCTTAACTCTAAACCTCCTCCGTCCCAGAACTACTACTGAGGACCTGACATTTTAGATGTAATCCTTATAACCAAGCAAAGACTTTTTCTAAAGCAAGTTAAGAAACGTCATTCCAGTTAGTCAGGAAAACCTGAACACATAATAGAGGCATGAATAATAAATGTCTGATGGACGTAAAATATCACTGATTCGCGAGAAGCTGTTTGCTTATTCGGACAGCACACCGACAAGCTTTGCTAATACGCCAGTGGTGCAGGTGTCAAAGGCAGAAGCAATCCTCCTGCCGGGGACTGAGCAACTTTGGTAAACTATTTTCATTACAAACACAAGGAACAATTCATACACTTCTCTGTTACACTGAACTTTCCCAAAAGGCCATGCAATGAAATTGAAAATGCTAAATAGAAAAATCAAACTTGTGCATGAGGGGGAGTGCATAGTCCAACCTTGGCTGTATGCCAATGCATACCAATTATTGCTGTAATTGTTTTATCCTGATTTTGCATCTGAAGGCTGCTTGAAAGCAGCGGGGATTAGGCGTTTTTTGTTTTTTTTCTGTCCTCTTCCCGGTGATCAGTACACCCGGTTCAAGGTTGGATGTGTTTCTATTCACACCCCCTACGATGTGTTCAACACGTCCTTGGTTGGTGATGGAGACTGCAGTGTAACTGAAGAGGATGAACTCAAAGAAACGCTAAATGAAAGGGATTCTTCAAAGTTGTAAAAGCCATTCAACACTGAATAAGGAGTTGAGGCTTTGTGCTGGTTCAGGTAGGCCAGTAGCTGTATGCTTTGTAAGGTTGCAAGTTTTTAACTGGTTCTTTGAACAAGTCCAAAAGAATAAATAAACCTTTGTAGTGTTTTGGGATTTGTTTTCCTGCACCATGCAGTAGCTACCTTTTACTCTGGTTAAGGGATTGGAATTCAAAACAGGACTCAAAGTTGAGGCAAATTGCAAAATAGATACTTTTCACTGTTCTAGCCTCATAAATATGTAATTTATAACATACAGTATATATATATATATATATATATATATATATATATATATAGTGGTGCGACAAACACTTCCTCATCCTCAACGTCAAGAAAACAGAGGAGATGGTATTCGACCCTAAATACATTGAAGACCACTCACCAGTGGTTATCCATGACCAGAACATAGCACAGGTTGACTCTTACAGATACCTGGGCATACACATTGACAGCAGAGTTACAACAGGTAGATAACGTCTGCACTAGGTTCCAACAGCAGCTACACTTCCTTCGTAGGCTGAGGGTCTTTGGTGTCAACAGAAAGTGTTGCTCCTCCTCTACTACACTGTAGTTGAGAACATTCTGCGGTTTGGCATCTCAGCCTGGTTTGGCAACCTCAGTGTACAGCTGAAAGCCCAGATTACCCGGCTAACACAAAGAGCAATGAAAATCATGGGAGTCAGACAGCATCCCACACTCAAGGCTGTCTTTGATGAAACTATCATCAGACAGGCCCAGAAGATTATTTCAGACCCCACCCATGTCCTCCACCAGCTTCTTCCCTCACACAGGTGCTTCAGAGTCCCCCAGTGCAGGCTCAACCGCTAAGAACTCCTTTGTCCCCCTGTCCATCAAAGCCCTACATGGCAAGCTAGCCAGAGCCTAACTCCTGTCACGCTAATTGTTATCTTAACTGTACACATGTACTTTCTATGATGATGTGGCTGCTCTACTCTTACTGTACATATGATGTACACTATTACGATGACTACAGGTGTGTTGTACGATAGGCAGTGTGCAATTTATTTGTTGGCTGGTGGCAGTCTGTGCATGTACTGTTATATTTTTAACAGCAGATACTGTATGTGTCCAAGAAAAATTTCCTTCGGGACAATAAAGTCTATCTTACTTACTTACGTGCACAGGCGAGGTGATGAGGCAGAGGTGGCCGGAGATGGCTCTCTGGGGTGTCTGAAGCGTCACGAAGAACATCATTTAGATGTTGTCAAACTAGGAGATGAGGAAATTGAGACTATAAGTATGCTCTACCGTGTTGACACTAAAGAAAACTGCACTAATGGGTCTAATGCTCTTTTTCATTTATTCCTGTCGCCCTACGTTTTCTTGGATCAGTCCATTTTCAGAGCGATACTGCAATAATTTTGTCAGCTGAAAGAATTCCTTATGGCAATTATGGAGAAGGTATTGCACCATTGGTGATGTGCTTGATGCATATCTTTGCAAGGACAAATATCGGAGACGTGCAAAGTTGTTTTTCCTCTCATGTTTTGCATTGATAGAAAGTTCTAGAGGTGACAAATACGAATCATTTTTCTGAGTGCATAACTTTTTTTTTAATGGCATACACCATCATAATGTGTTTTTTATTGTATGTTTTCACTTAGAGCAAAGAAAAAAATAAGCTATTGTCAGGTGTTTGGTGTGTGGAGTGAGCACATCCTAAGGATAAAGGGTGTAATGTTCAGCCTCAGGCAGCTCAAAGTGGTTGCTGTGCTTGGCACCTGGGACCTCTGTTTCTCCGCAGGAATTGGCATGGAGCCAGCAGCTCCTCTAAGAGCCAGGTGTTGTTTTATTTATCTCAAAGCACAAGTGACCTTTCTAGAAGAACGCCGCGGAGAGACCTGCCTCTGAGGGCTGTCTGTTTCCCCCTCTCTTCTCTCCTGTCACATACATGAAGGATGAGATTGAGAGCCAGGTCTGTCCCCCAGACTGTTAGGGAAACAGACCCAACATGAACCTTCTCTTTATTTAGTTTTACCATAAGACTTGTCTACCTCCTTCAGTTTCAACTCAAGTATGTTCCTCTCAAGATAGTGCTGTTTGACTCAACAGATGAGGGTGTATTTGTTGGCGGGTGCTCATATTGCTCCATGTAGCCAGTTTTCTAAATGCGACATATCATTTGCCTCAAGATACACTCTTGATCCAGTCTGTTTCTACTTTTGAGTTACGTGCACCTTGGAAAATACAGCAAGATTAAAATTGTATTGTATTGCATTTGATATGACTAACCATCAATAGCCTTTTACCTTTCCTTGTGTTTTATTTGCCATAGACATACACATTCTGTATTTGCCATTCCAGAGTAAGAATAAAAATAAAATTGAAGAACAAATCCTTCTTTATCAACATTCTGTTTGGTAAGTAGGTCAGATGGTCAAATATTCCAATTGCTGATTGACGCATACAGTATGACCCTGACCCTGAGGTTGCTGTCAGTATGTAGATCACATCACCGATATATTCTGTGCCATTGCCATTAGAGCTATTCAGACCGTGGAAATATTGATGAGACTTTCACCTGGTAATCATGAACTCTCATTTTAGAGATGAGAGCAGCATGGCATTTTTAAACTTTTATTAAAACCAAATCTGGCTTCCCTGCCAACTTCAGTCGGAAGCTTCAGCGGGAAGTGGAGCGCTCCGCTCCCGGCAGCAGCTGCTCCACTTCAGGCCAGGAACAGAGTGCCGCTTCGCTGGGAGCCAACGCCGACACCACGCTGCTGTAGGTCCAGGGCCCTATTGCTGGACCCGGACCCTGATGCAGTAAAATCAGAATCAGCTTTATTGAAAAATGAATTAATTTAAATAAATGAGGTTTTCTAAAAGGGTCTCTCATTGCCGTGCTTGGAAACACCACCATTTTTTTGTCCACAGGGAAAGATAATCAGCATTGCATTAGCTCAGAAACTTTATTCTACAAGAATGCATAACTGATAATACACCACAGGAGCGAGCAGATGTAAACTTTAATGCTGTGATCTAGCATGGTGCCATATTTTCACTGCATGATCAGTAACTAAATACCCAACCCACAGAGGAAAGTGACAGGTTTTTGTCACAGTCTGTTGACTATGAGATTTGTCATAGAATGTCTACAAGGTTAAAGCGAACAACGATGGCACCCCTTTGTGCATAATGTGGTGAGACCTGAACAAAAGAAGTCATGCCCGCCTGGAGTCACTCTAGTTTTAATCCTCCCCCTCTTCTGCATTATAACAAAGAGGCATTGGAGTCAAACAGATGGTTGCTATGGCGACATTACACAGCCTCATTTGAGTCTATGGCACTTGGAAGGAGCAGCTGTTATTAAACACAGGTGAAAATACCGGAATGACTGACTCAAAGCAATCAATGCAATCAGTGTCCCGCACTTCGAGTCTCAAACTGATTACAGGGGAAAAATATACATAACAAATCGCGTTGCATGTGGTAAATTGTAGCGCACCCAACTGTGTAATATTTACACATATTTTTGTCAATCATAAGGCGACGTACACATGCATAGATAGGAATGAAGAATAGAAATGGTTTATGGCTTTTGTAGAATTCAGGTAAAATACTGATACAAACATTTGCCTGATTACGCTGCTTGATAGCAATACATATAATGGTATTTGTCAATATAGGAAAATTACTGGATAATGTGCCATTCTAATGTTCAATTATAATACTGTTTAATGACAAATATCACCATTCAACCACAGTCAAGATAAAAAACAGCTTTGGTGTGAACAGTGCAAAAATTATGATTGATGACAAGTCACATATTCGAGCTCTGGCACAGCACTGAATATAAGAATTACAAACTGTTATAATATAGCCTCTAAACTTTATTATTCTGTCTGCTCATTTTATATAAGTGACAACACTCACTAAGAAGACAGCTAACTTTAAGGTATATAGAATTTTCTTTCTGTACGTCGAGTGAATGGTGATCAAAGCTAAGATAAGAGACGGGAAGAGAGCACGTAAAAGGGGCATGATGAACAGGGTCAGAGAATGTGAGTGAATGCAATCTGATCTCTCCGACCGTGATCCACTGCATTGCATTGTTTAGATCTGCTGTCACTGTTGGTGATGAGAGACGGGGCTGTACAGAACTCACCATTGACATAATAGCATATTAAGCCTGAGGGTAACAATCCCATGTCTGGTGGCACCGCAGGTAAAGATTGTTTTGTAAATTAAAATCATATGACCAAACAAATAATATCAATTGTTGTCTAAACATAAGCAACATAAGAATGTTGTCTAAACATAAGCCACAACCGTAGCGACGATAACAAAGTGGAATTAAATGAAACCCGAACAGGGTTGGGTTAAGCCAGCAGATACTAGGGCCAATACTTGATTGATTACAGTCTGATTAGTAACTTCAGATGCGAGATTGGAGTTGCGAGACAATGTTTAGGACACGATTGTTTGACAAGAAGCCAGTTTATGAGCTAATTTTAAACCAATAAAAAGCTAATTCTTCTCCAGATGATAGATGGTCGTTCTGCAATCTCCAGTACTTCAGCGGGCTTTTCCTGAATGGTGGGACCAGCTTCCTTGGGCTGTGGCGCCATCCTGAAAGGCACATCAAAAACTTTGGGCTGCAGGAATCTGGATTGCACCTGAAGCTTTTGCAGTTCACTTTGGGACACCTCCATTTCAGTGATGAGTGAAGCCAGGTGCTTGTAAATGATGCAGTCCCCATTCTGTACCCACAAAGCTTGCAAAGATCAGTACCTTGAATACTGTCTGCTTGCCCACTTGTGAAGGGAGCCTTGCCATCACGGTCCCCAGCCACGACATCCTGTGCTCCCTGTATCACAGTTCAGCTCCACACCCTCCTCACTCTTATTGTCAGTCACTCCCTCCTCATTAGTCTAAACTCCCTTCACCTGTTCACTCACCTGCCTCTGATCAGTAATCAAGCCCCTATATAGACTCCTGCCTCCCAGACACATTTGCCTGATTGTTCTTCGGTTCTATGCCAGACTCTCCAGCACACTCTCACGGACTGATCTCCTGTTACCGATCCTGTCTGCCCCTGTTCTACCCGCCTTGCCTGACTCCCGGTAAACCCACCCGCCTTCTGATCCTGATCTTGATTAACTCTGCCTGCCCCTGTTTTACCCGCCTTGCCTGACTCCCGATAAACCCACCAACCTTCTGATCCTGACCCTGTTTGAACTCTGCCTGCTATATTTGAAGTTAGCAATAAAAGCCAAAGATCTCTGTAATCCTGTGTGTTGCATTTGGGTCCATATACAACCCGTTACACCCTGTAGCGTTCCAGGTTTCTGCTCAATGTCAAGGAGCGCCTTTCAATTTCAGTACAGATGTCCCCCTGTCATATCTGCAGCCCTTGCCTGTGGGGATGGTTCTTGACTGCTGAAGTGTACCTCCACAACATCCTTGAAATTCCAAGTCACACGTTTCATGTTGCGAACATCTCAAAACTTTATGCCAAGGAAGAAATGGAGTTTGTACGGAGCTGGGAATGCATCCCTGGTGGCCAGGTCCTGGGAAAAGTTATCATTTGTCACGGAACCCTGGTGCCTTGCATGTTCACCAGAGGAATTATGTCACTCTTTCACTACAGGGCACAGAGGAGCAGCCAAACCAGTGCAGCCAAACCAGTGCTGCTCCAATCACGGAGGGTTGGGTGGGAATAGTCGTTCAATCCGTGAGACCTGTAACTGGTCCCGGGTCCAGTGCAGCAGGGGTGGAGATGTCTCACCAGCACTGGCACTGTTGTGTGGTGCAAGGGTGATGAAGCCCCTTCTGTGTATGACGCTGTTGGGGTTGACAGGGCTTGTTCCCTGGCTCGTGCTTAATTGACCGTCAGTGCTGCTCAGGGGGTGGCCATAAAAGATTTCCTCCAATGCCACCGACTTTGTAGGGGAGCACAGCTGGATGATTGATGAACAGCTCCCTGAGCTTTCCCTTATCAAAAGAGTGTTGGGCTGCTATTTTTTGTGGCACCACCCCACCGACAAACAGCAACACCTGCTCAATCCTCAGCTGAAAGGGGCAGAGCATCTTCCCAGCCAGATTCTCCGTGTGAGAGCCCAGAAGTCACTATCACCCCACTCACAGGGTATGAATGTGGGGGGAGTCAGCATACATCTGGAAGAAATTGAGGGTCACAGGGAAACCCAATTCCCTCAGTGTCCTGGAGATGTCCATGTGACGTGTATCCAAACTTGTTTGAAAGTTCACAGCATCATGGACAAGCAGGGCTGTGTAAAGGCTGAGCTGTAAGCCCACCAGGTCCTACAAACCAGAGTGGGACCACATCATGAGGACCAAGAGGTCCTTTGCCTTGATGTTGCTGGCAATATGCAGGCTTGTGGCTCTGATATGAGCCAGATGAGCGATCTGGGTCAGCTTCAGGTGCTTCTTGCTATTCATGCCGAATTTCTGAAGGGTTCTCAAGATCTTTGTGATGGTGGTCAAAAGTCTCGGATATGCAGCGATCGAAAAGACTGAGTATGAACTCCTGGTTTAGCACGAAGGCAGCTCATGGCCTTTGTGCTAAGTCCCGTTAGCGGCACATGCTTCATTAAGTTGTTAAACTGCAGGTGGAGGTCCCTCTGCTGAAACACAGGCATGTTCAGGTTATGTACCTTTGACTTAATGCCAGCAAGGGTAGTCATTACAATGACGACGCCAACAAAGGTGAAATCCAATGACTGCTCAGTGTCAGAGACAGTTGTTGCAGGCACAGGAATGTGCACATTCTCTACTTGCAAAAACTCGTTCGGGTATGAACGGAATATTTCCATCAAAATCTCTAAATTTTCCTCTGCAACTTCCATAAATGAGAACATTATGAGAAGCAAAAAGTCTCACAAGATGAAAGGATCAAATGATCAAAGGCTGATGTAATATAATCTGCAGAAAGCAACTGAGTAGGACTAGAGGGGTGGGTTTTCGCACTGATGTGATCACTTCTTCTACTTGTTTCAGCCATGGCTTTTGTGAATATTAATTAGCTTGATTTTACATTTTGAATAACTTCGCGCAGCTTGCTCCAAATGTCGTGAAAGTGTGTCAGGCACCCTTTACACATTGTGAAAGGTACAAGTGTCTGCACCCTTCACAAAAAGTGTTATTACATAATAACCCACTTTGAAAATGACAATCTCATTGTGCCCCCTTCCGAAGGTGATAGGTCGGGGATGGTACCAATTGATTGGGCGTCCCCCCCCCACTATAGACAGAGCCTACTTCCAAGTCTACAACCTTAACAAAAGTTATTCGACGATAACCCACTTCTGAGTAGTTATCATCCCTAATCCCTAACCAGCTAGGTTTAGGGTTGGAGATTGCATTCCTGCTTATGCTTTCCGCCTCTTTAGCTCTGTTTACCTGCATTTATCCAAAGTCTGCTTAAATGTGATTGGTCAGTGCTACTCTGGCTACAAAGGGAAACCAGAGCGCTTCTGATACCAAACACCTTGTCCCGTTGCATATGGATTATTCCGTTTCCAGAGATTGGCCTTGGGTAATGGTAAGTACACAGTATTCAACAAACATAGGTAAACATAATGTTATTTATAGCAGATGACCAAAATTATCCAGTTGAGTTCACTCAGTTGCACTGTGATATTGTAAATAGATAAGATTCATCTGTTCTGAAGACGGCATTCTCATGTGTCTGAAGTTTGTTTTAGGTCCAACAAGATCACAATAAGTTGCATTGCATTACACAAATAAGTAACTGTGTGATGCTAGATTATATGCCAACATTGTTTGGGCCAGAAGAGTTACATTTCAATGTACCATAGACAAATTATATTTCAAGAAAGTGACATTTCTTTCCATTTCATCCATTAGCGCTAATGCGGTAAACATGCATTTTTTAGTGTTGCCGTGGAGAGCGGCTAAACTTGATTATCCCAACTAAGTGCAAATCAAGTTCAGTTAGATAGGCGTTTTATGCTTGAACAGTAGATTCCTGGGTAATAAGTATGCCACACTTGCATTAAGAGGGGTCCAAACGTCTCGAGTTAAAAGCATGCATTACTAAAGAGCCGGCACGACTCGCCTTTCACAGGAAGTGCTCCCCAGCCATCCGTGTCTCGCTTTAATTGTGTTGATTCATCTCTACAGTTGGACTGCAGGGTTTACTGTGGCGACTTATCAGACTGCCATTTAGAGTGTGAAACCCCCCCC
>NW_022280046.1:7489539-7522558 GCF_004355925.1 Anarrhichthys ocellatus
CCCCCCTTCCCCCGCTAATGTGCACACACAAAGGACAAAAAGAATAAACACAAACATAACAA
Organism: Anarrhichthys ocellatus; assembly: GCF_004355925.1. Classification (NCBI taxonomy): domain Eukaryota; kingdom Metazoa; phylum Chordata; class Actinopteri; order Perciformes; family Anarhichadidae; genus Anarrhichthys; species Anarrhichthys ocellatus. The sequence goes on from NW_022280046.1 coordinate 7,489,602, forward strand.
ACACTTCATTGCCATAGACGTCGTTAATCACTCTATGGTGTGCAAATGTCATTAGTTAATGTATGAGTTGCATGTGCAGCAAAACATTAGCCCAGTCATTATCTGGCATATTTATTTTGTGTGAGAGGTACCCCCTGTTGTGGCATTTCATTTGATTGTATTTACAGCAGCTAGCTAATTTTGCTAAATGACTTTTTCTTTATTTAATGACTCTGCCCAGCTTACTCGATCCATATCAATTCAGGGGTAATAGACCACAGTGAAAGTCGTTTGAATTGTAAATACCAACCAAATGTGTGCACTTGTCAATAGTCAAATAAAGCAATCCATGTTAAAAATGTATTATCTTGGGATGAAGAGTCATGCAGATTTATATTCTCTCTGTCTGGCCCTCTTTGTCATTTAGATGTGCACACACACACACGTTTTATATAGGGCTACATTTTGTTCAAGTTTAAGATAACTGATAGCAGGACATCAGATAATGTATTGTCACGGTGAACATTTTCTTTTCCAGGAGAAATAAGGTCAGAACGATCCATCACTTTTTAGAGGTACTCTTTTGTTTTTTTTATCCACACAAACTTTTTGTCACGATTAGGCTTTGCCTCCTGTGTTTCTGTGTCTGTGTGTCGCTCTGCCCTGTTCTCCTCCCGGCTCCCTCCTGATAGCACTCATTCAACTCACCTGCCCAGTCCACACAGCTGCCTTCAATCTACTCATCACCCAGCAGTATATTACATTACATTACATTACAGTCATTTAGCAGACGCTTTTATCCAAAGGGACTTACAATTCAGATTCTATCACATTCATACACCGTAGGCACAGCTACGGGAGCAATTTACGGGAGCTATCTACCCCGGTTCCTCATCCACTCACGGCCAGATCATTGTCGTTTCAACCTGCTCGGTATACTGTTTGTTCTCGGCCGCTCAGTGTGTTTCATTCTGAGTTCTGTTTCTGTTATTCTCACCCTCAGCAGTCCCTGGTCATGTCTGCGTTTGGGTCCACCACCACACCCCGTGACACTTTTATTTTTTCAAAAACAATATCAGCACTAATACTATGTCAAGTGTATGTGATATTACCCAAATGGCACTCAGTCATTCCAAATGAGCTATGATATTGTCTGTAGATAACCTTTTATGAATCTATCGTGATGAAAAGCCATAATAATGTCCGCTACTGGTTATAATGTTAAACTTCTACTTGGGCTGAATGTGCAAACTTTGCACAGATGGCACATGAGCAAATTACATGATTGGTTGTTAAAAGCCAATGCTGGGATTGAGGTTAGGTTTAGGCAGAGAAACAACTTAATTAGGGATGGGGAAATATCATGGTCTGGGTTAAAGTTAGAGGCGTTGACTGATGGTAGGAAATGGGAAACCAACCACAGTTACCTGTGTTGAAGGCCAACTTTTATATTTCCCTTTGGGATAGCTTGTGTGCTGTGTGGCTTTATAATAATATCAAACTACGTCCTTCACTACAGCTGCTAGTCGGCTTTGTCACTTAAACGTAAATATGACATTTCCATCTCAATTTATTATATACTGACGCTTTGTCGGACCTCTTGGCATACATTTTTTTAGTGCTCAAGTTAACATATAGTTAATTTTGTGAATTGAAACAAAACACTTTCAGCATCTAATAATGACGCGAATAAGTTTACAAAGCATTAACTTGAAAGCCCGGTACATCTCATACAGACGCTAAAGGGTGACTTGCGCGACGGTTTCAGGTGCCGAGGGGGCGTGACAAAGAGTCAGTTATGACCAGGTGGCATCCTCCGGTTCTGAAGAGTGAAGCCAATGCGGAAGTGTCTTAAACTCGCATTCTTTCTAATGGCCATCAGGGGGCGACTCCTCTGGTTGCATAAAATAAGTCAGATTGTATAGAAGTACAATCGCTAGGGTATGCTTTAAGGTGTGGCTACCTTGTGATTGACAAGTTGTATCCCCTACCAGAGCTGTATACCGCGTCTCTACAACACTCCTCCGCATTCTAAGAGTGGTCACTTACTGTATGTTCACTGGTTGCAAAATGTCAAGATTGCGACGACCGTAATCCAAGATGGCGACAGCGAAAAACTCAAGGCTTCAAAACGGCAGTCAACAAACCAATGGGTCCATGGTCATGATACTCCACGACAGGGTATTTTCTGACACCACCGGTGCACTTATTTTCATTTAAAGGACAGTATTTGGATGGTCCACTTTAGGAGGCATGTGCTCTTAGTTGGTAACCTGACGATTGACTATTGTCGCACATGGAAAGTGTTTATCCCTGGGAAAAGCATGGATGTGCTCAGTAAATTCCATTGTACAATATGGCCATTATATATTCCTATTTCTAGTATCTAAGTGTCGACGTTGGCCTCATCACCGAAAATGGACAATTTTATCCTTTGTGCATCATGCACCTCCTCAACATCAAGCTACCAGTGTAATGAATGGAAAGTTGGGGAACCATGTTTAGTAAATGGCACAGCAATCTGACCAGTAGCAGCCAGAATATCTCGCTGTGTACCATAACGACGAAGCAATCTTAAGGCTTCACCACCAGCAAGAATAAAATGTAATTGTAGACACTGTGGAATACCTTGTGTTGAGCATGAACACTTATCTTGTCAAACTCAGTGAAAAACCAGAGAGCAAGCATTCGGGGCAGAGAAAGCTCTCCATTGTTAATCTAGACCCTTTGACCCCACGATAAAGTGTGGCAGCAATGATGATATTTGTTATTGCAAGCATGCTGTCTGCATTGCGGGGTTTTTGATATTGAAGGTCGAGACAGCTAACGCACAGATTTGAGGTAAAACAGATGTTGTATTGGTATATAAATGAGAGCATGCATGCAGATGCCACAGACTGCCGAATACAGAACTCTTCTGTGCAGTGAGTGGCTCACTGTAGTCCTGACAGAGAGCGAGCCACTTTGAGCATTCGGTCTGAAGTTAAAGGGAGCACTGACCTGACATATCTTGGTGAGTAACTGTTGTGTATGCTGAGCTTGATAAATAATGGAGCGGAATTTGAGCTCCTACAGATAAGGGCAGCGCACTTGCTCCTGGTATCTCTTTCTCTTGCTGTGTCTGAATTTGTGGATCCTCAGTGTCTCGGAGATGACCTTTCTCCGTCGCTGCATTGCATCTTTTGCATTTCTCCTTATTGAAAATGTTGCATTATTTCTCTGAGATAGCCTGGACAGTTGCAACCGCAACACAGTTGCATCTGATTATACTGTGTACGTGATAGCATGGAGTTCTCCTCAAAGCTGCTATTTTAATAAAACACAAATCTGCCTCATGTAAAGGAATGATTTTAATATACAATATATAGTGCATTGGTATCATTAAATATAACTACAAAAAGACCTTCAGCCATTTCAATTTAGAGTAACCTAATTGTACTATGAGGACTAGAAAAAGCACTCTTGGATGATATTAAATCACAAAAAAAGTAGTTATTTTCTGCTCACAAAGCGCTCCCCCCCCCCCCATACATCTTGTTGAATTCCTTAGAGAGAAGTAAATCCAGTGTGGAACGTCTGCTTCACATAATACATGTTATCTGAGTCTAGTTCTTGAGGAAACAAATGGTCTCGCTCTCTCTCTCCCGCTGCTGCGTTTGTAAGAAGACACTCTCAGTGTGTTTGTTTTGGATGATTTCTCCACTGACCTCCATTGTGAATCAACTGCAGAGGAATAGAGAGCCATAGCTGCGACTTAAAAAAGACACGACCATCCATTCACACTGGAATTATGTATAATCTGCTCATGCTGGATGTCCGGGGTTATATATCAGTTGCCGGTCTTGGCTGCACTTGCCCAGCTGCGACCTGTTACGGCTGGTTTGGGGAAGTGGCAAAACAGTTGAAGGACAGACAAACACTCAGATTTTATTACAAAAGCAGATTTAAGTTAACTTCCAGTTTATGATTAAAGGAGTCTAATTAAAATCAATTATGACACTTGTAAAGGACAGTGAGGAAATACATTGTTAAGGAAGCTGTGAAATGGGGGCTGTGCAATGAAGAAATTACAAAGGATCCATAGCATTTTGGACGTAATTACATTTCACTTTGAATTTCGGTAATACAGCGGCACATAATCAACTTTAGCTAAGATGATTTTTCTGACTGATGCGGATTAAATTGAAGTATCAATGTTGATGCTGCGGTCTTTCACACAATTAGACTTTTTAACTGAATGCACATATGGGAAAAGCAGAGGTTGCTTTACGATGGCTGACTTTTCATCTTTGTGATATAATTATCTCTGTGAAATTGATTCACTCTGTATTTTCTTCACCACCTGTTTAAATATGCCAGCAAAGCACATCACTTCAAATCCTGACGTTTAACAGTAAAAAACAACAACTTTCAAATGAATAATTATGATAATTCATGATCAAAATAAATCAACAATGACAGCGAACTATGCAAATTAAATCACACTTTAAAGGCTGCATTATACAATGATTGAATTATTAATACGTCCAAGATTAGGCATCCATTGATGTCAAATATAATCCAAAAACAATCTCTATTGCAAAAATGGAAATATCACGCCCATTAACATCTGTAAAAAGAGCATAACGTATTAATAACTCCTTTTGTTTGAAAAGTCACACAATATTTTTTGTATGTATGTATGTATGTATATATATATATATATATGTTTTCACTGTTTATCCATTATGATCCATCCATATCCAGCTAATTTATAAACTGGGATATACTGTGCACAGTTCATATGCCATCCTTGAATATGAAGACTATACGGTAAATCATCTTATTTAGTTGTATAGCCATATGTGGCTTTCAAGCACCCACTTTTAGTAATTGTGTTTTGTCTAATCCCGGCTCCTCATGTCCACGAGTCCTTGAACGAGACACTGAACCCCAAGCTGCTCCCCGAGCGCTTCACAGCAGCCCACTGAATGCAGAGGACACATTTCCTTTATGCACCTGTATATATGTGAGGATTGAAATGAAGTAAACGAAGTATACGTATAAAAGTGCAGAGTAGAAGCACTGCTGAGTCTTTGTGGTAATCCCATTCAAGTGCTCCTTGGAACCTTCAGGTGTACTGTGCTTTTTGTGAAGTTCTCATTACATTGGTAGAATATGGTCTCCTTCAAAAATAAAATGAAAAACAAAATGGCCAACACGTTGCGACCTACACAGGTCTTCATTAGGGTCATTGTCAGCAGCAGCTTGCACACCTTTATTTTGTTCCACTAATCAGTAGAGTGGGAGGATGGTTGTATATCAGTGTGCAATGTTATTGGTCTAAAGTTAGGAACTGATGCATCATCAACTAGAGGGGAGATTTATTTTTTAAAAAAGGGGAGGGAAGGGGACTCGTAAGGAATTGAATGAAAGATAAGAGATGAGGGAATAAATGTAAATGATAAAAAACACAATTTAACTTAATCTACCCTGGTCCGCATGCCAAAAACATACTGGCTACAAAATTGCCTTAAACTTCATCAACATTTCATATTAAAATACAGTTTTTATATAATGCCTGTGGTCATATATTTTATAAATGTTTCTGTTCCTGACTTCAGACACAACTAAAACCACGTTCACCATTAATATTTACTTACGTAAAATAATAGTTTCTTGAAGTGACGTTTCTCAAAAATGGAGGAAAGTCAATCTCACCATCGAAGGTGTAGTATTTCCTTTCTTTCAGAAGTTCAATCCAAAAGGTCTTGCGTTGTAGTTTAACAACATCTGACATTGTGGCTTTCATTGTGTTGGAGTCGCTATGTCCCGATTGCACATATTGTCATGCAACAGCATGATCAACGTTATTTGTGCGGATGGCATTTTTAAATTGCAGCAGGTAGCACACATTGGGTTTTTTAGAGCTTGTTTGCTGAAACCTTCTACTGTCAGTGTCGATAAGAGTGCTGACAGTGAACCAAACAATTAATGTTCCACAAAAGCAAAAGACTAAGCTAAAACAAGCTGAACAGCATTGTGGGGCAGCAGTAACACGTGATGATGTTCCAGGTAGCCAATGGATACATTGCTTCAATAAATACAAAAAAATACTGATTAGTGGAGCTTGAGGTGAACTAAATAGTGTGAACGCTTGAAGAAAGCCTTTAACTAAGAAGGAATATCCATGTTAAACTTTGCTACAAAAGGTGAGTTTAAGTATTTCGGAGTTAAAGTACTTCGAAGTATTCTATCTTCCCAACAAGTCGCATTTTTATCTTCCTCCTCTCCCTTGCTATCTATTTTCTCTTCTTCTGTCCTTCAGCACATCATCTGCATTTCCTTTAGGCAGCCATTCCTTTTCATTGTTAAGTTACAGTAATTGTCCCAGGCAGTCAGGCTCAGTAGTTTTAGGGAGCTATCTGACGTAGACTGGAGATGCGAGAGAGACCAGAGGCTATGTGCACTTCGGTATGAGTAGGGGGGGGGGGGGGGATTTAGGGATCCTCTGTGTACTATCACTGATTGTGCCTGCTGGCAAACAAAAAAGCATATTATTTTAGAGCAGCAGTTGTGAGTCAGTGACTGAGGGGAAAAAAAATAAATAAATACATAGTGTCAGGAACAGGGTTACCTTAAGGCGATGAGGTGACTTACTTATACTTAGCTGAAAGTCACTCTAAATTATTCACATAATATGTAATACTAGACAGTAGTTCAGTTGTGCTTGCACAAAAAGAAATGCTTTCAAATCACATAGAGCTTCAAGCAAGACCACCTCGACACTACACGCAAAATAATCAGTTAATTTGCACATCAAGCGACACAACAAAGCCCCCATGCATTCAAACTGACAAAACTACGATTAAACACATTCACAAGGACAAATCAGCTTGTTTTGTTTTTGATAATTTCCTTTGTACATCATTTACTAAACAGCGACGCTTATTAGGTTTGAGCTCCAGTTGGATGTGCTGAATGTCCTTGCATCGAAACTTCATACTGTGTCACTGCACTACATCTAAATTGTACTGCATCATGTATCATCTAAGTGTTTCATACATTTCACAAGGCTACATTATGTGTTTGGTTTGCCTTTGACCATGACCTTGTGTTTTACCACTGGTGAGAGTTGGTGCCTCTTTTATCAAAGCCGCTTCCGGATTCTGAATGCATGCACGTCAATTGAATAGTTTTTGTTATTGTGGTATGTCGCCAGCTGATGCTGGCACCAGCTATGCACCTTATTTAACAGCATGTGCTCAGCTTTCCAAACAAATTCAGAGAAAAGTAAAAAACAAAGTGACAAAAGCCTTGTCTGATCACTTCCTCGCTAAATGACAATTTATGTGTAGTTAGGTCGGTGACTTGCTCCTGCCTGTGTTCATGCAGAGCCATAATAAGTCTTGCATTGGCAGTAGTGTTTGTTGTTTTCCCTCTGTAGCCTGCTGTTTGGCCTTCAGTAAATAATTTGTTGAACTAACAGTCTGTCTCTGTGGATTTTCTGTACTTGGGCCAAAGTTTTACTCTGGTTACAGCAGGACTCAGGAATCATGACGACTCAAGCAGAGATTGACCAGGATTCTGGCCTTTCAGTTGAGGTCACCACCAGGCAAAATTGAACTCCCTTGATGAGGGATTATCAATGATTAGAGTGACACTGAAGGACAAATTGACAAGCTACAGGGCAAGCGTGGCATAGTCTTTCCAAGTCAAGCTCTGTTAGATGTTAAATCATCTGGTAACAAACCAAGAAGCTGAAAAGCGGCTGTGCCTTTATCAAATTGCAGATGGCGTCTGTGAAGCATGGCTACCTCTTCCCTTCTTTCCCAACGACCAAACAGTATCTTCTCTGGAGGAGAAAATAAAGGATGAGCTGTTATCATGAGTAGAACAGGAGGACCCAGCGATGATAATCAAATTGCTCATCTGAGGCGATAACTGCATTTGACAGGGTTCAAGAGAGCGCAAAGTTTGGGCAGCCTCCAGCATCTGCCACTGTCCCACGCTTCCATCCTTTCTGCCCATGCAGGTCAATGAAATTATTAAATCGCAGGGATTCATCGCTGAAAGCATGAATGTCTGCATCGGATAAAAGGAGGTTGCTGGCTTTACGGCATCCCGCCTGAAGTTCCTGGTGAAACATGGCAGATTTATTGGATGTTTTCCCTTAACAGTTCTATCAAATGCCTCTGCTCTTACACAGATATCAACCTTTGACTCCTCATATCACAGATGGTCCAATGTTGGCTGCAGTTAGTGAGCTGCCTCCTCATTGCCTAGTACTTATTCAACGTCCTGTCAGCTTCTGGACTCCCCTTCTTTGTGTGATTGTGTTTAGCATCCAGTGCAGTGCAGATGGAGGGGGTGTAAATATAAAATAAAACAGTTATTAACTCATTCCGATTAGAACTTTACTCCACAGTGTCATTTTTCCTGTTGTATTTTGTACACTGTTCATTTTGGAATTGTTCTACTTCTAGATGGATAATTATTGTTCAGAATGAGACACGAGTTGGATTTGTCTTTTGTCCGTATGTCTACATTTTATTCTTTTCTGAATGCACAGCTCCAATGTAGACATATAATCCAAACACAAGAGTGGAAACAACAAAATTGAGTGCCATTATTTGGGAGTGTAATTGCTGTTTCAGGCAGATTTTGGATTGTTTTATGTTAGAGCACAGAACTGTAATTCAATATTCAAGCTTCATATTATGGTTTAATGTTCAGCTAATGTTTACTTTTTCTATGTGTAATGTTTCACATTTGTGTAAAGATGTTTAGTTTACATCTTTTAGCATACAAAGGTACAATCCTAGTCAGTTTTGAGTACACCTATTACTACTAATACTATTATTAATAACTCATATTTGGCCTCGTTAATGGTGTTGAGGAGATGGTAAAGGCATTTCAGTGATTGCTGCTCTCTCCTTGTGGGCTTGATGAAGATTTCCCTGCCTCTTTAAATACTTCTTCCAGGGGTTCACTCTCCCCTCTGTCTTATAATTAAGTCAGTATATGAGCCGTAAAGGCAGAACTCCTGAAACAAACCGAGAATTCTTTACCATCTGCTCCTCTCCTCTTCTTCTCCGCTGCAGCATCCCACCATCACAGCTTGGGCCACCCCTGCTAGACTTCCTCCCATGTTTACAGGAGGGAGAACAGTATTCAGTCAGGAAAAAATTAGTTGTGCAGAATGTACGTCTGACAACGAATAAAATAATTCGTACTTTCTGCATCTGTCATGGCCAACCTGTTTTTTGTTTTGTTTCTTTTTGTTCCATTAAAATTCCCTCTGAACACACTTTCTCTTTCTCTCACATCTTTTTTTCTGTTTCCATCAGCAACGAGGGAGAAAGAAAGCAAAGCTGACAAAATGTTATGTCTGCTTTATAGTCGGTATTCATTTATTAATCATATTGTTCAGTTCCAACCAGTGAGTACATTCAAGTGAGACACAGACAGTGTCACTGGGGCCTGAGGTGGACTATTTTATTAAAATGGTTGAATTTTAATATTCTTATCTATACAACATTGGGATCCCAGCAGTTATCAAGGTTTAACAATTTCATAATGAATTCCCTCGACTTAAAGGCTAGGTTTACAATTGTTCATGTCTTACTTAAAACAATTGTCATGTGTCTATATTGCCCATATAAACAGTTTTGCTGGTATAATTATTGCTCTTGGTCATACGTTTGAAAGTGTTTTTTTACCTCACTTGGTTTAGTATGACCCGATAGCTTATGGTGGCTAATGTTGGCAAACACTATGTTGTTGTTGCATTACCACAATTACTGAATTCAGTTGCTTTGTGTTTCTTCTTTACCGACACTGTTACACGACATTTTAGCATTTGCCACTATACTGAAATTGTTATAGTATAATCAAAATTAACATATCATTGAAAGTGATCCTGTCCTTTGCACTTAAAAAGAAGCTGGATTCTCTCCCCCATCTCTTATGCTGAAAGGAGAAATGATTACAGCAAGCAAAACCTGTTTCAATGTTTGGGGTACAGGGGTACCTATATATTGTCTTAAGACATACTGAAGAAATGTGGATCTTTATTTTAAAAATATGTAAGTGGTGTCAAAAAACATGGTTTTTAATGGCCAAAACTCAATTTCACAGTCGAAAACCAATCACTGTGTTACATAGCAACATGTAAACAGTAATGTTCTCAGGGCAATTATATTGCTAATTTCAACAATTTGATGACACCTCTACACTAAAATACAGCCGGTAGCAAGTGGCTACCATTCTGGGTGATGCTCCCTAACTGACTGGACCAACTGAGGTGACTAAACGCATTACAAATTAAGTAATTAGTATATATAAACAGTAACATTGTGGGTGGCAATAAAGTAATCAGAAAAAGTAGTTTGTCTATTCGTCTGATATGCATTAAAATGCATCAATGATCATTTTTATTATTTTACTTTCTTATAAAGTGAGTCAAGTTGGAAAAATAATTATTTCCATTGACATCACTTCTATTGTTGAGATCCCTGTCTGGCTGGTCAGTCAGGGAGGGCTACTGGTTCCAGACGAGTCTCGAGTCATTGGTTTTGTATGATTGTCATTCATCATAAGCAACCATGTGTCCACTTGTTTACAGTTTTCTGTCCTCAAGCACTACTCTAACTGACATCACATCATTCACAACAGCTCATTCAATATCTTGTTGCCAAACACAGTAGCTTTGGTCATATGTACAACCCCCCCAACCTTTTCAAAATGAACAAATTGAGTTTGCAAGCTGGTCCTCAAGAGAATGTGTGGCACACATCCTGATAGCTGGAGAGCAAACATTATTTTTTTTCATAAATGGTAATTTTATGTTAAATACCGAAGGCATATTTTGACTCACTAATCTCTATAGGTCTTGAGTGCAAACAATGTCAATTGGATTAGTTCCATTGTATTGTAAAAAGTTCTGTACGTAACATTCAGAAGAATAATACAGCAGCACACCAGTATCTGCTACAGAAAGATATAGCAGAATGATGGAGTCTTGAGAAGGGAATGAAGTCGCTCTCTGTGTCTGTTTATAATCCAAGCTTCTCTGTGATTTGTTTCCATAGCAGGTCCAGCCGTGTGTCCATGAGAGTCCCTAATGGCTGCCACTTGACACTGCTCTCATATGTCACAAAAGTGGAACGCCCACCCTCCGGTTTGTGAAATTTTTTCCTCGTATGGCGAAGGCTAGACCCATCCTACTCTGCCTCTGATCCAAACCTATTCAGCCTCTGGTTGGTTTACCCTGATATTCCTACCCAAGACCTGAACAATCTAAAGGCCTTTAAACATGGGGGTAACTAATACACAACAGAAAACTGCTAATTACTTGCCTATTAGTTTTTCGCAACTAAATTAAACTTACCAGCAGCGATGCCAATCAACGACATTTGAAGCACTTTTCAATAAAACGTTCAATTCGATTTGTCCAGGCAGAGGACCAACTACTTGGAACCTGTTGACCCAGAGCAGTCTAGCAGCCTGTCAAAGGGTAAATTGTTGTATATTTATTGAGAGTTCTTTTAGCAAAATACTCTGCCAACTGTTCACCAAAGAAAACTGAAATTCACTCAGTGTATATAGGCCTTTCATTGCAAAATATGAAAACCAGAGGGGTGGATCTGGTATGTGGTGCCTTTGACAAGGTTAAAAGGAGTAATAGTTTAATCATTTGTAATTTGTAAATTTGTAATGATATAAGTTCTTAGCCTCTGTGTTGCTGTACAATATTATTGTACATTTTTAATTGATCTGTTACGCACAAAGTGATAGGTTGATGCCTTTATTTGTGGTGCGAGACGCTCTGAAAAAGATATGTATGTGGCTTTTTCGCCATGTGATATTCACTTGTTGCCAGAAAGTACTCATGGCAAAAACAACAGTTTGAAAAAATATATTTACGTGCACAGTTATAAATAAAGAAAGAAAATGCCCCCCGTGTGTAAAGACCCTAATTCCTCATGCCTAAACATTATCAACACAACCAACACAGGCAACGAGTACCAGCGAATCAGAGCTAGAGTTGGGCGGGTCAGGCCTTCCCCATTGCAGGATTCTTAATTTAGCCTCTGGTTCCACCTCAGTGTAAGCCCTGTTTGCACCACTAGAGCTATTAGTTCCAGCCATCAGCTCAGTCATCTCTCTGTTGAGAGCAATGTGAAGGCCATCCCGGCTCAGATCCTGAATCATAGATATGCTGTGAATGTCATATATAGCCCCTTTAAAACATGATAAAAATAGACATACATGCCTATTCTTGTGCTGTAGAGACACATAGGTAATGTTAATCATCTGAGATCTTTAGTGCTGTGGTCCGTAAAGTTACACTGACATACAATCGTTATGTGCCTGCCGCTCGCATTGAAGCATCTCACGTCGGTTGCGCCCAGGTGAAATATATCAATATCTGCAGGCTGATGACCGTTTGAGCCAGTTCGATCTGGCAGCGTCAGAGAGCCAATCCCTCACCTTCATTCATCTGGCTGGCCTTTTCGTCTGCTCCTTTCTGACCCGAGCCATTGATTACCCTGCAGCGGGATCCAAACACTGGTGACAACACGCAGCAAGCACGGCACAATAATAGAAACTGATGAGGGCTCGCTGGCTGGGCTTCTACGCCGGGTTCTCCCAGGCTAGGCTGTCATGTTTTTTATTTGTCGTCATACATCTGAGGTGATGCCTCCCCCAGCATCCGCCCCACTGCTCAGACCCTCGCTTGTATATTTTTTGTCAGGAGCAATAGGTTCATACTTCCTTGACGTTGTAGCGGCGGATGCGCCATGGCATATTGTGTGTGTGAATGTAACACAAACAATGACAAAGCCTTTATCTCTCTTTCTGGAGAAATCCAAGCCAAAGGCTCTGTTCTATGTGGGCTATCTGCCGCTGCTACACATTTCCTCAAAGCCACTTTTGTAAAAGATTGAAAATGGCGCTCTGAGACTTTGATGATGGCAGTGTGGAAAATGAAAGAAAAAAATGTTACAAAGAGTAGGCTTGGTGACTCAAAAGTTTGTCATTATGTCCACGGTGGAAACACTTTTTCTTTCCTTGAGGGTGTCAACGGTAGAGCCTTGTGGGGGATAAGGTTTGTGGGAGATAGTACCAAGGATTTTAAAAAACACAATATTCTATGCTTAATCACCATATCATCAACAGCATGCCTTTTAACAATACATACCTGTACACATCAATTGTCAAACTTCATGAACACTTCATAATCCATTCAACTTTAAAGTTGTGATAGTCAGTATTATTAAAAAAAGTAAAAAAGCAGTGAGTAAAAGAAAACTGCAATTAAATATTCATGTTTTAATAATTTGAGTTAAGTCCAAATTTGCAATTTGCATTAAAACATCTCTTCTCCTAAGCACAAATCATATTTTGCACATGACACTGGGTCTGTTTCAGCTATGAAAGGATTTGCTGAGTAATTGAAGGGATTGATAAGGATTAATGGGGGAAGTCGGAGATCAATATCATTTCCAGCTCATTTACAGCACTACAATTATTCCTTTAAGCAAAGCTCTGAATAATTTATCTTAATTGTAAATCAATCTATTGTAAGGAATAGGAATAAAAGTTAGTGATGACAGGAAATCTCTGGTCATTTTAGGGGTATGGGAAACCCATAATTGCTTTGTTACTCAGTTACAGTCTCATTTGGTCTAAGTGAGATTAGACCAAAATTAATATAAATATTCCTCTACAGTACTCAAATATTTATGTTAAGAGGCGGAAGCAATGGGAAAAATAAGTCTATTGGTACATTGTGTGGAACATTATTTTGATTTACAAAGGTAGTTCTAGACCTATTTAACTAATAATATTAAAATTGAATTTAGATCTTGAAGACTAATTTGGGAAAGAAACATTTTTCAGCAAGCGAACCTTCAGTGCCGTTCTTTGCTCTTCTTTCAACGAAGAAATCCTCTCCAGTTCTAATATCACTGACGCCATTACAACAGCTAACCTATTTCGCAAGCCGCCATTGTCGCCTCTCCGTGTCATCTCACACCCCTAAGCCACAGCCGTAGCTGCCAGCAGCTCCTCACAGGACTCTGATTGGTCCGTGCTCTGGCTTACCGGACACAAACGCATTACTTGTCTGACTAGATGGATTTTTGTGTGGTATCGGATCCAGCGATTATCGCCTAATCTCGCGACATCGTGGGAATCCAGCTGCCGTGCAAGGTAAGCCACACCTGACCATCAGAACTGAAAAGTTTGAAGGTCTTGTCAACGTCATGTTTTTATTTGTGATATGTTGCTGAATAATTAGGTGTATTGTATATATTTTTAGAGAGAAACCTTTTTATGGTAACCATATTGTTTTACTTAATTTGATGACTTTGCAATAATAATAAAAATGTAAATGCTCTACCGATAAAAATGTCTATTAATGCTATCAAACGCTTTGTTCAACAATTGGATATTGCCATTGATTACCAAGTTGTTTTTCTTTGAAGTTATGATACCAGAAAATAATCATGTAAATCAAAGGTGATACTGACAATATTGTGAAAGTGAGCACAATGACTGTCCAGGCATTTACTAATCTCACTGTGATCACTGGTGCTAATCCTAGCCAAAGGTTGCATCTTGATTGAAGTGTATAGGAAATACTAGGGAAACAAGTCAGTGATGCTTTAAAGAAAACATCTAAAAGAGGTTTCATAGCCCAAAAGACTGTGATTATTAATACATGCTTAATATTATAAAAGACTGTTGAACTGGTGGCCTACCCCACAGATGAGCAGGTCTTTTCTGGTTGTTTTAAAAAATATTTCACATTTATGTTTCATGTAAAATGTTAACATTTGTGGGGTTCAGATATTTCTCTAATCAAAATATATCCCATTTAAATTTTTTTATAATTTGTTTTAATTAGGGAGAATTCTTTTGAAAAATACATATTCTGTAAACATTTATATCACAATGGAAATATCTATTGTTTGGTAGAGGCTCATGAATTGAAACTGTATGTTCAATTCAATACAAATATTTCTGTCTTAGTTTGGAAGTAAAAATTAAATCAGTAGTTTTGCTCTTTTTCTGAATAATAAATGAGTTACCTTTAAGTGACATTGATGCGGTTGTGCATCTAAGATACTTTGGTGACTTTTAAAGTGCACACTACTGACTATGTTATATTTATAATATCTGCAATCATTGAAGCACAGTTCAATGCAATGTAGAGCATTTCACTTACTTAGCATTCTGTCAAAGAGTTCCAACATGACAGGATTTGATTTACAGTTCTGCAGAAAATACTGAAGGCAGGAAGTGCTGACAGCTACCCATAAATATGGAGAGAGCACTCAAACTGCAATCAAAGGATTCACAAATCATAGATTTTTATTTTTCTGCTGTCAATACATACTGTATGTGCACTGTATATTTGCCAGACCTCTAATGGAATTGTAGTTCCACATCTTTTTAGTGTCCAGGTGATATGCAATGAGCTTTATTCTGTAGCTTTTTATCTGCAGTTTAAAAAGTGTGTTTTTGTTCAATGCTTTTCATTTTTAACAGAATACACTGTTATGTCATCACCCAAACACACGTTGTACAGAAAAATTCAAACATTTCCCAGACTATTACTGCAAATGTGCATACAAACACACACAGACACACACATTCGAAAAAATACAAGCAGCCACCTGACTTTACCTCCTGCTTCCCACAGATCTCAAGTAGCAGCAAGCTCGGTGGTCCACACACTAGGTCCAACTGAGTTTGTCAAAGCACCATGGATCAAAAGCAAACGTCTGGAGGTACCTGTGGAAGAGCAGACAGAGAAACTAAAGTATTTTTAAAAAAGCAAATAATACAATTGTGGGCCTGAGCTGAGCTTGTCATACTCAGCTTTAGATCTAATGCAAATCCCTAGTACTGGCGATTGTTTTCAGGTATGTTAAAGTGTATCATTGGCTTCTGTGGTCGGAAAGTAAAACTTGGGAAACAATAAGAATAACTTATTGTCATGCCACGAGATAGAATCGCATGATTTCGGCTTACTTCATTTAAAAAGTTGCCATTCAGCAGCCAACCCTCAAGAAACAGTTGTTCAAAGAGCAAATGAACGCACCGCAGCACACAAGCATTGTCAGTTAGTGACAAAGCAGCCTATAGCATTCTTTTCAAATCAAATGTAGTAATCAAGACAAAGTATTCAAAAGCTCAAGTATGATCTTTGAGTAATGAGGAGAAAACAATGAATTCCCCTGTGTGTAACCCTTGAGCTTTGCAGCAATGGAGCGAGGCTGGTTCAGAGCAGACAAGCAGTGTGCTAAACACCTCAGTGACGAGGGGAAAGCTTTGTGCACAGCATGCAATTCACAGCTAAAGGTGCTGGCAACTGCACAATGAACATGTACCGAAAAGATAAACCACACGTGTTTGTGGTTGTGAATGCACACTCTCAGCCCAGCTCATCAGGCTCATGGAGAGGTACAATGACCGAAAGCTACAACAAACACGTGTGGCTAATCTATTTGGACTATCTGAAGGATAAATGCCATATCTACTTATGCTCTTGGCTTATTAAAGAAAGGTGTCTTCCTATATCAGCAATTGTTTTGACAATAATTCAATAGATTCAATATTAAATGGCACATAATACAATATATTTCAGAAAACCTACTGCTTTAAATGGAAGATTTAAAATGCCTCAATAAAAACAAATCAAACAAATAAATACAATACAAGTATTTCCATTTTATGAAAAAAGAATATACATCAGATGTCTTATCACAGCTTGGGAACAGGACCATGGTCTGATAGCCTCCCACATTAAGTCCGTTTCTAGTGGGCTAGCCAGCCTGAGAGAGACAATTATTGATTGTACACTTAGTTACATTTGTGATTGACTGTGTGTAGACTGTGCTGCAGGGAGCTGTACAAACACACAGTAAAAGGGATCGTCCAACCAGCGCCCTGCCCCCAAGCAATGATGGGACAGATGATTGTTATTCATTTTGGTGGGGGTGATGGGTCTCCATCTCAAAAAAGAAACGGCTCCCTTGCACCTTCTAATGACAGTAATTTGTGTATTGACAGATCTGACCATGTATGGCACACATGTTCTGTGAATAATATATATATTTTATGACATACTGTCAAAGTTAAATGATAAGTCTGGTGTTATTCTAACTCCTTGTTATTGCCAAGAAATCTTTTGAAAACGGTGAAACAACCAGTGTGTTAGTCCTTTACTCAACACATGCCGACTCCTCCAACAGGTCTGTAGATGTAGTAATGTGTATTAATATAAAGGTGTAATAGATTCCTAACTCAGCTGGACATTGTAGTTTGTGTCAAACATTACTCAAACTCCAGCAACTTAGTCATTTCTTGTGCACTATTTTCAGCTGTGGTATTGGCACGCTAGGGACTTCTTGCAGCGCTGGAATTGGAATTGACTCAAAATGATCTACACGGCATGTGTTTGTGGTAATGAAGGGCACCCAGTGTAACAGCGTTTCTCAATGATGTTCTTTTGATAGTATTTGGAAAACAATGGATGTCAATGGCACAATTGAAAAAGCTATATCAGACTTTGGCTGTAGGGAAATAGTAGGATGTATTCACTGTTGGTTTTAGTCTCTAGACAGGAAATGTTAACTGTGAGAAAATTATTGAATATCACCAGACAAACATTAATATATCTTTGAATATGTAAGCAGGTTCTGCTGAGGGAATTTACTTTTTAATCTCCAATTTCTGGAGATGTGAACAAATGAAATGAACTAATTACAATAGCAAGCACATTTTGAAATAATTGTAATGTCATCTGGATTACTTCTTTTTTTATCATCGATACAAAGAATGGTTTTAATGAATGCATCTGGTAAGTAACAAGAGGTTAATGATAATCATTAATGTTTCATCGAAGTGTTCACTGATACTGCATACAATTTGCTTTCCTACATTATCCTTTCCTTCAAAGGTTTCTTTCAAAACACTGGAAAAATAAATGTTTTTCGTGGTATATAACAGTACATTCTAGAAGACTGGTTTGGGTTCTGGGCCATTTTTCTTTTCTTATTCTACAGACTAATCTCGCCTACTACCGAGTTTCCAGAACCTGTACTCGGGCTGCATCTGACAAGGGACAGCGATATGATTGTGACTCTAAATCAGATCTGCAGACTGGGAGGATGATCTCTGTTACGTTTGGTCTGGCCCGGAAGTTGTCGCACCCCTCCCCAGAGTAGTGACATCCAGAGCTGCAGGGAGCTGACAAGGCAAATGTGACTCACGGCTGCTCTGCAGTCAGCCTACCGCGCTTTGCAGTGAATATCACGGTGGACTAATCAGTGAGATACTGCTACACTCACTCAGAATCAAAAGAGAGCATTATTCTAGGGCTGTGTTTAATATTATGTTATTTCTATGTGACTATGTTGAGAAAACTGCTGTTTTTGCTCTTGCTAATGTGGCTAACAGTGGCTAATAGAAACAATTTAAATGGAGATAAGCCATTGTTTGACAAGCGCCTTCCCAATGAGCAAAAGGCCATTCTTTGATACCGTCGCTTCAAATTGTCACAGTTCTTGCAATGCTGATTGGGGTTTAATGCCAGGTGTGTGGTTCTGTTTTGGGTCATTAGGCGGACTAAAGAGCTTATAGGCTAACAGCCAGGTGAGAGGCTTAATCTCTAAGCTGGTTAAAGGTTTTATCATGGAGAAAGCCAAAGGCAAACCATGCTTGGCACTGTGTTCACGGAGAATGCTGATTTCTCCCCCAGTATGAGTATTCCAAGTCCAAGCGCTTATAGTATTACTGGACTTAACAGACAGATGTATATTATTAGCGGCAGAATGTTGCCCGTCTTTTAAGGTGCGTATGACTACAAATGATTTCAGGTCCTGGCTCTCTGGCATTCGAATAAACAAAACATAAATATACATATTCAAAAAAGACTCGTAACCTCAAAAATACTCATCTGCTGCTCTCCAGCTTTAAGGGAGAAAAGACATGTTTGTAATAACCTTTCAGCATATATGCAGACAGTAAATAACCAGGTATTGTGTGAATGTAGCTTTGCAAGGACAAAAGGTAAACGCAATACAGACCACCGCCACAGAGCAGCTGGCAGGAGTGTGTACAGGCGTAGCGATGAGACCTCTTCTTTGAGCTGCATCACTGTAGTAGCACTTGTTCCGTAAGAAAGGATCTCAAAAGAGAAGAAAGAGGAAAAAAAAAAAAAAAGTCTTCCTCTTATCTGAAAGAATACGTCCTCTGCCACAAGCACAGGCATGGATGAGAAATGAAGACGCAGGTTAAAGGCCAGAAACCACGTCAGTATTTACATTAAAAAAATAACTCGTTGACCCGTGCTGACAGGGTTGATCTGGGTAGTGTTGTTCTGGACGGAGCGCAAGAGGTTTTGCTGTAGACGGAGAGGGTGTCAGGCAGGCGAAGACGGGTCATTTTCCAACCATGTAGGAGGCCAAAGTTGCAGACTCAGCAGTCCTGGATTCAGATGATGATGACAGCTATGGATGCACCCGGTTGGCTGCTCCACAAGGCCATTCCTCCTCATCAGCCTCTCAGAGGGTGGGTTCAGCCGAGTCAGCACAACACAGATACAAATGTCGCTGTGTGGCCTCCTTGCTGTGCTGCGCTCCTCCATTCTTCTCCGCGGAGCGAAGGAGTGTTACGCATTCACGAGGAAGATGGAGGGCGCAGGAATAGAAGACGGAGACAAAGGAAGAGAGAACAGAGAGGCTATCCTTGTGGGACACACTCGCTCCGTCTCTTTTCTCTTGCAGCTCATAAACATGGAGGAGCACATCTGCGATTCCGGGTCCTGACATAAATTGTATTTCCAATTTTCTTCAACAATACTTTCAACAAAATCTGGTCACAGCATATGGCAGTAGTGGAATTCAAATGACAGTGAACCTTATATTTCCACGGTTACACTCGGGAAATTTAAAGGCCTCAACACGAACACCACCTCATTTTGTCAGACGATCACATTCACCTTACAAAAGCTATTTGGTGAGAGTTATATTGTCTTTTATAGTTGGGTTGTTTGAAACATTTGATTTAGCATAGTAATGACTGGGCAATGAAAATGTACCACTGTGGGAAAAATAGAAATACAGCTTTTCAGTTTCTCTACATCTTGATTAATGGGTTAGACAGGGAGGGTTTGTGCTTAACTGGTGAACCACAACTTTGCCTTCAGGATTATCAAATGCAACCTCCAAAAATGTTGTCCCCTAACTTTTATCTGTTGCAATTTCATTGAAAAACATATTTAATGAGTGGGCTATTGCAGGTATTCCTTTATTTGTCTAATGAATTGAAGTCAGGGAGATGCAGGTGTCTGATAAACATTTCTTCAATGAACTTGAATATTTTTTAAATATTTTATTTATATTTATATCAGTTTAATATAGGTATCGATAATATGTTGTGAAAAGTGTCTGAAGCTACAAAACATCTGTTAAAGAAATATGGTAAATGTACAGTATGTTTGGCCTTTCTATCCAACTGTGAGACAGGTGTTTGTATACCTCAAGAAGTCACACACAAACAGATCCAAGTTGCAAAATTGCTATGGCAACAGACATTGAGTAGCCTCACCTCTAACTTAAAAAAAGGTATGTTTATGTAATGCATGTGAGAAAGAGTCAGAAATGAGTCCTGCTTTGTGTTAGCTAATGAGTGGATGAAACTGACACTCACCAACATGATCTGATCCCATTACACATTCGATCATGTGGTTAACGTTGTGAAACAGTGATGGTTTAGTCAACAGAACCACTCAGTTAAGGGTAGGAACAACATCATGGTTTGACTTGAACTAAGTACGCTTGTAAGGTAACGTAAGCTACAGTTGTGTCATGTGACAAAGTTGTCATTAAAAATCACAAAAATGTTGGTTTCACATGAAGCAAAAACACCAGTCCCCTGCAATGAAGTCCTGTGTTTGTTTGATGTTGTATTGGAGTTACTTGAAAGCCTGGTGCGTCGTATCGAGAC
This sequence comes from Anarrhichthys ocellatus, assembly GCF_004355925.1. Taxonomy (NCBI): domain Eukaryota; kingdom Metazoa; phylum Chordata; class Actinopteri; order Perciformes; family Anarhichadidae; genus Anarrhichthys; species Anarrhichthys ocellatus. Next base: position 7,510,587 of record NW_022280046.1, read on the forward strand.
GCCAAAGGACGACTTGTGCGTAGGTATCACGACTCCGAGGGCCACTGCCCAAGCGTCAGTGTTTGACGCCCTGGGAGTGAGACTCACACATCAAAGGTGGTGCCCAATTAACTCTAAAATAAGAACACTTTTCATCTTCTGACAAACATTCATTAACACTACAGTACGAACCATTTCAACCAGAAAATGAAGATGGAACAAGTAAAGGAATGGAAGGGCAGCTTTGAACAGCTGTTGACGCCGTTATAGATCTTGGAGATGTTCGCGAGACCACCAACGTAATTTAGAAGTTAATTAAATTCAGTTTATCTTTAAATGAAAGGGAATAAGAGACCCTCAGCCTTGATTTGGTTTGTGATATAAATGAGGAGTTGATTATATCTGAGATTGTCTGTTCTATTTTTTTCACTCTTTTTATTAGATTAACAGAGGACATTGGCGTTCAGAACGAAGATCATCAGCCACTGCTCTGTGCCTCTATCCGTCTTTCTTCTATACATTTTCCCCACATTCTCCCTCCATCCTTATTATTTCCGGTCCTCTCTCCTCCCACGGTATCTTCCCTACCTACCGTGTGCATCCTCATAAGAGCGGCATCAAAAAACATGGCTCCACCAGTTAGTGGTGAACGATGTTGGCTCAGTATTGACTAAGCTCGTCACGCACTCTGGTGATTCATGTTAAAGCGCTTTTTTGATTAAAGGGATTGGTAAAAGATGTGTCACTCACAGAGCGTTTCCATTCTACTATCCCCCAGTGTTGGGTCTCTTTCGATGAGAACAGCCAAACCATTTCTTTTTTTCGCTCCTGACTTATCGACAGGATGCTGGAAGAGGGCTAAATGGAGGTTAGCCAATCACAGCTATTAAGGTCAAGCACATAAATATACACTTCTGACATGGTGATTGGCAGCATGAGGGCCAGGCTTTACTCCCTGCTGGATTCACATGGTGATCAAAGCAACTTGTACACTGACTGCGGTTGTCTCATTGAGAAAACTGTACCCTTTTGATGTCAGGAGACAAAGACTAGTAGAGCTTAAGGAGAACAGTTGGCAGTGCATATGTGAGAGTGGAAAAGCCCATTTATCAAAGCACATCGGCCAATCATTCAACACAGGTCGTTGATGAGCCAGGTTCGCAGCGGTGTGTCCGGCTCTGAACGTCGCACTTCATACCGTCAAACGGCGGCATTGTGATAGAATCTTGCTTCTCACATTTTCTGAATTAGTTCCAATCCTAGTCAGTAGCTGCATGATACTCACAGACCTGCGTATCAGAGACGTAGACTTCATACTGCATAACCTTTATTACAGATTTAACTCCATCCAGGTTACAGCGCATTAGATCTGCACTGTTTGTACAACAACAAAGAGTAGTTTGTGGTAAAATTAAGACAAGCAAGCTCTCTTACCGAAATTAGATAATTTTGTCGGTGGCTTACAAAACGGCCCATATAAGCATCTTAACAATGATTCATGATAAATCCAAGTGTAAATCGGTGCAGTCTATGTGTTGCTGTTTTGTGTGTTACCAGGTCAAACCAGACCTCATGGGAGGGTACATGATTAGCAAGAGATTACCTGACCATTCCACATGTCATGGAGCGCATTTTAGGCTTTTAGCGTGCCATTTATAAGCCTAGGGGTTAACATCGTGAAAGCCCCCGAAAGCCTCAACAGCAAAATTGTCAAAATGTCACATGCAATTGTCACTAAAATGTATTACAGAAGCTTACTAATGTCCAGCAGTTTTCATTATTCAAACTGCAAAACATCTATTTATATATATATGAGTAGTGAGTGCGAGAGACAACTTCCCGCCATAAATCATACAGCATGCCAGAAGCGAGACTGTCTTCAGGTCTGTTTGTAGACCTAAATGGACCCCCTTTGGACAAATTTGATCCAGTGCCTTTCGTGAAAGCTTTGATGAATGCAGGCAATTGTCTCTCCCCTCTTCTTGGATACCAGGACGGCAACAAAAAGAAGCAGAGCCAAGTTCTGTGCGTCAAGTCGGAGCATGTGCATGTGTGTCCGGTTAGCGTGCGAGAGTCGAGTAAGCTTTACGTATTCTTTTGCGGGGCGTAGTTGTTGCGCTGTTGTATTACGCGAGTTGCCTTGTGCATATTGCGTCTTGAGTCTAGGACTTTGGTGCGGTGGGGGGGGTATTTTGCACACTACACCAGTTAGTGAGGTTTAGGTCAAACATCATGGTGCCGTCTCTGAGCCGTCTCTGACATTTTACACTCGGTCACATGTTGAGAGCATATTATAGTGACGTGAATGTTTTCATATTGCACTCAGTACAGACTGCATGCCTTACAAAATCAAGGAAGACGATCTTATTGCAAGCAAAATTACTTAAAAATTGTTGTGTCATTCATATGCCAATTGGTGAGAGTGGGCTTCTTGTATGGAGTGCATTGTCTGTCACAGAATCTCCCATTGGGCGGTCAGAGGCTTTAAAGTTTAGGCTACTAATGATGTTTTTTCATTTAAAAGTCTGTATCCGACTTTGTTTCAAGTCCAACTTAACTTACGCTATCTTCTGCCTGCTATAGCATGCATATCTGCTCTTAAAATCACTTGTCCCGTGTTCTTCTTTGAGAGAAAAACCCCAAAACCAAGAGAGACAATTTCTACTATCAACACAAGGGCCACTTTGAACAACAACCACATTAACTTTTATAGTCTCCTTCTTATCTCCCTTACAACACATGAACATACAGCTTTAGTCCACCTTAGCTTGTTGAACAAGCCACCAAACAAACATTCAGCAGGGAGAAGTGAACTGCTAACTGCTTGGAAAAATTACAAAAATTGTCGGACACAGCTGCCCTATTCCACCTGGAAAATAGGTGATTTCTGAGAGTTTGATGATCTGACAAACAATCATACTTATTCTAATGATCGTAGGATTTTGGCTTTATTGAAATGTAAACATAGATTTTGACAAAATAATTGGCCATTAGTTCAGGAGCTTTTGGTCTTATTGCACAGCCATCCTTAGCAGGATGACTTTGCCCATAGAATTGCAAATATAGCTCATTTTAAGATGCCGGGGGTGTTCTTTTGCCTCGTGAGGACAGTTTCCGTAGACAAATGCATTGAGACACCATTGTCATACACAACAAATAGAGGCAAATGACCTTCTCTCATAAGCAGATGGTCCATTTTTTGCGAATCTGTCACTGATAAATGTTACATTGCAGGCAGATGGCGGCGGACAAAGTTCTATCAAGCATAAAATGATACAAGGTATTTCACAAAGCTGCTACAAACAGATGTTTTGTTCTGTTGTCACCAGCGATGACCTCCTCAGACACATTATCATTAGATGCCAGCTCCTCTGACTGTGGCTGCCATCTTGAATTAGTGACGGCCTGGCGTGCGCAAGGCCTTCCTGTCTCCCTGTCATTTCCATGGAGACGGAGGAAGTGGATCTCGCCCACAGCTTGTGCCCACATTTCACATCTACTCAGCTTCACGCCACACCATTCCTGTAGGCTGCTGCGGAGAACGATTCTACCCATGAAGCCAAGCAGACTTAATAAACATGATCAACTCTCCCCATCCCTCTCCATTTAGGGCTTTAAAAGTCTTCAGATGATCTAAGCACAACAGCGGAAGCAGCAGCTTGGCTGAATACGACATTACAAATTGAGGCGTAAGTGCAAGCAAGCATATTTGTAATTCAAAATTTCAGTGTATTGCACGAAACATCTCTTAAGCGGCTACCTGGCATCCTGCAAACTCAGACGAGTTACAGGAGACTGTAAAGATGATTTGTGTCAGCTCTCACTGTCGAGCATGTTTAGCAGAAACCAATGAGGTAATGGACAGCGCATAAAGCTCAATATAAGTTGAATGTACTTTGATCAGAAGGGGGGGATGTACTCCAGTCTGCGACTTAAAGAAGAGACAGCGTTAAAAGATTATTCCCAAGGGTTCAAAAAAATGACTGCACGTAGATTCATGGCATGTAGCACATTACAGATTGAGAAAACGGCACATAAAATGGGAATTTAACATCAGTCAAAAAGTGTTAATTTAACGATGCTGATGAAAGCAAAAACACTCTATGAATAATCGTTGTCACACATGAAAACTCCGAGGCTGACTTCTTTTCATTACACTTATTTAGATCTACTTCCTTTACACTTCCTCGCATAAAACGAGAAGAACAAAAAACAAAAAAACAGTGAGCGAAGCATCACTCGAAGGTAATATGACAAGCCACATATGGCACTGCAATGAGGAGAACAAACATAAAAGGATTATCGTTTTGACAAGGGCTGTTCGATGAAAATCAAAGGAGCGGGAGATTGATGGAGCGATGAAGGCAGTCAGGCTGTATTTATGTATTCATCATGACATTTAGCTTCCTCAGTTTCAAAGGGCTTTCTCTACTGTCACTCTCAAGGAAGTTCAGCTCATTTCCAAAGGAGAGTTTACCGTGTTTGACATTTGAAGTCAGTTCGACAGGAACTCCAGGTGAAAAAAAAAAAAAAGGCTTAATGGGGACGTAAGTGGATGAAATATGAACTGTGCAGGAATGGAGAGTTTATTGCTGTGTCACAGTGGTTGTATTTATGCATTATTTCGTAAAAGAAGTGTCATTATAGTTACAACACCTTTGAAATGTTGGATTGTGTCACTGACACAAAACATATAGTAAATGGATGGATGGCCTGAGTGTAGGGAAAACTAGCAAACAGACAGCGAAAGACAAATAATTCTACCTTTTTTATGATGTCATTGTCCATTATTCATTTTGCACAAAGTCTGACCATAAATCAAGTGCACCACTCTGAAGCTGTATCTAGATCCATTTGAGCTACTGCAACCCGGTGGGCAGCGTCAAATTTTGCATTGTAAGTTTCAGCAAACCACAGATAAGTTGAATCTCGACGTTCCGAAACCAAACATGCGTTTCATATCAACATTTCTACATATGTCTATATCAATCTTATAGTGTTTTAACCGCTCGTCGTGCTTTTGCCGTTTCAAAACCGCACTCTCAATTAAGCTTAGGTAAATACGTTTTTCACATTTGGTTTCACACGGAAACATGGACAGAGGTCTCCTGGGTTAAAGTCCTTTGTTTGTTCGACACACCCATCCACCCCGACCTCTTCTTTGCATGGCAAATGTTGATGAAACGTACTTGTCATAAGTCAAACAGAATATATGTTCCTGCAAAACGCAATTAACAGTGTAGTTTCGTTGGATAGGAAAGACCAGGTTGGCTTTTGAGGACCTTTTAATTACAGGAATAATATACCCACAACCTAAATTTGTTATGCCAAACACTCATCGTGGGCTTACAAGCTGACTCTGAAAATGTTGCAGCTGGTCGCCTATATGTTCACACTGAAATTAGTTTTTTTTGAGTAACAAACACATTGTATGTATTTCTTAATTCTAAAAACATGTACAATGCCTTTCCTTCGTCATTAAACATTTGTGTAAACATGCCCGAGTGGCCATGGAGGCAAATGAAGAGTTCAGGAGTCCAGAGTAGTTTCAGAAGATGCTTCTTTTATTTTTAAAAGGTCGACCATCGCACCAACATTGACACCAGTATCTAGTTGCCTTCACTAATCCCCACACAAACAAAATGAGGCCCTTATATACACACCTGGTCCAGCTAATTGGACCAGCCCTGCCATCTACGGGTAAGTATATTGCTAAACATATATGTATAATAAATATTTACCAGATTTTACCCACACCACAAGTATCTATAATAATGAACAACTAATTAGAATTCCTATAAATAAAGTAAATAATAAACACCATCATTTATCTAACTAAACACAGCAACACCTATTTTCACTTCCCCCTACCTGCTTCCTGTAGTTGGTATTTCCCGGAACTATAAATGGGTGCTCGAGCCCCCGGGGAAGTATTTTGCCCGAACACCCTGGGAAGAGGAAACAGGCAGAGGTAAGTTGTTGCAATATATACACGATAATGTTCTGCCACATAGACATTTACTACAGTCAAGTCTAATCACTTTGTCACTGACTGCAGTTGTCTGTTTGTTGGCAGGGAGAACAACAGGACCAGCTTTGTGTCCTAGCTGTGCACATGGCTCCAGCATCCACAGTCCCACAATAAATACATACAATAAACATGTGTGTTCCTTGACTCTATCACACCCTATCTCGCACACTACCCATGGTCTAAGTAACGGCGGTGCGTTGTTACAATTTGCAAAGCCAAGTATTTTAAATCCAACATTGTTTGCAACAAAGTCAGCCGCCACTTGTATTCGTGCTGTTACAGTACCGCTACTTGAAGCTGCCAGAAGAGAAGCAGAAAAACTCGCTTTTCATTTAAATCGTAATGATATAAAACAGTTTCCTTGTTAGGATTGTGTGCAATGGAGTCCTAACAATGTTCTTGCCTATTACCAGAAGTAGTTTCACTATGTGTTACTGTATTAGGAAAGTGAGCTCACACATGAAAATGTTTTCCTTCACAGGCTATTGTATTCCTGTGCAGGATGACCCTAAAAATCAGTTTGGAGTTAGCAATATTACTGCTAAGTTATAAAGTTGGCAGCCCTGGCGTAAAACCATTTGCAGGCCTGTGTATCCTTTCCTGCTCATGCAAGTGTGTCCTTGTGACAACTGAAATGATGACCCACACATTGAAAAACAGCTCCTTAGCTGTTAAAAACTCCACAGGGAACCTTTTGTCATCCGTTTGTCACAAACAGATTACATCTGTTGCTAGAAACGCCTGCTTAGCAACATGCTAATCACTGGAGCTACGTATAAAGCCAATTTGTAATACAATTTTCAGGAAGAATTCTGACAATTTTTGTGACAAAGTGGATTTGTTGGAATATTTCTTTCACTGGAATTACAAAAACATCCATAGAATCAGTAGGCATGACTCCATAGCTCAGCTCTGATATTAATTTGTAACTTTAAAGGGAATGAAATATAACCATTTTGTTTAATTATATTATAACGCTAAATGTCATTCTAAATATTAAGTCTAGATTTATGTTTTTGGTGCAATATAATTGATTTGTCATGAAGTGCTCTTGACGGAAAAAAAACAGGAATAAAAACAGAATCATCTTCATATACAAAATGACCTTGTTGATAATATTGTCCCCTAACACGTGTCATGGTACAACAGGCGCATGCAACCGAGATTTGTGGAGGCTCTGACATCCCTTTGTATGCAATTATTCATTGTCACACCGCGTCCTATCTTAGTTGTCATCTTTTTTTTTTTTTTTTCGCCATCCCGTGTGTCGTCTTATCTTCCTGAGCCCCTGTGAACCGTTTCCTCAGCCCAGATTCCCGGGAGCAGCGGGGAGCGGATATCTCAAACTTGCCTTGTTAAACACAAAATAGAAGGCAGGCCACTGAAAGGCTGAGTGTCGGAGCCACTGTGTTTGTTCAGCAAATACCATCAGTGAGAAATCCCGTGTTTGTTTAGAAGAGACGCTGACAGTGTGTGAGAACAGGAGGCAAGGAGAAGGTGGGAACAAGGCAAATAGATACACTCATAGAGGCATTTTCTGATCTGATGCCTCTATCAATCGGGATGGCATCATATGGATTGGGTTTAATTAAGCACTTTGCTGCAAAAGGGAAACGCGGGTTGTGTTGGGATAGTCACTTTCTTCAGGTTAAAGTCTTGGTTAACTCCCAAACGGACACATTCATGGACATATGTGGACAGGTCTGTCTGCTTGGAGGACGCCCTCCACAAATGTGCAGCAGGTCGCCTAGTTACCACTAGTGTACTAGTCAGCATGGTCACAACAAATTGGAAGTACGAGTCCATACAGAGCCTATACTGACTTAAAAAGTGAAGCTTTGTCATGGTTACAGTAGTATATAAATATATACTGTATGGTAAAAGTGATGGAAAGATTGTGGGCAGATAGGTGCGATAGATGCCATGGCATTACAAATCTTTTAGTATGTCATTTACAGTTGGGGGTGTGTGTTTTAGAGCCACAATAAAGAAATGCAGGGTATGGAGCATAAAACTTCAGTCTGTAGTATTATTTCTCCAGTTTATAATTGTGAGTTTTAACATGTACAGCATAACTGCATTACTTGCATCAGTTAAATACGGCATATTAATGACTGCACATTTTAATGGCAATTTTTTTCTTTTTCTGTTTTCATAAATTAACAGTTAACTTTTTGACTTTAGTATCAGATAGCAGGATCCTTAACATTAAAGAGTCGTACTTCAATAAACTGGCTTTGGTGGTCAGAATGAACGCTGCATCTTTTCGTTTCTCTCTGTGAATTCATTAAGACATCAGGCCGTAACTGAATGGTTTGTCCACTTAGTGGCCTGGAGGTCATGCATGGTTTCCGGAAGACGTTTTATCTTACTGTGAATGTCCGCAACATACGCATTTGTTTCTTTTACAGCCGTTTTGCGCTTTTGCCCCAGCGTAAACACTTTGTTAAATTATATATGGATACATGATATCTATCTTGATCGATCTATATCTAGATCTATCTATATCTAGATCTATCTATCTATCTTGATCGATCTAGATCGATCCATCTATATCTAGATCGATCCATCTATATCTAGATCTATCCATCTATATCTAGATCTATCTATCTATCTTGATCGATCTATCTATCTATCTGGATCGATCTAGATCTATCCATCTGTCTGGATCTATATATATATATATAGATCTATATATATATATAGATCTATATATATATATATATATATATAGATCGATATATATATATATAGATCTATATATAGATATAGATAGATATAGACAGATAGAGATATAGATAGATAGATATAGATATAGATATATAGATATCTATATATAGAGATATAGATATCTATATCGATAGATATAGATATATATATATAGATATCTATATATAGATATATAGATATATCGAGCCTAATGCATACATCCATGCACTGCATACCATCTAACCAGTTTAGCACCAGTGTTATTTTGTCAAAAGAGGGGACCGTACAATCCAAGTTAGAACCATATGTTACGTTTTAAAGCACAAAGTTCAAAACATAATGATACACATGTAGCCGTCTTTATAGCTTTGCATGCTGTTGTACTGGTGCTTGGAGAGGTTGTAGGTAATTCCACCACTACAGTGAATATTTCAATTCCCCTTTCTATACAAGTTAAACAGTAAATGCTGGAGAAGAATTTCAGTTGACAATAATGGGATTTAAATACCCATAAAGACCAACTGCTGCCGAGTATCAATGTGAAATTAATTCAGCATTGGTCGTTTGCCTTTCCCTTTATGCAAACTGTCAGTTCCATAATAGCAATAATGCACCATTAGACAGCCTTCAAACATGTTGCCCCATCTCTATTCACCAATAAATATAAATCTTTGACACAGATATAGCCTCAACAAAAAACATATATATATATACATATACATATATATATACATATATATACATATATACACATATATATACATATATATATATACACATGTATATACATGTATATACATGTATACATGTATACATATATACATATATACATATACATATATACATATATATATATATATATATATATATATATATGTATATATATATATATATATACAAATGATAGCAGGTTATAAGGATAATGAAGTGCAGGAAACAGTGATTATTATATTGACAAAGATTTACCTCTGTTGAACGTCAGTAACTAACTAGTAAAATGGATTAAATCATTATGACGCCATGTCTTCTGTGAAAACTGATGGTGTTTTGTCTTACCTGCTCTACCTGCCAGGTTTGTCCAGTGTATTCTTTGTTTAGCATTGCAATCTCTGGCATTATATATAACAAAAACAATAGAGGGTATGATTCAAATAGAATGTTTTGACTTTAAATCTAGTTTAAGCACAGGCAATATTTTAATAATTTTCCGTCAACTTTTGCAGCCTACTCAATCATTGCCAAGGCTTAAATACATAAAAATAAACTGGAGTAAATTATAGCGCCTATTTCCAAAATCTATGAACTGAATGTCCCAGGTTTATTGAAGAAAGTAGGAGATGACAAAGTCTCAGTGGGGAAGGGCTGAGGTGCTAAAGATTAATATTCTCTCAAGACTGTCTTTCGTAATGTCAGTCCTACCCATGCAGCTTCTATCAAGCTGGTTCAAGGAGTTAAAATCTTTCTTATCCTCCTTGTTTTGGTGTAATAACCTACAATTGGGATCAAGATAGAAAACAATGAAATTAAGGATAGCCCCACAAGTTTTTATGTAGAAACGTAATGTTTTAGAAATGCATATCTTCTTCCAACTTATCCAGGTAACAAGTATCACTATTGAACAATGTTTAATGATGATTAGCTCAAAACCCACTAAACTAACCTGAAAATGACAAATTTTAAAGTCAGAGTCTGTGGAAAAACAGCCGGATAGCTATAGGACCCTGGTCAAAGCTGGCCGATGCTACGCTGTGATTGGCCTGACTGTTCGGACTTAGCAAAGGGTCAATTAACGTGCAGAGTCAACGCAATGTAAGAGATTAATAAAAATGAAGGATCAATTAATGTACAGCGTCAGAAATGCACAGTCTGCCCAGCTTTATTTTATTGTCCTTTTAAAACAAGTCAATTGAAATGTTTAAGAACTAAAGCTCATTATTACATGCACTAATCTGTCCTGATTTTTTGTTAATTCAATTTGACATTCATAGATGTGCATGTTATTTTAAATATGCACACATACACACGTGTGTACATACAGTTTTAACAAACCCATTTTACAACAAAAATGTAACTAATTTACGTTTGAATATTATGTCTATAAACTGTAAACAAGCACAATTTGTCAAATTTGCCAAAAGAAAAAGAAAGAAAGAAAAAGATGTAGTGACAATACAAATCAGCTGCGTATTATTCATCCTATAGTCAAACTCTAATGTTTAAACTTTCATTTGTGTATCGATGCTTTTTTTATTAGATTGTTGCCAAAAACAAAACCACTTAAATTCCCACTGCTGCATCTTACAACAAAAATCCAAAATAACAATCTCTGTCCATTTCTATTAAGTTGAAATTGAACATATAACACAAAAAGTGCGGGTGGTTCTCAGTTTTGTTTCTTTGCTCTCCGAAAACTCACTTCAGAAAGTCAATAAAGAGTAACGAAACAAAGAGAAAGTCCTTGTACGTGCGCAGTCGATGCTTGTATGTTTACCATCTTACTCCACTACCGGAATGTACCCTTTGTGATGAATGATTGTGATTTCCAAGGTGCACATTGTATGAAATTCCACCGGTGATTGATTTCCCCTTGCACAAGGGGAATGACAGTGGGCAGATTATTGGCTTGTTTTTCTTCCCTCTCTTCACTGGTAATTCTCATGTTGTAAATGGAGGTATTGATTCGCACTCTTTACTGTTTGTCCTGAGCTCAGTTTATCATCTATGGAGAAAACAGAAAGGGAAACTTGCTCAAGTTTTACATCATAGCATGTGGGACTGTGATCAATGGCTCCAACATGGCATGCTGTCCACAAACAAGTGCTTTTCCATCCTGCTTCATTCAGGAAAGATAAGTCTTTGTGATTGTTGAAGTTTGTGGGTATATATATATATAAAATACTTTTAGGTTACCTTACTAGCAGACAAGCAATAAGGCATTTGGATACGCTTAATACAGTTTACAGATCAACAAAGAGGTAGACGTTCCAGTCGAAGACAAAATGTGCATGGTGAGTGTCATTGATAGACGGAGCAGCGGGTTGAGCAGCTGACAGGATCAAATTGAGGTGTGTTGAAGTGGCTGATGTCAATACTGAGTGACATGCAAACGCTCACTGGAAAAGTCTCATCAAAATATAATTTCAGTTCACTGAACTTCAAATTCAAGTTTAATGAAGCCAATCTGTTCACTATTCGTTTGTTCGATTTAATCTTTTTTTTCCAATTTCAAATATTCATATATATATATATATAT
>NW_022280046.1:7527558-7568973 GCF_004355925.1 Anarrhichthys ocellatus
TCATGTATATTCATATATATTCATATATATATATATTCATATATATTCATATATATATATATTCATATATATAGTAATGTCATGAGAAGTCAAAATGGCAGACTAGGGTGATGCAAGGTAATTAATAAAAAACAGGCAAAAATCAAAGGTTCCCAGAAAAAGTTGAAGGTTTATTTTTCTTTCATGGGGCAACTCCGGTCATTCTCGTCATCCAACAACACCACCTGGGGACTTACACTCTGGGAAATATAAACTTAACTATCCTAATATATGGTGTAGAATTTGTTAACGGCACACAGGTTCATTACCGATATTTGGACAGACGAGTTTCATAAAAATGACCGTAATATTTATTAAAGGAATCAATGAAAATTATCAAAACAGCCTAAACATGCAAAACAAGCAGACAAAATGGAGGCAGCAAAACAGCAGCAGGTGAACCTACAAATGATAAACAGAGATTAAAAGGGCGCACCATGCTGCAAAATAATACAAGTTAAGATTGTGACTACTTACCACATCAAACATGGGGTAAGTAGTCAGCTGGCAACAAGAGGAGGAGGAGGAGGAGGAGGAATCTGTCTGAAACCCACCATGAGCCACCACAGCACCAGGACAGGGGCTAACAAGGAGTGAAGCCAGGACCATAGGTACCTTTTAAATGTTGGCACTGATTGGGGGAGGAGCCAAGCCTGAGGGCTGCTTTCATAACCCTGCACTTCCTTCTCTGAGGAGCGTTCCCCACGACAATCAGATAGACATATCACAGTGTAAACCTGTCCAATCCAAACAATGAGTAGACTGCAGAGAGCCCAAAGAAAAATGGCTAATCAAAATATTTAGAGCACAAATGCAAGCACCATTGTGGTTCAATAATATCTCAGGTTACTGAGGCTTTTCTAAACTGGAAAACAAATTAAAAATCAAATGGTATATTGGGGAAGATGGTTACACAAGTATTCTCATCTGGCATGTAACACTGTCTCTTCTAAATCATTTATTGTTTTCAGATTAAAAAAATACATTTAGTGTCTGAATTATACTTTCTTTGTCTCTATTAAAATAACAATTATTGATGGAAGGAAGAAAAACATCAATTAGGTGACAAACGTATTTGTTAATTATATGTGAGTCTGTTTCTACGACCTATTCATAATAATTTCTTTATATCAAAATAATTATTATTTGCAGCTTTAGTAAATCCAGCAGGTTAGCCTCTGCTGACATTTCAAATTTGCACAAACCTCCCTGAAATGCAAATGCAGTGAGCACACCTTGCCAGCAATGTGCAAAAGCCTTAATGGATCTGACTGGTGTTTTTTAGTGTGCCAACCTCGTATCCTGTGAATTATGTTCTTACTGAATTAATTTAAATAAGCAAACCCATTTTGGAGGGAACACTGCCTGAATTCATTGCATGTCATCCACATGTTTTCAGTCTCTCTCAGCTGTTAAATTTTAAATAAAGACAATTTCCCCCAAAATGTAAATAATAGCAGGAGTGACTTGAAGCAGTCAGCAGGCCATCAATACCTCCCTGACCAGATTAATAACTGAGCACAGCAGGCAACTGACCACCAAGGGCTCCATAAATCCCGAGTTGATTGCATGTCTGTTGGTAATTTGATTAACAGTTCAATCCGGCTGTGCATCCCTTTAACTGGTAATGTCACATTAATTCCTCCAAAAATAAAATTGGGATTCATCACTGCAAACAACACTGCATGGTATTACATATCTTTCAAAACTTGGGCCAATATGAATGCATAACATTAAACATTATTCATAGGCGTTTGGGTTCTCTTTGTGCCCGGGGCTCTGTCCCATTTCATTCGGTCCTATCCTGTTTCATCGTGTCCTGTCCTTCACTGACTGCTGCTGCTGCCTTACTTTTTGTTCTTGTTTTCAGTTTTCAGTTCTACTGTATATATTATAATATATATATTGTATGTTCATGTTCATTTTCGCAATGCTACAGTAGCAGTCCATACAAGTTCTCCATGTTGAAAATGGTGGAATAGAGGGTGGTGAATGGTAATGTCATTGTTTACAAAATGTACCTTTAAATGGATTAGCTGGTCACATCGTCTAATCTTGAAGCAGAGTTTATGTAAGCCCTCAGAGTTTTTTTCGTTAATATGGTTACATAACACACTGTAATAAAGGTAAGTACTTAGTTTCTCCTGGCAACCGTGTTCATGCACTTGAACTGAAAGAGTCACATAACAAAAAGGAATATCTCAAATGCACATCAGATGCCAGCTTCAAGACAGGTTACAAAAAAAAGTGATGAAAATTAGGAAGATGTCCAAAAAGCAGTAAACAATCCCACAGCTGGTGTGAGTGTTTTTTTCTGAACTATACACGAGTACTGTAGTGTTTGATCAGTTTGACAATGATTTTGCTTTTTTTTGCTTTTGTAAAGATAATGTTTCCTGTTTGTCTTCACGGAGAGAAATACATAATTTGCCAGTACACATTTAGTGAATCTTGATTGATGTTTTTTTTTTCTGAATGCTAATATCTGTAAATAAAGATGTACATTTATTGCTGCATATAGATGGTGTGACATATTTAAAGGCTGTCTAATGGTGCAGCAGTGCTATGATGGAACTGAAAGTTTGTGTGAAGTAGGAGAAACGCATTGAATTACACATTACACATTGATACTCAGCAGCAGTTGGTCTTAACAGGCATTTACAGGTTAATTAATTTACTTGTACAGAAAGGGGCATTGACATATTCAGGGTAAAGATGGACTTACTTACGTACTCTCTCAGAACCAGCACAACAGGATGTAGACCTGTAAAGAGGGCTTCACATGTAGAATTTTCTTTTGTATTTTCTGCTTTTAAACCCCCAAAAAATGTCCCCACTTATATTGTACAGAATGACTGATATCCCCTGTTAGCCTGAACAAAATGACACTTCCCCCTGTTAAATGGTATGGAGTGATGCTCACACACGTATACACTAGTACAGACAAAAATACGACATATGTGTGTTGTTATGTGACACAGTTTGACAAAAAGATTTAGTTTGATCAGTTATTGTTATTGTAAAGATTGTATTTACTGCTCTATGTCTGCAGATAAATAAATAATTTGCCACAGAACCTTCAGTGAAATGTTTACTGGCCTGCAGAAATAGGCGTAAATGCTTTATCCATGAAAAATAAATGTAAGAATAAATGAAACATCTACAATTAGAATACCATTTCCTATTTAATTGAATGTGTACATGTTGAGGAAACATTTCTAGCTAACTGTGATAAATAAATAGAAAATACTGTTTTCACTTCAAGATGGATGCCAGCAATGCCAGATTTTGTCACCATGTGTATTTTCACCATAATTGCATATTCATATCATATACAGTTGAGATTTGATTATAAGGTTGCTTCTTGCACTGTTAAAACCTGTTAAAAACTGACCTATTTTTTAGGCCTCTGCTTGAAAATTGCATACCCATACTAAAAAGAGTATATCTCTGCAACCGCAAGGTCTATTTGAATAATTGTGGTGTTATAACAAAGAGAACACTTGTGAGAAATATCAGTATATATGATGAAGATGGGACACAGCACAAATTGAAAAGTTTCAGGTTTGCCTAAAAAAAATGCACTTACAGGATTATTATTTCTTTGGAATGATGCAGATGCAGGTCTAAACCTCTCCCAGATCATAGCACAACATGTGAACAGTCTCTCTGCAAAGTTTGACTTTGATAAAGTGAAGCAGAACTAAATTAGAGAGTTCAGGCGAGGTCTCCAAAATGGTCATTTTGGCACCATCTGTGCCATTTGAATTTTCTCATGTACCAAACTATATAGTGCACTTGTATATCACTAATTGTGTTCAATACATCCAAATACAGTAGATTTGGATTCATTTTGAAAGCCAGAATCCTCTCTGAGTCCTCTCTGTGTCTCTCTGCGTACTGGAGTTTTTCTCGATGTCAGCCCTGTGAGTACGCAGGGCTCTATTTCAGCAACCCATTGGTCGATTTCAGTGATTGACACCTCATTTGAAGTGTAAGAGCCAATATAATTTAGCTATACCGACCAAAATGAGATTGACAGCACTGTTAGCCAATCAGAATCAGCAGGGTGCCGTCCTGTGAGACGTGCTGGCTATGATGCAAGGCAATTCTCAGACTTCATGCTTGGACCCACAGCCACCTAGAAACGCCTGGAATGATTTTAGTGTAACACTGGATATAGGTCTAACGTATTTCAGTATGGAATTACCGGGAAAATAAACATATCGATGAGAAACAGCAAAGGTAAGAGAAATTTTACAACTATCGTTTGGCTCATATCTCGCTGATGCTTTGTTGTAGCTGGATTTGATGTATAGGTATGTCCAGAATTTGTGGAGTGTTTGCTTTCTTTTGACATATTGTGTGTGTGTATTGCATAAAATACCACAGCAGTAGAGCCAGAAATGTGGTGAGTGGGTTGACTCGGTGGCGCTATATGGATTTTGATATTTGTTAATTCATTTAGTTGGTGTTTGAGTTGTGTTTGGAGCATGTAAAAACGGCTTACATATTATTGTAGCCCAGGTTCTGCTATTTAATCTGATGTGCAACATAATTATATTGGTTCGTGATAAGTGCATTTTTTCCAACCGTATATATGCTAAACTTTCTCCACAGCCCCCCAAAAAGGGGGCGCTCGGGCTTAAGTGGGACTGAACAGAATATGCAATTATGGATAAATAAGGACACAATCAGCACAAAAATAATCCTCATGAAAAATTGATTAATCAGTATAGTAGATTCCCCTAAGAGAAAAATATAATGTACTCTTCGATCAATCTTTATAATGTAATTTTAAGATTACATGATTTATAAATAGACTGGACAAAGAAAACTTTGCTGCTAATACTGCAGTCCTTGATTTTAGTGCATGCTGCCAAGACACTTCTGATTAACATGTAAAACGCCTTGAAGAAATGTCAAAATATTGATAACGTTAAAGTATCAATTTTTTATAGACACTCTTTGTCAGTCTTTGTGGAAAACAATCAATCATTAGGTGAAAGGATTGGTACAGACCGTTTCACTGCAGTAAATGGAAATCCCCTCTTTTGATAGGTAGAGGACGCAACTACACTATTGGTAATTTCTTGAAAAAATAAATAAATATATATATATAAAAAAAAGCACATTTGCAGCAATATTCTGGGAAAGGACCATAATAGTAAATGTTTTACTACATTTTTGTTTTATCAAAATGACCAGAAGCAGAACTCCTCACTTGGTTGGAGTAATGTGATAGTCCACTCTTGGTAATGTAGGAATGCATGTGTGTTTGTGTGTAACTTTAATGTCACGCTTCAGTAAAGCAAGACAAAAAGTGCACTGGTGACTTCATTTGTTGAATCAGTGATATCTGCAAGATTTTGTGAAATGCTCACTTTAGGAATGTACTTTACTGATGCAAACCTCAAAATATCCATGGTGGCTTATAATTGCATTCTCATCCCAAATTGAATCTAAATATATATATATATATAAAAGTACTGAATTTCAAATTCACGAAGGACTCTGAGTTTGCTCCCTGAACCATGCAGTTCCAACAGTTTAAGCATAATTATTTCTCCAATAAGTAAAATGGGCATTGATCCTAAACTTTCAGTCGTTCAATTGCTGGTAAAGACATTTAGGCTCATAATTCTTCAAAGTCAGAACTTTAACTTTGTAATCTTGGCCAGGTGTTTAAATCAATTTAATATAATCTAACTATCTGTGGGAGCTTCTGCTCCATTGGATTTATTCAGTTAATTTGGAGGCACTGCAAATACACAATCCCATGAGGCAACACCCTTTCAAGAAATGAAATTTAGCTTTGGTACCATTTGTTTCACTCTTATTGTATATCTCATGAATGCACAGCAGAGGGTAGAAGGCTTTTTGCCCAGGCCCTGGCGTAATCTTTATTGCTGCAGCTACAGTGTGACGCAGTGTGGAAAATATCAGCTCTCAAACAGCAAAGGAAAGGTGAAATCATTTGCTTCTGACTGCATTCTTGGTGACCCTTTACATTCTTTCATTCAAGTAAGCATTAAATTGACTCCCCGTACATGAAAGTGTTCTTAAATCTATCTTTGTGGATGAGAGGACGACAATTGTCTTTCACATTAGGTACATGGAAATATCTGTGCCTATAATAGCAGCAGCTGTTCTTGGTCACCTCGCACATTAACATCCCTCTTTTCCTTGATGAAAAGTCCAGAAGTTGTACAAATATGAAAAATGTTTTACAGCAAACAAATTAAGAAAAACTTCAACCAAATTTGCTCAACAATATTTTTTTTATCTACATTAGAACATGATTTTATTTTTTTTGCACAAGTCACTGAAGAATGGGTGTTTGCATATTTATTGTACGTATGTTCGGTAAATACACTGTAGTTCTCTATTCATGCTAAAGTCACACTCACATTTGCAGTGGAACACATGGTCCATCACAGCTGCATTTAACTGATAAGGCACTTAAGGAACAAACCTGATGGCAGCACTGAGACCATAGACCAGTAAAATAGATTGACTGTATAAATCCCATGTGGAGCTTTCCATATCTTAATAGACCAGCGAGAGGGCAATGATTTACAACACAACAAGCTATGGTGGTAGGTCGGTGCTATGTGTGTGTGTGTTTGGCAAGCTCAGGATTTCCTGTGCAGGAGTCGCATTACTTTCCCTGAGTTAAGAAATACAGCTCCTGCACCGCACATCTGCTCAGAGCCACAGAGGTACCCAGTGAGAAAGCAAAATGAAGCTGTCTGCTCAGCCACCGCTCTCTCCCCACTCAAACATTTCCATCTTTCAACTGCCCACCAAACTGTTAACTGTTTGTACCCTCTAATCCACACCTGACACTGAAGGCAAATCCAAATGAGACCGACTCTACTGTTGGTGGATCGGCTGGATTTAATGTGGAAATGCTCCAAACACACATAAATAAGAATTTTACCCATTCTGCCAACTATTGCAATAGCAATATTTAACTCATTTTGATCAGTGAGTTGAGTGAACTATCTCAACAACTACTTGATGGATTGACAAAAAAAAAAAAAAAGTATTACACTCATGGTCCCCTGAGGATGAATTTTCATGACTTTCGGTATTTCTATGACTTTTCTTCTAGGTTTGCAGTTTTTAATTAAATCCCTTAAAATGTAATGTCATTAATTGTGGTTAAGAGATTCATATTCTCCTAAGATTGAATTCTGGTGAACATTACACCTGCTTGACATTAGCTTGTTAACATTGTCATTGTAAACCCATGTAAAATGGTTTTGTCACCTCTTCTACAATATATCTAGAAGCTAAGTGAATGTGTGGGTTTGTTTATATCGTCTTGATATTGACTTTGTGAAAGAGGAACTAAAAGCAATCATATTTAACTATATTTTGATTTCTCTATACACCGAAAAGCTTGGGAATAGCAATTTCCATCAGCTATCGGTCTGATGACGGATAACCCTTTGGGGCCAAGGGGCTATAATTCTGGGGTTCCAATTTGAGATTAGGGACTGAAGTTGGAGTTGAGAGACGACGTGTACGACCGGATTGTTTCTTAATTAGTCAGTTTACAAGCTAATTTTAAACTAATAATAAACTCAATCATTGTCAGACGATAGCCGAGAAGATCCAAGTTTTCACTTCAGCCAATGCGTCTGTTGCGCTCCACATGGACTGTTTACCTGCATGCAACCAAAGCCTGCTCGGAAGTTATTGGTCAATACCACTCAAAATAAAATTGCTTTGGATGCTAAAATGCTGCACCATCGCCTACATATTCTACATGTGAATGCAGAATCTGTTTATAGAGATTACCAAGGAGCTAACCTATGGGAGCCAGATAAAAAAGAAGCTTCATATATCTCTTGTGGCTGTTACCCAAGAGAATCTGTCCTGATTTGCTGAGACCTTTGATCTGGGATTACACAGGGACTGCTGAGAAGAGAACTAAGTGTTTGGCATGGGAGAGCTCATGGTGCAGCCTGAGGTGTTCCAGGCCTCTGAAGTCAATGCTGTTGCTGAATCCACCGGAAAGATTAAAAAAAAAGTTGAATTTAATTGGTAAGAATATTGAGAAAACTGCTTTGGACTTCTTTAAACCATGAGGAACACAGTCATTGCTAAGTTTACACTTGTGTGGAATATTTAAGTACTTTGCACAAAACAATTGTGTGTGTGTTACATGAATAGATATGAGCCACAGCACACTATTCTGAATTTAATTGCAAGTTTTTATTGTGTGTTTTAATTTAGTGATTATTCTAATTCTGTATTTTAAATCAGTATTCAATTTGTAATGAGAGAGAGAAAAAAAGAAAAAAGAAAGCCATGCTCTCCCAAATAAATGGTCCTGTTTATTTAGTTCCATTAAAAGGTTTCTGGGGGGGGAAAAGGCATTGAAACAGATGTAGCAGCCATTCTCAGCCCCGGGCTTGACAGCTCAGTGTTACTCCGGGAAGATGTCGCCTCCCCTCAAACCAAAGGCGTTTTACAAAAAGAGAAGAGAAAAAAAAAAGAAAAAATGCACAATATGTGTGTCACAGAGCTCGCCTCAGGTCTTTAGACTCTGAGAGGTGAGATACCTGCTGGGATCCCCTTACATCACTGCACTCACCTGAGCTCAGTGAGCTGAATATTCAGGGGGAAATATCCTTACTAATGCAAATAAAGACAAATACGTTTACCATAGCGTATCCATTTAAATTTTTTTCCCATTAGCCTGAAATGAACTTACAGCTGATTTTCTTTTTTTCACCTAAATGTTTCTTTCCTCTTTCCTCCTTTCCCCTCTTTCCCCATCAAAAAGCTTTGAATCAATTTCATGCCCTACAAATGCTGTTTACCCTCTTGGGTGTGAAACATCTGCTGCTAGCTCCCACTGGCTTCTTGAGCTTTCCTTGCTCTCTCTCTCCCCCTCTCTCTCCCCCTCTCTCTCTGACTGTTTTTTCAAAGAGTTTATGAAGAAACTTGTCACAGTTCAGGCCCGGCGTGGAAATGGTCGATTGCTCATAATGTGCCTTCGAGAATGAACGCGTGCTGCGCATTCATTTCCTGCATTCATTGATGAAGGACTCTGCTACAGTCGATTGTTAATTCAACCTACAGTACATTTTGTGCCGCAATCGTTTCTTTGTATCCAGCGCGTGTCTGTTATGAGCCGTAGTGTTGTTGCTTAAAACTTATCTCTGATGTCCAAAGAGCCTTTACAGTCTGAAGGTTCCCGTCATGTGGAAACGTCCTTTATGAAACCCTTTTAGAATAGTAGTTGTATTTATGAATACCCTGTAAACGCCATTAGAATTTCTCTCCGTGTCTTGCTGTCAGCCTGTTCCTTACTACTGTCGTGGAATTTGCTGTTCTGGGGGCTGTCGGCTTTGGGGTGATTTAAAAAAAAAGCCTATCATTTATGGTGCAGGATTTCTATGCAGTGCTAACAACTGAAAAATAAACAGTTTATATCAGAGTACAATCTTAGGAGATGTACACATTTGTAAATATACCTTTAATGTTCAGTAACCTATCCTGACAAACGGTAAGAGGACTTACATTATTTGTGTTGAAGCTCAAGGACTTATCAGTACATTTTGTATGGAGTAAAGTAATACATGAAATCCTGTAATCCACTTTTTTTTAGCATGATTTTACTCAAAAATAATATATTAAATGTTATTTTTAGAGCCTTTAACCAGTTACATGGGCATTTCTGATGAAATATGAAACCACTCTTGAAAGACATTACTTCTAAAAAAAGGGATCTATATTAACCAGGCTGTAGCTGTTTTCTCAATCTTTCTTCAAAAGTGAACTCTACCTTTAAAAAAAAAAAATCACAATAGCATCTGCGAATTGATCTGATGCTAATTTCCTCTGTTTCAATTGAACGAAAACTCTTGACATGTCGGAGCAAACTGGTTTCCTAAAAGTTCCTAAAAACATTCTTATCTGAACCAAAACCAAATTATTTTACTCATCCTAACCAAGTAGTTGTGTTTCAATCCACAAAGTTAACCATGTGTTTTAAAACTGCCACTGAAAGAAAATATGTTTCCCTGGAATCATTAATTGAGGATGCAGTTTTGTTGTATGGGGACGGAATTCTTTAGGAGACAGGGTTGTTTGAAAGGTGAGGGTTTTTCAATTCCCTTTGGCTGTTTTTCCAAGAGTGTGACTAGGAAATGCCACTCTCTTTTTGTTTCACTGGGACCTGACCTTTCCTTCTCCCAGACGGGCTCTCTGGGTTTTCAATGAACTCATCTGGAGATTACCGGGGTTTCAAACCCACGAGATACATATTTACACAGTCATGACATTCCACACAGAGCGGTAGCAACACGATTGGTACAGCAGGTTTCTATCCAAAGATTGAAGTTTAAAGGTGTTGTATCATCATGCTAATAGAAACCCTCACAGCTGACATGATGCAGGCAGATACTGGAATGACAAGAATCATGAATGCCTTGTTCATATTTCTATTGTTCAAATATACTGCATGCATATACTGTACACAGTATTCTATTTTGACCGTTATACAAGTTCCTGGGTTACTCTATCTCTGGGCTTTTTCACACCTGAAAGTCAAAAACCTTGGTTTGCATTTTTGTCACGTATGTATACATGTAACACCAAAGACCTATACATGGCATACCTACATCCTTCATCAATACCGATGTGAGCTGTGTTTCCTTCCATCGGTTGGTTTGCAGATAGTTGTGTGTCTGAATATTTGTACATTTTATTCCAACAAACTCTTTATAAAATCAGGGGACCAACCAAAAACAAAACAAGCATTTGGTCATCTCCGTGAACTACTGTGACTGATTTTGTTTTGTTGTGTTTTTTATCTTTGTGGGTTCTGAAGATAGTTCAACCACCATCTTTCCTTTACCTTAACTAAGTACTTACTTTAATCCAAACTATTATATGATATTATGCAGGAAAACACTGTTGTTGTTCTAGTATTCTATGGGTTTAAGCCAACTTCACATATGATGCTGATACAAAAGACAGCCTCCTCCCACTTTAAAGCGTCACTGAACACACATATTTGAGATGAAATGCTGACATAATTCTGATAATCCCAGAGATCCCTGCTCTAGTGTGGCATTCAGGTAATAAGGCTCTTATCCAGTAGATTAAGGTCAGACTACAGGCATTAACATGTTCCAACATGCTAAAATGGGTATTCCAACATTGACACATTTATCCAATGCAAATTATGTTACTGAAAATCAAAACTCTAAAGATAAGAACCGTTGAGTGGGACATAAATCCTTTGATTTGTCTGAAAAGGAAACGTTTAAACCTCAACATATGTCAACGGAAATTATGGGCTTTAATCTTTTCCCTTTTTCACGGGAGTAGTTTACCCTTTGGTGTTCTTGATGTAAAATGCTTCATTACAGAATGCTTACTGTGTTCTGCGCTGCGAGCAGCGTGTTGTTGGTACATCTAAGGTGGGCTGTTTCTGTTAACCCTTACCTGCGCCCTAAACGGGTCACCACTCTGGGGAGGTGATTATTCTCCAGCCTGGTTAATGGTCCTTACTGACAGCACTTAATGAAAATTAATGACCAGCTTTAGGACGGCTCGCACATAAATAGGGCAGCCACTGTATTTTGCTCGAAGATCACAGATTGGCAAAGCAGCCGCGGTATGAATTTAGATAGATAGAAACATAGATACATGCAGATAGATGGGGGGCACAAAGTCCTATCAATAGGAGTTTGCAGTCCATGCCAATGTGTCCCTTCGCAGAATAAACAATCAGAAGTAAATCAAACATCCCCGCGGTAATACTCCAAATTTACTTGATGAAATTAACTCCAGGATGTATTTCTGTCTAATAATAACTGATTTCAGATCCTGGCCAAGCCTCTGATGAACTACCTTGGCAGTATTCTTGCTTTATCATCTACTCATCGGCTGGGCCAGCCGCATGCAATGAGAAAGCAATAGCTAGACGAGATCAGTCCCAGCCCTAAGCCTGTGAGAATCCCATTAATGAGCATTAATGGATGTCTTGGAATGCCGTGATCCCCGCAACATGGATCGGATCTACAGCCTCTTAACCCGACTCTAGTCTCACAGATTAGGACTTACTCGTAGGTAGATACATTTTACTGACTGTCTTTGAGACTTCATCACCTTCGTCGTACACTGGCCCGCAGCAGATCTTTACCAAGTCTGTCATTTTCCTTTACACTGGGCCAGTAGATAAGTGGCATTGTGTTGTTTGCCTTATGATGACATAGCACCGTTTAATTTATTTCATGATTAGAATTGTGTTAGTCGACGTGCTGGACTCAAAAAGAATGCATTTCAAAATGGCTAAAACATGGGAACGATTGTTCCATTGCAATATGAGTGAATCCAAGTTTCAGTGCAGAACATGTGTGAATTCATGTTCTTGCAGAATTTGGATGGCCGCCTAGCGACACAATGATTGTTAATGTTTCATTCAGATTGTTGTCAGTATTTAGGTCATATTTTGGATCTCATTTTAAGTAAAAAGAGTTGGTTACTTAGGTGTAGGTAGAGCGTTGAGATTGGTGTTGAACAAAGTCAAACTGTGTAAAGACGTGGGACTCTGTACTTATACACAATTATATTGATCTTGGTTGTGTCCTGTATATGCACCTGTCATTTGGGGGTGAGGTATTAGGGGGTATTAGCTTTTAGTGGGAAAATGTGATGTGTAAATGTAACCTCCAAACATTGGACATAAATGATTCGACTTTGAAATACATTTGAGAGTATGCCCGAACAACGGCTCACTAAAAAGACCTTTAATTTGACATCTTGCATGGACACCCCTGGCTAAGTGAGTTGAAATCCCTGTTTTGAATGACCCCATGTTATGCAGCGCTTACTCACATTGTGGCGTGTATTACATTCTCTGAGAAAATTTGTACTTAAAATGAAGCAATTTCATGTAATTTTGGAATATCATTATTACTATGAATAATGCCCAAAAAGTTTTCAGAATAAACTTCTTACAGTTAAATAATGATTGTATTATTTACAGATACCAAAGCCTCCATCTGAAATGTAATTACAGTTGGACATGTTTGACCTATTCTGTAAATCAAAAAAGCAGATTCAGATAACATCTGAATTATATTTTGTTATTCGTTCAAATTTTTAGTTGGTGAAAGTTATGTTCATGTCTGACAAATGTCTCACAACTGCAACAGTATCGATTGCTTTTTTTAATTCACTGAACTGACTAAATCAATAACTAACTAACGAACACAAAGCTGTGTTAATTGGTGGCAAACATCATGTTTATCGTTACTGGGTTCCCTTTGAGAATACATTCTCCAGAGCACATGATCCCCAGTCTGTCATAACTTCAAATATGTCCATTGCAACTCGTGCTGCTGTTGTGTTGCTCTTTTCACTCTGATTGATTTTTGTGTTGTGCATTTAAAACACTGCATAAGTGGTTTAACGGATCTACCGAACATGCTTATTATGAAGCATTCCCTAAAGTTTTTCTGTTTCGCAGAGTCAGGGGAGCCTTGGTGAATGTGCAGCATTGGTGAATATTTAGTGTCACATTCAGCAAGAGGGAGAGTTTCATTTGGATACAGTAGGTGCAAGCATCAGGGCTGCAGTACATTTGCATGAACACATGCAGTACACATAGAGCATAGTTGTATGTGCGATGTAAATGTTTGCATGCTTGTGTGCATTAAAATGTATATATGTATGTTGTGTTCACACGTGTCTGCCTGTAGAATTACATTGTTGTTTTTTTCCTGAGTAACAGATATTTCTTTGTGTCTGGGTTTGTTGTGCTATCCCAGAGGCCCAGCCAAGATATTAGCAGTCAATACTCGCATGAGGCATCTGAAACCATTGCAGTTTATAGGCCTTGTTTTTGCTGATGCAGCCCGGCTGTCAAAATCATCAGCGTGTGCACACACAAACACCGGTCCTCCTGCAAGGCACGGAAACGCATACCGAGCAGACGCACCACACACCCCGAGAAAGAGCAGAGGGAAGAATTGAATACCCTCTCTCTGTGTCTATTTATCTTTTTCTCTGGCTGTTTATCTTCCCCTGCTTCTCTACCACCCCTCAATACTTCACGCCACTCAGAGATTATCTTGTTTTCCTCCACTTCCACGGCGGCAAACCCAGTCAAGCTGGGATTTGTGTGGAAAGCTGTCAGTCAAAAAGCTCTCAGCCATGGTTTTGCAAATATTCTATAGCATTAGAGGAAAATAGCTGAGGTCGCTACATGCAATGCTGCACGGCAGTAGCGGAGCGTGCAGGGGAAAAAAAGATCAATTTATTCCGGAAAACAATTCAATGACAAGATATTATTCAAACCATGGCAGTGTGTGAGTTTAGAGTTGCATCTTGCTGGATTTTCAAGATCTGAAGGACTGATAAGTCAAGACTGATAAACCCGACACACTGGTTCCTTCAGTGGCCTGGTCCAACATACCTGTTTGTATCAAGCTACAATGTCAATACCACACAGTGATTTGATCTCTGCCTCCGGGTCCTGTGATAATTACCTCGCGAGAGCATCAATAAGGATTTATTGGTCTTCGCTCCGCAGTGCACAAAAGAGCCTGCCTTTAATCTTTGCGGGGTTGAGAGCCTTCGACTTGTTAGTGACGTGTGAAAAGCCCCATCGTTTCTCTATCCTTGACTAATCATGAGTGGAAATTAGCATGAACGGGGGACAGAAGGAGTGACGATGCTGTGTGAAAGAAGAAAAAATAAATGAAATGTGAACCATGCTAACAAAGTAGATGGTCACTCCCCGTGACAAATAAGCCACACATGACCATGAGAGGCCAAGGACAAGGCAGCCCATTCAGGATTGAGGTAAACATTTCTCGAATGCTGAGTGGACATTAGTGGAAATTTGAAAATTATTTTCATTATGTGTGCCGAGTGTGAATCTTCCTGATGTTTTTCCCTGTGTGTGTGTGTGTGTGTGTGTTCCTAACTAAGGCAACCTTTGGGGACACATTTCAAACTAAAGACCAGTTCATTGGGGGAGGCTTGTCCAATTGGGGAAGCCATGTCCCCATAGGGAAAAAGCAGTTTTTTGATTAAGGCTTAAGGTTTTGTAAGTGGTAGTTCGGGTGAGGGTAAGTCTCCAGGAAATGAATGTAAGTCAATGTATTGTTCCCAGAAGTGATTTAAATACACATGCCTTTGTGTGTTTGTGTTAATTACTGTCTATGGCCACATTCGGGAACGTTTTTTTGACAGAAGTCCATATATTATGAACAGCTTTTTTAAAAGATTAAAACTGACTTTTCCATTTTTTTTTTTTTTTTATGTGAATTAGGTTACACTTTCCTACTCTCTACAAAAGTGTATTTCAGGTACATATAAACAGAACTAAATCATACACTGATATAATTGTAATCTGCTCTGTTGTAATGCAAGTGCTCCGATTGATGAATGTAGCATTTGATTTTTCAACAGTTGAATTATGTTGAATTTCCGAGGCTATTGCCAAGATGCTGCTCCAATAGTCTCACAACTTTGGATAGCCCAATTCGGATAGACCAACCTAGTCTACCCGAATGAAATGATCCTTTGTTTCACTGCCATGTTTTTTCGCCACTGCATTCAACTGTGAGATTGGCAGTCGAACCAGGCTCATCAGATTGAATCGGCGAATAGTCTACTGTTCGGGGTCAGCCCTTAAGTCAAAGCAATTAGAATCAACATTTGAATTAAGGATGTATCATGACTGTGTTTCAGCTCAAGCATTTTTGCCTCTGCAAACTTGTTTTGGTTTTACTGCGATATGACTTTACCGTCTTGGCCGTTTCCAGGTGCAGCAGGCAGCTGTTTTCAGAAAATAAGCTCAGATAAAGCAGTGCCAAATGGCAGACAAAGTTAGTGGCTTACTAAGTGACTTAATTTAGTGGGCATTTAGTTGCGAAAGAGCCTGATATTTCCTTCAGGAGTTAGTGGAGACCAAAACAGAGCTAAAAATACGTGATTACTGGACTTATTTACAAGTTGGACATATACACAACTCCAAATGAATGATAATATTGCTCCAATTCTGCTTTATCTATAAATAAGCAACTGTTTGCTCCAATTTGTCATTAGAAACTTTAAATGTGATGATGTGTGTGTTATGTTAAGAGCTTGTTTCTACTGGCTGCAAGAGACCCCAAAAATATCTATTGCAGGTTTAAGGTAACGGTTAGCTTTAGGCATGGATAAAGGTTAAAGTAGCCTTCACTTTATTGAGTGAAAGTAAATAAAGTGTGCTCTCAAGTAGACTAAACTGCTTTCTGTGTGTGCCTGAGCATCTGTGTATTGCCATAACATCCAAATCTAGGTCACAGAAGCCAGTATGCTGTGCCCTTGGCCTAAGCGTGTGAACTCCGAGGTCTGAGGAAGGTGACTCCCACAGTGTGTAATTAAACAGCAAACTGCCTCGCTAAACATGGACGCTGCCCTACTGAGCACCTCCTCGCTCTGGCATCTGTGCCCGACACCAGAACGGCTTCCTTCGCCCATTTCTCATGGCACTCCTCACTCTGTCAAAAGAGTCAACCAGCCAAACCAGGGAAAATAAGGCGCACCATATCTTCAGCCTGACAGGTTATAAGTCAGGAACTGTATAAAACACAGAGAAAAGTTTGTTTCACCCAAGGTAATACATCTCACAGAGCCTCATTATACTGGGTCTCCCACAACACTGAGGTGGCAGTTATTATATAACAGCAAAAAGCACACTTTGAAGATGGGGTTTATACTTCTAAGGAAAATTGTCATGAAATGTCAAAGACAACAGCACTGAGAGAGGAAGAAGCATTTACTCAGTTCCCTCCTTTACCATAGAATACCAGAGCCAAATGACAATTTATTGCAGATATTGAGAAACCTGGAAAGATTTGCACACATTTCATATTTCTTTACACCACTAATTTAAGTGTGAATCATAGTACATGTTTTGGTTGCTATATTAGAGGTCCCGCAGAGTAACTGTTTTTGTTGCCCTGTATTTTGCATGCTGGAGCTGATCTTGTCATTATCAGCTTGCACATTGGTATTTTTTATAAGCACTTGGTGTTTTAAACACTAAGATGGATAGATGGGTGGATGGATGGATACATGGATGGATCAAGAGATAGTTGGATGGATAGGGATGATTAGTTGGATGGATCAAAAGATACTTGTATAGATGGATTGATGGATGGATTGATGGATTGAGAGATGGATTGGATGGATTGATGGATTGAGAGATGGATTGGATGGATTGATGGATGGAGAGATGGATTGGATGGAGAGATGGATGGAGAGATGGATTGTATGGATTGGATGGATGGATGGATGGATGGAGAGAGAGTTGGATGGAGAGTTAGTTGGATGGATGGATCCAAAGATACTTGGATAGATGGATGGACGGATTGGATGGATGGATTGATGGATGGACGGACGGACGGATGGAGAGATAGATGGATGGATAGACACACAGACGGACGGTAAGGAAAATTGTAGTAAGTAGCCTTATTCAGGTGCTTTCTCGCTTGATGGTAAGACGATATCAAAGCCATTAAAAAAAGCCTGACACAGTATTCTTCCTTCATCGACAGTTAATGAACTTCTGCAGGAATTTTCTGTGCAGCCCAGCCAGAAATCGGAAGTGCTGAACATGCCACATGCTGCAAGCACACGGTGCAAACTTGACACAACAACAATATGTACCAGCCCCCCCCCCCCCCCCAAAAAAAGGCCATACCGCGCAAGTTCAAAATGAAATACTCTCGCCGAGCCACAAGTAATGAAACCTTATATTTGTGTGGGTTTCAAAATGATTCTGTGCATTGGTGTTTAACCACGGTCACCCGTATGAAATAGCCCGAGACCATCTGCGATTTATGATTTGCTCCCAGCCTCTGGCAAGCCAGGCTGAATAATTTACATTGTGCTGAGGCCTACGTGCCCAGAATGTCTAATGCCAGAAATAGAGGAATGAGGGGCTGTGAGTGGGACGAGGGGACGGAGTCTGACGAGCCCCCATTCCTGTTGGAATGTGACACAAGGTGGGTGTGTCGGGGGGGAAGGGAGCGGGTAGCACGCTGAGTAATTGGCCAAACATGCTGAGTCATATGGAAGTGCTCTTCAGAGCCTTTGCTAATCTGTGCGCCTCCAATGTGTCACCATGACACCATAACCACTATGTGCAGGCATCTCTTTCCAACAATAAATTAGGTGGAAAGTGTGAAAAGTCTTTTTCTCTGTTACTTAAATGTCAAATACTTGTTCCTTTGGCTCAGATGAAAACATAAAAAATATGAATGTACATAAGTTGTAAAAAAAACTAATGGAGATAAAAAAGAGGAAAAAAACTCAGGAGGAAATCTGTGCAGGTGTGTATTTGTGCGTGTGTCTGTTTGCAAAATAGTCTATCCCCCCAGCGCCTTCTGGCTATATAATAACCTTGGATGGCTCTGACTCTCTCACAGGTGAATGCACTTTAACAAAGGTGCAGCCCCACTGCTCACAGCCCCTCCCAAAGCCCCCCCAAAAAACTGCAAGATGGGGAGGAAACTAAAAATGTAGCAACGACCCCATTTTTCATGGATACGGCATGTGTTCATTTAGTGAAGGTCACAAGTAAAAGAGCCATTAACATTGCCGGAATTATGGAAAATAATGAGATATGATATGATAATAGCCCGATGATATTGCTTCCGCAGAAACAAAATACTTTTTTGTCACTAACAGCATTAAGTGTGTCCTTGAGGATGCTTTTCTTGTGTCTTTGAACACAAAAGTAAGCAGGCAAACAAAGATTGCGTTCGGTGATAATCTTCAACTTGTGCCAATCAGCCAGGCTAATCACATTGGGGATTTAATGAAAGTGGAGGAGCACAAAGTTAAACTGAAGCAGATAAGAAACTCCAGTGGCCTGTAATTGGACCTCATTGATCTGCTGGGTTTATAGATCCTTATCATCTTACATTATGTAAATTATTCCGTCTCGCAAGAGCATCAACAGACATCCCTTGTGTCTCTACCCACATGGTTGTACAAATGTCCTCTGTATAGAGGTAATAGGGGCAATGAAATACATATTGGAAGACTCCTGGTATTGTCTCTATTTTATATTGCCAACATGAGACCAGCTCATGGAAGTTCACCATTTCTGATTTTCTATCAATAAAAGATATAACTTGGGTGATTTGAGTACATAATAGCTTTATTTTGTCATGCTTGTAATATAATAAAATAAAAAGGAATTAGATTTGCATATCCCATGAACCAAACTGGAAACTATCTGCCTACCCATGTTCCACCCATGTGAGCTTATGTCCACAGAGACCCCATGGGCAGTTGACAGATGGCAAGGCACTGCCATACACAGATGCCCACCTCTTATCTCTGACATCTTTGCCAAGACAAAACGCATGAAGCAGGCATGGAATCAAGCAGTTGAGGTAACAAATATATAGGGAGAAACACTGAGGGAAGACAGCCACACTCTTACACAACAGAGATGTGTCTAATCAGCAGAAAAAGTATATCTTCAGTGTTGTCACGTCTGGCACAAACACACAAGGCTAACAATTATCTCCTGTTGATTAATGTGTTATCCTGTTAAAGCAGAAATACAGCTTGAAATTATTCCAAACTACAAATAATTGTACATTATTAAATTATATTTGAAGTGGGGCACGTATACTTCATGTCTGTATGATTAAAGGAAAAACATGTTTGCAACTTTTAGCTATTCATTTCAAATCATGCACATTTTACAGTTTGATTTTGGCTGGTTTTGAATGCATGTGTTGGCAAATGTTTTGAGAGGATCGGGGGAAGCAAAGGCAGGAAGTACAGGCTTGTGTACAACACGGTCCCTCAATTCCATTATCACATATAGACCTCCCTAAAAAACAATCTGCTACAGAAATATGAATAAGAAATCTGAGCTAATATTTACATGAAGAGAAATGCAAAAGTGCAACGAATTAAGTATACACAGTTGATTTAACAGCAATCTAACAAGTTGTACTGTGGGTGGAGAACAACACAGAAAATGTGATAATTGCTACTGATTTATCCCAGGAAATCTTCACAAAGACAAATGATTATGTTTTATATTGTCCACATATTATCCAGACCGTACAGTAAGGGTTTCTTTGGATTCAAGAAACTATTCATTCAATTAGTACATTCCCAACTGGATCATGCACTAATCAGCCAGATCTATCAGTCTCAACTCAGTTCATGAACTATTCACAGAATAGAATATATTGGTATCGTGTAGAGGGAGACAAATTGCCCGTATTTTTCTTTCTTTTTCCCGAGATGACATTAAAAAAAGGAAAGTTAGGTTTTGGGAACTAAACCACTTTGCTAGGTTTGAGAAAAACATAATGTTTTGGCTTTAAATAACTAGTTAGGTTTAGGCAACAAAATCACGTAATTAGCAACAAAAACAATCATAAAACCACAACGCGATGTCAAACACTGGGCTCGGGGTTGAAAGTCCTGGGTTTGTTGGACCAATCCACCTCCCCTCCGCCCTGCTATTAGTTAATTTTTTTATTTAAACACTTCGTCACTTGCCCTGCCTGTTGCTTAGTCACGTGAATGCATTTAATTTGTGTGTCCGCCATGAATGTTACAACGAATAAGACCCGGCATCACATTCCTCGCCGATAGCTCCAGCTACTGCGCTGAGCGAACGGGTCCAGGTTCAGTCTCTCCACTGAACTCAGAGAGCCCAAAACTGATATCGACCATCCATTTAATCCCAAAATTTGGCAAACAAGCCCACCCCCAAATTTATGAAGTGAAAAATTGTTACCCTACTCGTAAAGTAATCGCAATAATGTAATGTGTTACTAAATAATGTGTCACAGCACAGCTAACAAAAAAAATACAAGTGAAATTCTGTCTTTACCGTGATGGATTCCACAACCCAGAGCATGCTTATATAATTTCATTTTGTACAGACATTGATGGAAACCAATTGAAATTTAAACAATTTAAAACAGAGCACTGTGATTGTCTTAATGGTTTGCCACCATGTAAAGTGTGGGATATGGGCTAAAGCGTACACGCTGGTCCAGTCTTTTCACACCATACCGTAAACCTTACTCCTCTCCTCTGCGATCTTCACAAATTGTGTGCTTTACCCTGTTTGTTTAGCATGCTCCGAGTGCTTTGCATACGTCTGGTTTCAAGCACGTCTAAACCCAAAACACCTCGGCCCCAACCTGAGCCGCAGTGTGTGGAACACAGCCCTCCAGATTGGAACCCAGCTTGAGGTAAAGGTTAATGGAAGCGACCTGCAGAAACAGAGATTTACAACAACCGCATCTGCTGCGGCAACCTTGGCATCACAACATTCTTTGGACTAAAAACACCTTTCTCTGTGGCCCAAAAACAATAAAAATAACCAAAGGGGAAGTAGAAAACGTTTTATTTTCGTATTGGCGCAGTGTTGGCTGTATAAGCTGTGCCTAGATATTTGCTCGATGATTCACATTCATCTGTGAACCCAAGAAACTCCATGTCAGGTTGAGAATTGCCTTGAGGCAGGTTAAGATGATTCTGCCAGGCTTAAGATCAGAGGAAATGGAAAAAGAAAAGAACACTAGAGAGAACAAGTCCCAGTCTAATGTGAACACGGGAAGGACAGTGCAGAGCTGTCTCTCACCCTGGAGAAAGCCTGAAAATATCTTCTGTTGTCAGAATCACTTAGACAGAACACATGCAGCAGTGAGGGCCTTACATTTACCCATACAGGTGAGTCTTAGAAACATTTTCAGCCTGTTCATCCATCTATATTTCAGATGTTTGTTTACTCTTATTCAACTTATATCTTTAGTATTATAATTTTTTTTTACATTTAACCTATTTTTATCCATCAAAATGATGCTTTGTCAGTGACAGCATGCAGGATGGATGGGCCCATGCACACACTTCTATTTGCTTCCCAGTTCCCATTACTTATGAGCTTATGAATTGCTTCCATGCAATGGAGAAGATTGTCTGTATTTTCAGTCACTGTGTACTATACGTTTGTCTCTGAGAGAGCTCAAGGAGAAGTGCTATTGAAATCACTGACAGCCTCAACATCTGAGACCTGGAAGATTGCCGGGAGGCTGCTTGCTAGGGAGAGCATCCGGCAACAGCTAGCACAAGTTCAGCCAACCAAAAACCCCGGGAGTGTTGTAAAAATTGGCCTTCCTCCCATGAGACCGCTGTTCGTGCCTGAAACGATAAGTCAAGGATGATTTATTTGTCACGTGACGTCCATACTGAAGTAACGGCCCTACTTAGTTTTGTTGGCCAACTAAGTACTTCATGATCTTTTCCTAAACTTAACCGAGTAGTTCTGTTGCCTAAACCCCACTAAGTTGTTTCCTGTAAAGACGGAGGTTTATTTTTTTATTAGACCGTGTGTATGTAATGCGCGAAATGTGACATGTTGCTGAACTTTCGTAGGAAAACGCAAAAAAAAGTGAGGAGTAACTTTCTCGTAAGATATCATTCAAACCATTGGATCAGGGATACATTGGCAGATTATAAACTGTTTCTTTGACCGGCTCTCAGAGGTTCAGAAATGTAGTAGAAATGTTGTTATCTTGCTGCCCTGGCTTTTCTTTGATAACTGACGACTGCAAATTTATATTGTTAGGACCCAGTAGAAGAGGTAAAATACTGCCCCCCCCCCTATTTCTTAAGAGCAGATGGCGAGACGTTACATGTTGCACATTTAAAACTATATTTTGCTCGGGGAGGACACAATCTCTCATGACAGCGACCGGCTACAGTCGGCTGAATATTGTCAAAAAAACCCTCTAAATTACTCTTCTTTTCTCCAGCTGTGCAAATGTTGAATACGACCTACCTGACAGACACTTAAACCAACAAGCAAAGGCAATTCATTGGTAGAGTAAAAGAAAAGGTGAGGGTAAACTACACATAGTTATATTTCTTCAGGATAGACACCACTGCTGTGGGCTGGCACTGTCTCTGTCTCCATAACTTCACAGGGTATTAATTGTTTCAGCGCCGTCAGCAGAATGGCCTCTGCTTGTTGAACCACATCCAGGAGTAAAGTCATCAGACAAATTGCACGGGAGCCAATGCTGAGGCTGAGCCACGGAGCAAGATGCTGAATTTGAAGACGGTGCCGGAGAATCGTCCGAGAGGTGCATTGAAAACAGGTAACCGAGCAGATGAATGGGCGCGGCCGGTCGATAGCATGGGAAATAGCTAATGCATCAGGACGGGATGACTGTAAAATGACGTGATAGAGCTGAGAGATGTCATTGACATTCATGCGACATGTCTCACCGACGCTGATCTACAGTGCTGATTAGTATGCGAGGATATAATATACCATGAGATCAAGTGAAGAGTGGCATTTGGTGGCAGTCACATACCACAGTGATTAGCTGGGAATAAGTGCAAGAGGTGCCGCAGGGTGTAAACCTCTGTGCTAACTTAAAACGCTGGGGGGACACTTTCATTTAAATAGTCCGACCTTCCACAGGGAAAGACATACGTCACCCAGAAGGTTCCATTTAGCAAGGGCTCCAAGAATGTTAGTGGTGGAAGTGGTATTCAGATCCTTTATTGAAGTAAAAGTACTATGATAGAAAACTACTCCATTTCTGGAATTTGGTAATTTGCTAAAGTAAAAGTGCGAACATGTAGCTGGAGCATATACTGGAGTAGCAAACAATACAAGTTCTCTCTGTGATGGTTGGTACATTGAGAATATTAAATCATCATTTCAGCTGTATATATATACACACATATATATATATATATATATATATATATACATACACATATATACAAAGATAGTGAAGAAATAAGTAGTAATTAAAATGCAGAAAAGTTCAAATATGCAAAATGTAAAAACCCAAGTGAAGAACCAGCACTTCTGCCAGTACAAACAAATATATAACAAAAAAGAAAAACAAATTACCAAATAATTCCTGACTTAAGAGTTATTTATAGATGATATGGTTGCATGGAAGCCAGTAGGAGGCAGCTGTATTGCAGTCTGAAAGAAAGGGGGAACATAGATTAGCAACCCAGTGCAGATGCAATCCACATTAAAAATTCAGCTGCCCGTTCCGTCCTTAAATACACCCAAGCTCTAAAAAGGCAGCTGGGGGCGACGCGGAGGGAGGCCGCTGTCGATTAAGTGCCGTTTGCGTTTCCATCCGGGTTGGTGCAGAATGTTAAATAGGATTCTGTTCATGACTTCTGGTTCCGGTCGTTCCCTAGAACCTGTCACTGTTAGAAACGAGGAAGCAGAAACCCTGGGCAGTTCCGAAAATCAGACACATTTCAGCACCAGGGACAGCGTCCTGGAGCTGTCTCTATTGGTTCACAGTATGTAGGTTACTTGATAACTAATTAATTCCTTATTATATACAAATTCCTATCTACCTGCGCATATGCTTAACACAGGATTTTGGAAACACATGAGGCTGTTAAAATAATGAAGGGGTCGCTTGTGATATTTGGTTTTCGGTTCCTCCGTAATGGGGGGGGGGGGGGGGTAGTGTCGGTGTAGTCCGTGGCAGCACCCTCCCCTAACACACGTCGCACCCTCAGACGAGTTCACGGGTCGCGGTCTCGCCAGAAGAGGGCATTCCGATTCTGCCTGACAAAGTTGCATTGACACGCGGACGTGATTAACCACGGCGTCACGCCTGCATTCCAATACCGAGCGGCGACGAGACCGAGAGGAGGATTTGGACCAAAACAATTAAACAGATGGATATTCGGATAGGTGATTGTTCCGCGTAACTCCTTTCACGGCGGTTTCGCAGTGACTTGTGGACAGCCGACCGTTACTTTTGTTTCCTTCTGTGCGCCATGCGCGGATCCGACTGAGCATCCTCGAGGATAGAGACGCCAGGGGTTCACTTGGTTGAGGAATCTAAGGGCTGCTTGACTCATTTTGG
This sequence comes from Anarrhichthys ocellatus, assembly GCF_004355925.1. NCBI lineage: Eukaryota > Metazoa > Chordata > Actinopteri > Perciformes > Anarhichadidae > Anarrhichthys > Anarrhichthys ocellatus. Next base: position 7,552,536 of record NW_022280046.1, read on the forward strand.
AAAATAACGTCTTGTTGGTTTTTCTGTGTGCACCATGCCACCCGATTTGTGAAGTTTCTTTTGCGACAGGATTTCCCCGGATTCTTCGTGTAAGACTGACACGAATCACTTGGCCGTGGCTCCGTTATTGTCTGCGCCTACTGCAGTACTCTTTTTGGCTATAACTTGAAAAAAAAGAGCGATTCTCCCGCTGCGAAGACATGGATACGGAGTTTTGAAACCGGATATTTCTTTTAATCTGGAGTTGGAAGTAAATGACATTCGCCCCGGTTTGGCTGCGCGGTTATAGATGCAGAACTAAACCGGATAGCACAACCAGGTCCGGGAGAGTAAAAAAAGGGCAGGTGCGCTCTGGAAATCGGCGGCTGCGCGGAGAGACCGGGCTAGTGGATTAGGACGGTACCTGTCTGTGGAGAGCGCGTCATGCGGACTCGGATGTCGCGCACCAGAAGCCATTAAAACCTGTAGGCTGGAGCTGACAGAGACGCGGACATGGGTGAGTTCTGTTTCGTGTTATCATCTTTCATCATATTCAAAAAATATATATTTATATATATTCTCCAGCTGTCTTTCTCACAATACAACACGAGGACGCCTCTGTGTCTCTTCCGAGCGGAACCTGGGTTACATGTGTGCATCAAAAACGGTCTTCTTTTTTTTCAAAATGCACACTTGCAATGTCTAGTATGGGGGTTTGGTGTATTTTGTGAAGTGGTTCGGGGAGCTTGAAGGATGTGGCTGAAGCCTGTTAGTCGCAGAGCTGCAATGTGTTTTTCTCCTCCATTTCTTGCTGGTATGTGGCTTATTAGAGCCTCTACTTATACTTGTATTGCACAACGCTGTGCGCTAAAATATTTGGTTCAACAATCGCTAGCAGAGCAAATAAGCTCGTGTGTCTAAATGAGGTCTATCCTTTTTTCTTTTTTTCCCCTTGACTAGTTAGAGTCGCCGGCTCATTGGCGTGGACTGAAATGCTAATCACGGCAAACGCTGGACGCCAGTCAACTTTATAAAGCGTGGCCCTGCATAATCATTGATTTGGGCTTAATCTGTGCGCACGAAGCCCCATTGTCCAGTTTCAGCCCGGTGCTGACGCCTCCCCCGAAACTCTTTGCGGGCTGAAGGCGCGGGGGTCGTGCAGGTTTTTTTCTTCTTTTTTTTTTGCTTAGTGGACTGATTTTCATTCAGAGACAGCCGTCGTGTTCTGCACCTGGCACCGAGAGGGACTCTCCAAAATCCAGCAGAAAACTGCGCGTCCATCTATCAATATACTCTGCGTCTGTGTGTGTGTGTGTGTGTGTGTGTGTTTGCAGGCGTGTGTGTGTAAACACCTCACTCTTTCAGCAATGCATCATCTTGTTTCTCTGTCTGCGCGCGTGCACGTGTTTCAACCACCTTGTTCGCAATCATATATAATGAGAATTAACCATTTTTCGCCCCGATCTGTGTCCTTTACGCGTGCGCCAGTTGCACACTCGTAGCCCCCCCCCACACACACACACGCACTTTGTCCCTCTCCTGGTATTTAACTGTTAGCTGTGTGGTAGTAATTCATGCCTTTCCTCCAGAAAAAAATCAAATCAAACATTGAGCTTCTTCTCCTCCATCTTTTGTTTTTGCATTGTCTCGGTCTGATTTCATTGTCTGGGCTTGCCCTAATCTCCTCAGCCATCCTTAACTGGTATACAGATGGCCAAGTTCACTGGTGGTGCTGTGCCATTAATTGCGAGGCCGCATGATGTATCGACCCACGGTGGGTTACTGCACCACATCAATATAAGCTACAACAGCGCAGAAAAGCCATACAGTATGGGCCGGTGGGAGCTCAGATGTAATTTATGTGTGCTGCAAAGCAACCATATATTGTTAATCATAGAGGTCCATTTTATGGGCCCCCGTTCCTTAATTTAATACCAGAGCGTGTCAAAAGAACCCTGCATAGTTGACGTGCAGAGATTTTTTGCTCCAAACGTATTTCAAGTCCAGGGGTTCAGGCCAGCCCCCGAAACTGCAACTCTTGTCGACCACACAGCTTCACGCTGGTGCCCACAATTATTTCATGATTATGCGTCGCCATAATCTCAGTCATCCGCCAGTGTAGCTGACAGCGATGCTCTTCATTAGCAGCATGCAATGCACTTATGTTTCATGGGCCATATCATTGGAGATCTCCCTTGCAGGAGAACAGTAGGGTGGGGGTTGTAAAAATTAAATAAATAAATAAAAAGCCACAGCCAATGAGGCGGTTGCAGAGCTTTAAGATGAATTCACAGGCCTGAATGACATCCAACATGGTGTCTGCATTATACAAAATAAAAACAGATGCACTGTTTCTTTGCATCCGTGCGACAGTGGCTTGTCCGGTGAGCTCACAGTACTCAGTGTTATGGGCAACAGATGACATTCTTCTAGCCCTCCAGCATCCAACAGGTAGCATTTTTGAAATGCCATGGTAAAGCAAGTCAAGGGCCGGGGATTAAAAGGCCCTTAGAGGGCAATATGGGGCCTTTTCTTATTGACATTTACTTATTTTGAAACGAAAAAAAATCAATTGCTTGTGAGGCGCTTGGGATCCAGCATTCATAACCTGCAATATACATGCTGATCCTGTCCAGGTTCTTAGGGCCTGGATGCATTGAGCTACACCCTGGAAAGGTTTGCCAGTAACATTTCATACGTGTACTAATGCAATCTAATCATCAGCAATGTTAGGCAATAGTCCCAGTCAAAGAGATATAAATATACTGTTTTTTATTTTATCTACAAGAACACAGTTTACATGGAGGAAGTCAGTTACAATGCTAATCTAAACCCTAAAACAGATCATTGAGGAAGTGTGGGGAAATCAAATGTGATCCTCACAAATGAAAAACCAGAGCAAGGCCAATTTTCTACTTGCAGAGTTATGCATGTTTTTATTGTTCCTTTGCTCTTTTGTCGGGGGGGTGTTGCGCAGTCAAGAAAGCAATCCCATCACTATGGATTCATTAGTTCAATCTGACAAGGATGCTGTTCTTTTGTTGGGTATCTGAGCTATTGAAGGATGACATGGTAGAATAAAAACAAAGCACAACCTTGACATATGAGGTCAAAAAGTTTGTATTGAGCCCTGAACAGGAGGAAAGCTGTTGCATGGTTACTGTTCATTTACCTTTTGTTCTCCAAACTGGATGGGACAAGGGTTGGGTGATCACTTCTACTTTCACATCATCCATTTGGGGTTACTCGAGATCGCCAATAGGCCATCTCAATCGCCAGGGGGGCGGAGTGGGAGAGGGTGTTATGTCACAGCACGCTAGTGAAATGCCATCATGGAAGACTTTGTCTTTGTGTCAAAAAAATATGTAGTATCTTGTATTTGGGGATCAGATGGGTTTTACCCAGATGTCACGTAAATTCAATGCATAAGTAATGCCACTTCCATAGTTACTTTTACCAAAACAACAATCTTTTCTTAAACCTAACTAAATATTTTGTTACCTGCGACCCAAAACCAAGATGGCAAAGGCCAAAATGACTACATATCACAAACCAATGAGTGACGTCACAGTGATTATGTCCACTTCTTGTATTCAGTCTATGGTTCCAACTCACACAAGCTCCGCCCTCTGTTAGAGGCCATGCATAGTACTCTTCTCCAATCACAGGCGTGCATTTAGTCCAGTCGAGGGCCAAGGCTGAGTTTATTGAGCTAGACTTACAGTACTGTAACCTTCCTATAAATTACGTGGATATACATTGATAAAAAGAGTGTGAACATTTTATGTAAAACATTGAAAAAAAATTGAAAATTTCTATTCATAAAACAAGCTCCCTTTTAAAAGCCTGGGAGTCTGGGCATAGTGCGACAATACCACAACCTACTTGTTCCATTTACCATCAATATATTATTTTAATATCTCAATATAAATCACATCCCTAATGTTAACTACTCTTATGGAGCGCAAAGCAACATTCGTTGAGTGGGCATATGGATATCCATGGAAAAGAGACGGCAAACTGGTTCATAATGAAGGATTTAATATTCACTTGTAGCTCGTGATGATTAATTGCGCTCAGTGGGTGGACATGCCATTCCACCGGAAACATCTCTAAATACACAGTGGGTCTCAGATTATAGAGATTTTTTAAAATAACATATTGGGTCTGATAGCAAGTTAGTTAAAATCGCTTTAATATCGGTGTAGAAAAAAAAAATCGATGTATACGATCCGATCGCCAACCCGCATTAGCCTAGATTGTACATTAATTTCAGTCTCGAAAACTTTGGGAGATATAGCATTATAATGCGTCATCACAGTAACCATAATGAAAAGTAGCCTATTAGGGCAAGATAGGGCAAGAGACTTTCTCCACTGCGGTACAGTGAAGAGTGAAGTTCGATTGGTCATACTGTGTGTGTCTGTGTGTGTGTGTGTTCACAGTATTCATGACAATACTCCCTGTAGTGCATTTCCATCTTCTACCCTAATCAGTGCTACAAATACAAGACGGGCACGCCAGGACACACTGTTTCCCAACCACTGTTGAGATGGGCCTAACTTGGCAGGCCTTGCTATCATCTCAAAGATAATTGGAGACTAATAGGATGGCTTAGGCTGGTCCGGGGACGTCCTTCCCTGTGTGTTCGGCTCTTGTCCAGCCTTTATGTGCAGTCAAGGCTGAGGCTGGTAGCTGCTTTGTCAATGACAGGCAGCAGATAGCAATGAGCCACTAGTGTGCACTCATAGTGCACCAGTTAGCGAGTCCATTTGCCAAGTTATTAAGCTACATTTGGTTTTATTTTAGGTCAGCAGTAAAGTGCACTTACTCTCTCCATGCGTTAGGGTTGAGAGGCAGAAAACGGCTATCTTCCCGTGCTGAGGACAGCAAGGCCGTCTGCTACACAACTAAGCTTGACGAACATGCCTTGAGACAAACTTGAGCTTTGACTCTTCCGTTCGTATTAGATCCAGACAGATAAACTGCAGAGGGTGACACATAAAAAATGAGAATCACAGGTGTCCTAAAAGCTGGATCTGATCGAGGCAAGGAAAAAAAGACGTTTGGAGGGCGAAAATGGAAATCAGCAAGGGAAGCGAAAGGGCCGCGGAGATGCATAAAGAATAGGCATCACATTCTAGCAACAGCCTGATGGCAGCATGGTTCAAGGACGTGAATAACTAGCATATTTTCAAAAAGGACAGAGAACAGAATGAGGGAGAAATTATTCATCCCACTAGATCCTGCATAAGAACAGTAATGGTGAGAGGTGCATCAGGTAAGAGGTAATGGACACACAAACCTCACGATGTGACAGCTCAAAGGGTGACTTGTGCTCCTTTGTGAATAAGATAAGAGGAGTACAAGGGAAGGAGACGACTTACAGAGGCATTAGAGCACAGGGCGCTCATTAAACCGCATACAGTGTGTGTGTGTGTGGGGTGGGTGGTGGTCTTGTGAGGCAGGCTCAGTCTGAAAGAGATGGCGAGTCACTTCTAATAAAACAAGCCTATTATGCACATGGTAAATAAAAGCAATAGGGGTCTGTTTCTGCAGCCTCCTGGGAGTCACGAGTCAGACACAAAATTTAGAAAGCATGCATTCATGTTAAACAGCCCACACATTCTGTTCCCCAGTCTATTAAAATTGCTTTAAATGCACATGGAACATTACACATGGCCAGTGTTCTATATCGGCATTCGTCTGCCGTTTCTACCTTTTTTTCCTTTGATGCACAGTGTTGTTGGCAAATTAGTTGAAGCTACATTCAGAAACCTGGCCTGTAAAAAAGCAAACAAATTGGCTGCACTCGGATGTACTGCGTCTTGTGATCGCCGTCTTTTCTCTCCGCAACGTTCACGGGAATGTGTCGCAGTTGTTGGAATCCAAGATGAAGAAAGGTGATTGATGCATCTGCTGGTATAATCAATAGCCAGCACAAATTATCTGTACAGTTCCATGGTTCCCTCCATCTGTAAGGAATGATGAAAGATTCCTCTGAAAAACAAACAGTAAGTGTGTCTCCCTCCCTCAGTCACACTCTCAGTCAATACCCATATGGGATCAGCAGATGCTTGGCAAGGAGCGGAATGGCTATGTTAGTTAGCATATGCTCCATGATGCCTCTCAGCCACTCTATGTCAGGGAATTATTTCTGACAAATCCTGCAAAGATTACAGAAAACACTTGAAAAATCCAAATAACGCTCATTGCCTGAACTGTACCGGTTATTCCATGTTTTTAGCTCATCCTCAATGCAACACATTCATTTCTGTTACAAAAATCATCATGGTGCGTGCCAACACATTTTGTCAGCTATTTAAAGTGTGGACTACTTCCATTGTGACATATTAATATGATCTCACTATGATAGTGGTAATAAAGTCCACACTTGATGATATTGCCTTGAGAGACACATATAAGTAGTGAATCCCAACATACCACGCCCTCAAGGGGGAATCAATGCATCTTAATGACACATCATTAGTGGCTCTGTAAAGGGGAACGATTTTAATGGAAACAACTCTGTCTCACCTCAGAACAAGGAATGATATCAGAGGGAGCTACTGACCACTGCTTTTCACTTTTCAGATAGTATTTGAAGCCCTGCTGCACACACACACACACACACACACACACACACACACACACACACACACACACAGAATCATGTTTCCATGACTTTTGGGGACATTACATTGACTTACACTCATTTGCTGGAGACTTACCACACCAGCTACCAGCTTTTTCCTCACCCTTACCCTAAACTTACCCTAAACCTAAACATACCCTAACCTTAAAGCAAGTCTTCACCATAAAATGTAATGACTTACGTTATGGAAAAGCAATTAATCCCCAAAAGTAAGGCTAGTCCACACAATGTGACGGTCTAAACAGAGCAATGTTCCCATAGGACAGGTAAAACACGCCTACACACACACACACACACACACACACAATTAAGAAATTTACAGCATAGAACAATAGCAATTCTCCACAGACACATTTTGGCATTCAGTTAGTTGTTTTCTGCAGCACAGATGAGTTCTGTAATTCCATAGGGTTTATAGTGATTTCTTTAATCTGAACCAGTGGACAGCAGAATCGATGATTCATGCTGAACCTGTGCTCCTTCGGTTTTGGTTATACATGAAATGGCTGGAATTTTGAATTGAAAACGCCTCCGGGATTGTATGCACAACCACCAGCCCCTGAATGATAATTTGCTCTGTACACGCTGCCTTTCACGACTTATCTGCCTCTGCCATTGGTGCAATGATGGCTTATGGGTTGACGGAATACAAACACAGATAGAGATATGACTGAGTAAGTTGTAAGTTGCTTCGCCTCAACACTGGTTGTCAGTGTGTATTCGTTGTGAACATGCAGGGGCAAATTACATTAATTGAAACAGATAAGAGCATGTTATTTGAGGTCATGCATCCACACAATGTTCTGCATCTGATAAAATGTTTTTGTGATTTGAAATAAGACTTTGGCTATACTATTCGCTCATTAAGTGGGAAAATTCTATTTTCAAAAGAACCAATATTACTTAGTATATAACAGCTCCTACTGCTTTAAAATAAATCAATAAAAACGTACAGTCAATTCAAATTAACAAGTCAGTCTCCAAAGTTTTAAGTCACAGTAAAATCACAGTAATGATCATGGTCATGATTAGACACAAGTCATGAACCCTCGGGGTCCAAACAAGTCATGCTGTAAAACTAAGCTTGTGAGATGTACTTTGGTTATTGTAGATGACAAATCCCTTTACATCTACTGAAGCTAAAGAGGCGTCTATCTTTACTAGGCAAGGCTTCCTTTGCCCCAACCTACATAGAAGTTGCACTGTGGAGTTTTGTAAAAAATATCTATAGCTGCAGTGGTGGTTTGAAGGCACCACGTTTGATGACTTACTGTAAAGGACATTCTCCTCAATTGTAAAATGGGATGTGACTGGACCTAAGTGTCAATAGTTGTGTCGTAAGGATGGTGAACAAAGGTCCGTGTGGGGTGAGGTGTTAACAATGTATTTTACAACCTTGGAGACTGAACATTTTCAGAGGTTGATTTACAACACTGCTGTGACAGTTGAGTGGAAGTAGGGGGTTCCCAAGAAAAGGAAAAATGGAAACTGGAAATACTGAATGGACAACCAGTTTTGAAGGTAACAAATTCTGAAAAGTGACCCTGACAAGTGGACCTCATTGTTAAATTCTGGCAACTCCACATCAATCAGTATATGGAAGAGTCTTCCTTCCTCTAGTGTAAGGGGCAGAACTGGCAGGCATGATGAGTCACAAGTGGATTTTAAAAAAAGGGGTTATATACCCCAACATCAAGCCAGCAATTGTCAAAATAAGTAAATTAGGTCTGAGCTCATCAAAGGGGTCAACTAAACAGAACTACACTCAGGCTACAATAACTTAACATAAATGGATGAGAACTGAACAGACTAAACTGACCTAATAATGAAAAAAAGTCACCAAACAAACTGAACTCAAAGGGTGGTGGATGATGGACCATTATATTTGATGCCGTTTCTGGATACCTCTTCAGTAGTGGTAAGCAAAACCGCAGAGTTTGCTGTGGCTCAAGTTTGTATCGGCAATAAGTCAGGTCTGGATGTGTTGAAATATATTCTTATTTTCTTTTGGAGAAAACAACAACCATTGGTTGGTGAACACCATCATTTCCAATACTGAACACAAGGACAAAAAATAAGCTACTCAGTTTGTAGCATGCTTTTGTTTACCTAAGGAGAATTATAAATGCTGGTTTAGGGTTTCTTTAATAAACTCATCTGCTTAACTTTTTTTTCTCCTTTGCCATTTTCCTCTCCCCCTCCCCCTTCCCCTTCCTGTAGGCTCAGCTTTGCGGCGTCGCTGGTTAGTGGTCCAACTCCTGATGCAGGTGTGGCTGGCGGCAAATCCATCTCTGAGTGAGCGCGCATGCCCCAAGAGTTGTCGTTGTGATGGAAAAATTGTCTATTGTGAGTCAAGCGCCTTTCGTGATGTCCCCAAGAACCTCTCAGGAGGCTGCGAAGGCCTGTCTTTACGGTACAACAGCCTTGTCAGTCTTCGCGCAGGCCAGTTTGTAGGCCTCAACCACCTCATCTGGCTCTACTTGGACCACAATTACATTGCCTCTGTGGATGGATTGGCCTTTCAGGGGGTCCGCAGGCTCAAAGAGCTGATCCTGAGTTCCAACAAAATCACGTCGCTCCACAATACCACATTCCACCCTGTCCCCAATTTGCGTAACCTGGACCTGTCATACAACAAGTTGCAAGCCTTGCAGCCTGGGCAGTTCCAAGGCCTACGGAAGCTTCTCAGCCTTCACATACGCTCAAATTCTCTAAAAACTGTCCCAGTGCGTCTGTTCCAAGATTGCAGAAATCTTGAGTTCCTGGATCTGGGTTACAACCGCTTGCGCAGTATCACTCGGAATGCCTTTTCAGGCCTAGTCAAGCTCACTGAGCTGCATTTGGAGCATAACCAGTTCTCAAAGATCAATTTCTCCCACTTCCCTCGCCTCTACAATCTGCGGGCACTTTACTTGCAGTGGAATCGAATTCGCTCAATGAACCAGGGCCTCACCTGGACCTGGGCCTCCATCCAGAAACTGGATCTGTCTGGAAATGATTTGATGGAAGTGGATGCTGTTGTTTACCAATGTCTACCTAACCTGCAGACCCTCAACCTGGACTCCAACAAGCTGACCAATGTCTCGCAGGAGGTGGTTGATGCCTGGATCTCTTTGACTACGATAAGCTTAGCTGGGAATGTATGGGACTGTGGGCCTGCCATGTGTCCTCTGGCGGCCTGGCTGAGAAACTTCAGAGGGGCAAAGGAGACCACAATGATCTGTGCCTCCCCCAAGAAAGCCCAGGGGGAGAAAGTGATGGATGCTGTCGAAGCTTTTGGTGTTTGTCAATCAAATCCAGCGACAACGCTCACTGTGAGTATCCCTCCAACCCCATCCAGAGTCCCTTTGCAGACTGAACGCCGACCAGCCATTCTGGCTTCACCTACTGGTTCTGGAAAGAGAGGAGAGGGATCTATCAGGGGTCCCACATTGTCAGCTGTTACCCCACCTGTGGCCCTTCCCCCAGAGCAAGACATGGAGCCTGTGTCCTTTCACAAGATTGTGGCTGGAAGCGTTGCCCTTTTTCTATCTGTTGCGATGATCCTGTTGGTGATCTACGTGTCTTGGAAGCGCTATCCTAGCAGTGTGAAGCAGCTGCAGGAGCATTCGGCAGCAGCCCGCAAACGCCGCAAGAAAGCTAGAGAGACGGAGCGCACCCTGAGCTCTCCACTTCAGGAGTACTATGTGGACTACAAGCCCACCAACTCTGAGGCCATGGATGTGCTTGTGAATGGGACCGGACCCTGCACCTATACCATCTCAGGCTCCCGAGAATGCGAGGTATGACCCACACCACCGCCACTCCTCCTAAACAAAACTCTGTCCACAGCGCTGCGACCAGAGGTAATTATTTACACTGCTTTGATAGATGATTACATCTACTACTTGATTACTTAGCCACACAGCAGGTTAGGTAAACACTATGTACACATGGATTATTACAGAAGTGGTTTAGCATCACTTTGTGTACTACGAGATATCTGCTGTTTTCAGATGCTTGTTTGCATATTCGCTTAAACCTTAATCTCTGCTGAGTTTGTTTTGCTGCAAAAAAAGTGAACAGACATACAGATAAATGAGACTGATTGCATTTCCTATTACGCATAATCTTGAGCCTCAGCAATTCCGTTTGTGATGATATATTTGTGCTTGTTTAGATACTTGTTTGCTTGTTTTTTTGCTCGGGTATCACAGGCTTTGAGCTTTGTGTGTTTGCTCTACTGCTATTCAATCTTTGATGAGCAGTATTGTGTAGGGACAATAGCTGAATGGTGGTTAGATTCACTTCTGGACACTGGATGTGAATGCTAAAAGAGACTCTTGTCACTGAATAGAGCTTCCCCTGAGCATATGACTGTACACTTTTCTTGACATAGCTATGGCTCAAGACAGTTGGAAAAGACTTAATGCCCATAGTCTCCCAATAGCACATCCTTCTCTGATATGTTTCCTTCATTTTCACACGGACTTGCTGAAGTTACTCACTGCCTAATCGATTAGTCACACAAACTGAAATGCATGCTTTCACTGGCCATCCACCATTTAACTAACACAGGGATAGGAAAAAAATTCACATTTTGTGACAAACAGACACAGAAAGAAGTAACGTTTGATACTCCTGAAAGGAGTGGGACTCCTTTGAAATGTTTTGTTCACTGGCAAGTGAATTTCTTCAAAACAGTTTTTACAGACTACAGCAATGTGGGAATACTACTTTTCTCCCTTTGCTTTCAGCTGCTGCACTCTTGTGTAGCTGACATACTGTACCATTCTTGGTTAAACATTGTATTCTACTGCTGAGTTTATCCAGGTTTTCCGCAGTATATCTAATCAAAACTTGTGGAGGAACGTATTCATCATCAATGATTATGTTGATGGCATATTTGTAGCGGGGAGTAAAGAAAGGGCTAAGCCCACACAGATGATTAGGTAGCCCACCATCGGAAGCTGCAACCCAAGCGACATAAGACATATTTTGGTTAAGCTCTCTATATATTTTCACATTACCAGCCCACTCATACTAAGTCTAGTTCCAAGATTCCTTCGGCATTTCCATCACATGAATTTCTGGCAGGCTCTCTCCGGAGGAATGACTATAAATGCAGAGGTTTAAACAGCATGGCGGAGGAGGAGGACTCTATACCTCAAATTATTTTCGATTTATGTTACTGCCCGTCTGGCTTTCCTGCAGGTCCCCTGGTAATATGTTATACTTGCAGGACTGTGAAGAGGGACCACCAATCACAGCTGCCATTTTGTTGTTATTTGCCCTGCCCTCTCCCACATATGCTTTCGGTGCCTCCTTGCAGCCTACAGTGCTGTTTTCTGTTTGAATGTTAGACTCCATTGAAAGTGATGTTGGATGGATGGAAGGGGAAAAAAGAGGATGCTGCAGTCAATTTTCAACGGCTGTACTTCAATGCTGTACAAACATCCATTTGAATTATGCGTTTTTCACATTATTGCATTTTGATTATCTATAGGAGAAAGGCATGAGTTGCAATAAAGATGAATATTCTCAATTACCGAAAAAGGGAAAAAAGTTATATGGATACGGATTACATTTTGATATCCTTTGTCAGATGAAGATAGTTGTAATTAAAACATAATTGAAAATAGTAATCAATATGGACTCCTGGATTCTCACTGTGTCTACACCATATTTAAATGTGTCTCAGGGAACTAAATAACAGACAACAAGCATATGTTACCATTGTTTGGTAGAGAACTGCTAATGCTGACAGCTACATGATAATATACAAACAATTCAAAGGTAGATGAAGGCGAACAAAAAAGTGCATTGATTGCCTTCCTCTTGTCCCGTCACAAGGGATAAAATGGCTAATTGTTTTCACACTCATATTGCACATATAGAAAGTATCTATAAAAAGGTGCCCCCCCAACCTCACCTCAATTTCTCTCTAAGGGACCCCCACACAAACTACCTTGCAGCCTCTCCATCAGCGTAAGCTAGAAGCAGGCCTGCAATTTACCATTGAAATCATTGCGTCTATCATTAGCCTTTTATCTTGACTTGATTGAACTTGGCAATTTAGCTGGCTCTTTTATCTTTCATCTGTGAGCAAAATAAAGCAGGAATTAACCCAGACTAAGAGGGGCAAGGGCCAAATCAACATTAGAGAGCCAGCCGAGTGTAACAACTCACTGGAAAATAAGGTACTGGAAATATCTGTGACTCATAGACAAGGGTATAGGAATCGTCAACAAAAAAATAAGATGCAGAAGAAAAGAGTTTAAGTTTTGTCATTTAGGGCAAATCAGGAGTAGATCAAGTAATTCAATGAAAAGGTGGATAAAGGAGAGAGTAAGTGAAGTGAGCCATTCTCTCTACAAAAGTACACAGTAAAAAATAAATATATTGCCAACATGGTAAGGCTCCCAATAGAAAGTTGACACAGTCTCATGAACCACAATTAAATCAAATGATCTCCAGTAGGTTCATTCATTCTGATTAACCGACTCCCTAAGCTAAGGAGGGAATCCGGCACCACACACAGGTGATGTAAATCAGGCCATTAGCTGAATTATTTTTTGTACTCTTATGAATGTGAGGTTTGTTAACATTCTGTAAATATCAATAAAAATACATGTGAACAAAGCTAATCAAAGCATCAATAATTACTGGAAAAAAAAGTAACACTAGATGCAATATGGAGCCCTACGGTCCACATCCTTACCTTCTTTTGGTCTTCTTTTGTTAACACTGCAACAGAGTAATGCATTGTTGAAAATGATTACATTAAAGTATTATATTCTTTCTGCTAATTAATTCAATACACCTGTAGGGGATTGTTACTGTCAGCACTGTGGCATGTTGGCCTCCGGTCTCTTACAGCTACAGCCTCTCTGTAGCCATATTGCGTGTAAAGCGTTTAAACTCTTTGTGTGAACACCTGGAGGAGAAGCGAGTGAAGGCCCGGCTTCCTTTTCTCTCCCTCCGCTCTCCTCCATTTTGTTTCTTGAGATATATCCTTGGGAATGCATTCTTTCCAGCCTTATCTGTCCCTCTGTATCGTCCCTAAAACATTGCGGAGGGCGGACGGGAACTATCAGTCAGCGGTCCCAAGCTCATCTCAGAATGTGCTCCGATCTGGTTCCTACATTCCGCTGCTCTCGCGTGGACATAAATCACTCGGCGAGAAGGGGGCGGCAGCACCTGCACTTGCTCTCTCCACCACCTCACATCCCCGGCTGCATCTCCTTCAGGCTCCAGGCCGTGGCGGCTCGGGGCCTGTTCATCTCCTCTGAGCTAGAATTGTTTATACCCTCCCGTGTGTCACTCATACCTTTTTCTATCATTTGGATTCCGTGCCATCACCATAACTCACCGTGAACCTCTCCACATGATTGTCCTTTATCAGCCCCCAGGTCCAACCCTGACATGGATGCGTGGTCGGTAGCCTTTCAAGTGAATTGCCAATCCTCATTTTTCCGATGTCACTTCAACCTTCCCACAGCGAGGCTTATTTGTATCACTTCACCCCCATCTTCTGTGCCACTCATGTTTCCTTTTCATGTCTCAACATCACTATTCCGTTCTTTGCATTTTTTTTTCTGTATTCCATCTCGAACCTGGCCACACTACAAGTTTAGACATTTAAAAAACAAAAACAATTCCTTTCTCATTTCCTTTCACTTTGCTCAATCTGTCTAGCAGCTCATATCATCATCCGTTGACCTCCGCTCATTTGTTGTATCCTGCCCCCTTTGGTGGTCTGAACCCCAGTGAGTAAGTGATAGAGAAGTGGCCGAAATCTTCTTTTTTTCTAAATGCTTTGGTGATATGCCAAGCCTGTTCTGCCATCTACCCAGCAGTTCTATCCCTAATTGACTCAGTACTGTCTCATCTTACCCAACATTTCTGCAGGCAGGACATGCTATTTTCCCTCTTTCGACTCTACCTCCTCAGCTCTTCCTTTGTTACTGCTGCTGACCTTTACCAAACTGCAATCTCATCCACTTGCTGTAATGTCACACTGCATTTAGCTGTTTTTGAATTAATTAATGTTGTGCCTATTTTTGAGAAACTCTGACATCTGATGCGAAAACCTAGACAAATGATACCGCACCTACTTCTCCTGAATGTGCTGCCCTTTAACCAACTTACTCAATAGGTCTTACAATGCTGAGGTTGCTCTCATTGCACTCACAATTGTAACTCGCTACAGCAAAGAGGGAAATTACTCAAACTCTTTGAACCTACTGTGCTACAGTATTCATGGTACACATGCTGAACTTTGACCTTGCATTTGCTTTAATTGGCTCTTACAGCCTTAACAAAGTGGGGGGTTTCTTTTTTTTTTTTTTTTCCAAATAAATATATTTTATCAAACCGCTGTTTTGGACATGAATACATTCACACAAAACATGACTATTCCGTGGTGAAAAAATTATATTTTTCTCTGGGCGTTCCCAACGAGAACAAAGGCATCAACCAATCACATGCGGAACAGACTTATTTAATACGTACACTACGTTATACAGTAAAACGGCAACAGACTGCCAGACATTGCTCTTGGCCAATAGGATCTTGGTAGTTGATCTTCTATTCAAATCTTTTATTAAAAAAGTGTTACAACTGTCAAATTCCCATATAGCCAGGCACGTTGTTTATCGAGCAAACGCGGGGAATGCTAGACACCGTTCCACTATGAATAGCAAAATACATGCTAGCTGTAGCACTAATGCTTGGACTCATGCCGATGACGTTCCCCTTTATATTCCATCCTGGTACTCAGAATTAAAGCAAAAGTTATCGTACAATGTTACCATTGCATGGTTCTGTGTAACAAAACCATCTGGCAGGTCAGGTTACACACAATGTAGGTTTTGTGTAAACTACTTGAAATAAAGACTTTTAAGATTCTCTTCATAGTTAAAAAGAAACAACATTAAATGTGTTTGGTTAGGTTGGGTGACAATGCTTTTTACGCGAATTGAGGCACTTCCAAACTGTAATTGCCAATTTCATTCATATCCATAGTGTGGATTGTTGCTTTTGTGTATTTTTCGCAGATGTGTCAAAGATTTATGATATGAGGAAGCATTTTGTGGGGTTTGTTGGATGCCTTTCATAGCAGACGTAGCTACTGAAATGTGACGCTTCTGTGTCAGTCAAAGGCCATGATGTAACACTCTGAAATGAAGAAGTGCACACATTGTTGTGCTAAAATGTAAAAAAGTTAACCGTACTGTTACTAACGTGACCTGTGTCACCGCACAGTGGGAGCTGTTTCTTCAGGTATGAGGCATTTTCTTCTCTCCCTGCCGCTCTCCCCTTCTTTGCCCGACGCAAGGTCACGGTATCAGATTGTTAATTGCTCCGAATAAAATCAACACAAACACTGGGAGGCGAGCCAAGGGCAAGCGAGCTATCTGTAATTCAGTGGGGAGGCTGAACTTCTCGATGCTAGTGTCTTCAGTCGACAATTAGCCGTGTGGGAGACTTCAAACATGTACTGTGCTTGAGAGAACATCTCTCTCATCCTGCTAATCCTGTCTGTTTCACACTCTGGTTCCATGCCGCTGCTTTCTGCACCGGCGTTTGATCCATGCTTAATGAGTGTGTTAGATCACCAATATAGCAATTACATTACCTTGGAAGAGAAGGAAGACTCTTTTCTTTTCGCCCCAGTTTCCACCGTGCAAACCGCTGTGCATCGTTAATGCTGAGCTTCCTGACTTGCTGCCTCTGTTAGGGTTGCTCATCTCAAATCCTTCAAAACCTTTCTACCTTCCCGCTCAGCAACTATTATTATTCCCCACCCCCACTTCGTTACTG